>NC_073313.1:181642545-182010163 GCF_027595985.1 Sorex araneus
CCCAGAAACCAAGTGCCTTCACCCCACCTCCCTACACAGCCATGCAACCCTGCTTCTCACTCCAGTCTTTATGTCTGCTCAAACTGCAAAAGGGACACGGCAAGCTCCCTGACACCCTTCTCACATACCTAGAGGTGAAGGGAAACTGTGGGGGTAGTGAGAATACACCCACACCGACCTCAGCCAGTCTCTCCCAAGCCCTCTCCTCCACCCCCACCCCACAGCCGCTCCATTTAGATCGTGAGCTGGGCAAAGGAAGCAGCATGGTTCTCTGTCACTCAGGAAATTTCAGCTTCTGTGGGTAGATGGGTGGCTTCCTGGCCCCAAAGATTTTGTTCTCTGCCTTTGACAAGTTGGAATCTCCAGACAACCAGAGAAACTCCTTTGAACAACCAACATTCTCCTTTCTTAGGAAAGAGGCTTGGATGGGGTGGTTCAGAGGGAGTAGACCAGCTCATTGGGGGGGGCGCGTCAGGGCATTCATTCAGCAGTAGGCCCTCAGCCAGGCTGCGAGTCCTTTCTGGTACCCAAAAACCAAGTGAAGGCTGGTATGAGGTAGCCTGAGAGCCTGGTGCCCTGAAGCAATCAGAATCAGGCATGGGGCTTCCCCCAGCTGCACTGTGCAGAGGGGCTTGGAGCCGGGTAGGAGCTGATACCAGGCCCCTGGGGAGGTGGAGGCCCCGAGCATGGCGGGAAAGGGTGCCAGGAGTGAAGGCGGCATTCTTTTGTGGATTCAGCCTGTAGGTCTGAAATGAAAAGAGACCAAAGCACACTGGTGGAGGGAGGATGGGAAGTTGATGGCGAAGCAACTTGATAGTGGACGAAGTTCCAGAAGGGTCCAGATTGTGCCCAGCAAAGCTAAAACAGGAAAAGCAGGCCGAGTGGGTTCCGTTTGTGTTAGATCTTGTTAAAAAAAAAAAGAAGAAAGAAAAGCTTTATGAGTATGAGGGAGTCTACATAATTGTATCTCACAGAGTCCTGTGAACATTAATTACTCAGTGAATCTGATGGCTTGACCACAAAGCAGCCGGGACTGACACACTCAAGTCTTACTTTGCATGATACCCAGCAGTCACCTGGCAAATGTGGTTCATACAGTGTCTCAGAGAGATGTGAATTGCCAGCCCAGGGCCCAGATTCCAGCCTGACCGTGGGAGGCAGAATATCAGCAGGCTCCACTGCTCAGAACCTGTGATCAAGATCCACACCTGGCAAAGGCACTTACGGAGGGGGGAGATCATGCCAGGTTACAATAGTTAAATAGTTATGGGGGTGGATCCAAGCTCATTGCCAGGGTCCTTGAAGGTAGAGGGCTCTTCACAGCCTTGTGTGTGTGGCGGGGTGGGGGTGGGACTTATGGGGGGGTAGTCAATGGAAGAGAGGTGAAAGTCGCAGGGCCAGAGTTATAGGGCTGAGAGAGGCTCTCTGACTGTACAGATCCCGAGCGAGGTCTCCAGGGCAGCCCCTAACTGATAACTAGGGAGGAAATGCGACATCAGCCCTACAGCCTCTGGGGCCTGAGTTCTGTGCCCTGGAAGCACCAGAGACATGTCCAGAAAGGAGATAGATCCTGGGGTAAAGTGGGACCCAGGTGGGACGTCTGAGCTCCAGAACTGTCGATTAGCAGGTGGTGCGGTTGGAAACTGCTAAGCTTTCAGCAGACGGCAGCGAAAGGGCACGAGTTCCCTGCGGTGAGGGGCCTCCCATTTCTTGGGAGAGGAAGACTTCGTGTCTCCTGCTGAAAACGAGGTTCCCTAAGTGGGCACACCCAAACGCTGAATGCTGTGCAGAAGCAGCTGCTGTTTTCGAGAACAATGAGCTGCTTGTTCGCCCGAGAGAACAGGATGACACATCCACTTCACAAACAGCCTCGTCTGATGGGCCTGTCCTCAGATGCTAACTTGGTTCCTTGAACACCCGCCTGCTGCCCTCGCTCTATTTGCCATGGCTTCCGCCCGGGCCCCTTTGACTTTCCGGCTTTGTTCTGAAAACCACCTCAGCCCTGGTAGGAAAAGGGCTGTGTGGAACGAGCATGTCTGGGCACCACACTCTCCCCTTGTGGTTCCAGGGAGGAGCCCCTGCCCAAATATCCCAGTAGTCCCTACATTAGACCCTAGGGGCAGTCAGAGCAGGAAGGGACTTGGAGATGAGCCAGCCCGACTCTTTCATTCTACATGGACAGAAGGAAGTGAGAGAGGAAGGAAGTGAGGAAAGGAAACTTCAGCCAGTGAATTCCTCTTCCAGAGGAGGGGACAGCTGCTGGGATCCCACAGGATTGTGTGACATCAATGTTCAGAAAACCTGGAGGAATATAAAAAACACAGTATGAGACTATTACCCAAGGAAAGTAGACTGGGTTAGGAGTACTGGCCCGTGATTGGAAACTTGCCACAAGTGGTGGGGAGAGGGCAGTTAGGATGGGGAAGGGACCACGGTGAGAATAATAGTTGGAAGTGATCATTCTGGACAAAAACTGAGTTCTGGAAGTAGGAAAAGGGATATACCTTTCAGTGCATGTATTGCAAACCATAATGCCCAAAGGGAAAGAGAGAGAGAGAAAGGGGGGGGAAGTACCTGCCATATTGGCAGATTCAAGGGGGTGAGAAGGGGGTGGAAGGAGGGAAACTGGGGACATTGGTGGTGGGAAATATACACTGGCGAAAGGATGGGTGTTGGAACATTGTATGACCAAAACCCAATCATCAATAACTTTCTAATTATGCACCTCATGGTGATTTAATTTTTTAATTTTTTAAAAATTTATTTATTTTATTGAATCACCCTGTGGAAAGTTACAAAGCTTTAAGGCTTATGTCTCAGTTATACAATGCTCGAACACGCGTCCCTTCACCAGTGCACATATTCCACCACCAAAAACCCCAGTATACCTCCCACCCCCACCCCCCACACCTACCTGCGTGGCTGATAAGTTTCACTTCACTTTCTCTTTACCTTGATTACATTCCATATTTCAACACAAAACTCACTATTGTTGTTGGAGTTTTTCCCCCAAAAAACAGCCCTGCTAAAAAGCATTTGATAATTAGTTTTCCATTGCTGAGAATGAAGAGATATGAAGTTGTGTGGCCACAATTGTGGCTGCGCGGTTTGGGATTTCTGTATTTTAGTATTTTAGTAACTAAGTCCAGGGAGATTTATGTTAAAATTGCATCATTTCCCTTCCTGGGCAGCATGGGGCTATGACTTAGTTCACGGTCTAGAGACATTTCTGCGAGCAGCTGCTGGTACCAAAAGTAGTCTAGCTGGCCTCCGGATCGTGGTCGATCAGCCGCAGAGCAGCCACACAAACGTGTGGTCACCCAGGTCACATCTCGACAGAGAGCACCAGTGATTTAATTTTTTTTAAAAAAAGAAAGAAAAGGACCTGGAGGGCCAGGGAGATAGCTCAGGGGTGAGATGCATGCCTTGTCGGCACTAGGTCACAAATTCTGTTCCCAGCACTGTTCTTCACAAACATCACTGGGTGTGTCCCGGGTGGCCTTATTGCTGCAGGGAGGGTCTGAGAAATGCATAGAAGGACACCAAACCTGCCCCTCCAACCTGAGTACCCTCAGAAGTGGTCCTTAGGCTGCTGCGCACATTGGCAAAAGGGAAGCAAAAAGGAAAAGGAAAAAAAACAGGTGCCAGAGGGGATGGGGGCAGGGACTGGAAGGACGCAGGAGGGAAAAAAAGGAAGGAAGTATGAATGGAAGGAAGGAGAAGGAAAGAAAGGCAGCCAGGGAAGGAAGGAAGGAAGGAAGGAAGGAAGGAAGGAAGGAAGGAAGGAAGGAAGGAAGGAAGGAAGGAAGGAAGGAAGGAAGGAAGGAAGGAAGGAAGGAAGGAAGGAGAGAAAGAAAGAAAGAAAGAAAGAAAAAAGAAAGAAAGGTAGGAAGGAAGGAAGAGAGGGAGGGAGGAAGAAAGAAAGAAAGAAAGAAAAAAGAAAGAAAGGTAGGAAGGAAGGAAGAGAGGGAGGGAGGAAGAGAGGGAGGGAGGAAGGGAGGGAGGGAGGGAGGGAGGAAGGGAGGAAGGAAAGAAGGAAGGAAGGAGGGAAGGAAGGAGGGAAAGAAGGAGGGAAGGAAGGAGGGAAAGAAGGAGGGAAGGAAGGAGGGAGGGAGGGAGAAAAAGTTCTTAGTGAAAAGTTGGGTTCCATCAATCAAGAGGAAATCCCCAAAAGCCAACCAAGCTGCCCAGAACCCCAGGACCCAGTTGGAGCCTGGAAGTCAAGCCCCAAGAGAGCACGGCACCTGGAGCCTCAGTCTCTTCCTTGCACCCCAGTTTCCCCTTGAACTGAGCACAAGTCCCTCGTGTCTTTGAGCAAAGCAGCCACAAGTTTCACAAACTGTAAACATGTACTTGAAGTTACGAAATGTACACAGTCTTACCACATGCAGGATCTGTCTTTTAAAGGTTAGCAACTAAACAAATTGATTAAGGTCACCAGACTAATTTTCTTGAGTAATTGAGTTAACTTCGCTTTTTCTTCTTACTTTATCTTCATTTGAAACGGGCTTTGAAACGGGCTCTCTAACCTGTTGGGGAGTTAGACTTTTCAACCCCTAGAGCAATGCTCCCATTTCCCTTTTGGGCAGACAACTGGAAGGCTCTCAGAGGTCCCTGCTTGAAAGGCTTTATGCCCTGAGTTCTCTGGGCAGATGGAAAAGCAACAGAGGAGGAGGGGCCGGGTGGGCTTGGAGGCAGAGCGACCCTGCCACTGAGACTTGAGGAAACCCAAAGGGGTTCAGCCACAAAGAACCTCCTGCGCTGCCCTGCCTGCTGCAGCTGCCCCCTCCCTTCCCGAAGGACTGCGTCGGCTGCTGGGTTACTAAAGCAGTGACTTCTCCAAATGGTCCTAATCACCCACCTTCTGTTAGGCACAAGGAACTCCTCACTTTACTCGTCATCCCCTCGGGCCCTGACACCATCCCCCGTGCCCCGATTCTACTACAACCTGCCCCCGGACACAAGCAGCTTCCGTTCTTCGCCTCTGACCTCTTCTTTTCTTCCAGGATCTATTTTTGATCCTGTTCCTTGGCTCGGCACATAGGGGGAGAATTCCAGACCAGCCCTGAAGGCAGCCGTCCCCTTCCCCCTTCTTGGCCTGGACCTCAAAGCCAGGACAGGCTTCTGGCCTAGGAATAACACAGTCAGAGCTTGGGTCAGTTTTGGCAGCCGGCGCTCTCCCTGGGGGCCTGAGTCCAAACACCTGTTCCCTGGCACAGCAGAAGCCCCCTACCCAGGCCCCGGAAACGCAACCCTGGCTTTCCGTCCCTCCGGGTCTTGGCCCGGCCCTCTTCTCTGCAGAACATTCCATCCCCTGCAAAGCCAGGATCTGCTGCTCTGTGCTGATTCATTCTGAAGCGCCCGCTCCACTCTGGGAAACATCTTTTTCAGGCCGCGCCTTCAGAGAAAGGACTCTGCCATCTGCGGCAGAGCTGTCCGGAAATGTGGGGAAATGGCTGAGCATTTATTTATGTCAACCATTGTTCACTAAGAATATACAGGTGCTCTAATAATGGAGGTGTCAACAAAGGAAAAAGTGCTGGACGGTGAAGAGGATGCGGGGCTCCGGATCAGGAAAACAAGCCCCGAGGGCCTCCGGCCAAGTGGCCTCAGCAAATCCTTTTTATTTCAGAGCCTCAGTTTCTTCCACATTAGAAAAAAAAAATAGTCTTTTAGAACTTGCTCTGCTAACCTCAGAGGCATGTAATGAGAATCCAGTGTGAGGCTGTCTGTGTGCACGTCTCAAGCCCAGTGGCTAGCAGACAAATGAGTCCACGTGAATGGAGGTCACGGCTCAGGCGTCCCACCTAATGACATAACGACACACTATCGCCAGCACTTTCCACACCCCAAGCTCCACCAGAGATATTCTGGGGCATTCTTGAGCATCAGGAGAGCCCCTACTTAGGTTTGTCCCTGAGCTGTTCTCCCTGTATTTCGCCGTATCTGCACACTTGCCCTCCCACCTCCCAAAGTCAAATTGAAGGCTCTCAACGTCGTCAAAATCAGAGGTGTCAAAATGATCCAAGCCTTCTCTCTCCCTTACTGCTGTCACCAGAATGACAGCTGGGAGCTGGGAGTGCCCCTAACCCTCTAGAGGTGACAAGGGATTTGGGGATGCTCCAACTCTGGGTTAATCTCAGGGGTCCATGGTGGCACAGAGGGGTGGGGAGAACAGCTGCAGGCCCTGGCTGAGATCTTCCTTGGGGTTCCACTGAATGGGCACAACTGACTCCAAGGTGAATGTTGCCCCCTCCCTCATATTACCAAGGCCCCTTTGCTAATTGCTGTAGGTGGTAGGACCCTGTCACAAACACTTGGGTGGCTCAGCGCCTAGATATGCTTATTCTATGCTTCCTTTGAGACACTTGGTCATTTTCAATGTCTCAACTCAGTTCAAGGGTCCAACTGGACTCGATTTTCATCTCTGAGGATAGACAAGAATTGAGGCTCTTTTCCTTGGCCTTCAGTGTCCCAGTTTTGGCCAGACTTCTTATCTGGGAGCCTCCATCCTTGACTTGCAAAGCCAGTTGACGAAGATGTGAGTCTCTTTCTGTTTTCTGGTTGCTCAAAACTTTGACCTTTCGGGAGGCAAGTACAAACACAAGGTGGTTAGGGATTGTGGGTGAAGGCCCTGCCACACCAGGACAAGTGCTGTCTTCTTTGCAGGCCAAGCAGGCACCATCGAAGCACCTCCTTCGGATCTGCCCCAGGTAGTGAATGTTTAGTGCTCCCCAAAGGAGAGTCTATGAATTAGCCACAACATTTCCTCTTTGTACCTAAATTAGCCCAAGACTGTTTCTGTTTGCAACCAAATAGCAGCCACTGCAGGGCAGAACTCAACTCCGCATGATTCTTCTGGAAACACTCTTTTGCTTTCTAAAGTATAATTTGGGGAACGCTGTTCAAGCTATACATACATGGGACATAATTATCATCACAATGCACTCACTTGGGTAATAGTCTTGTGAAGTAAGTGGCAGGGTGGTGGTGACTGTGGAAGAAAACAAGCTCAAACTGGCAAGGCCAAATGCTCTCAATCTTCATCATTACAGAAAGATTCTAGAGAAAAAGAACTACGCAATTCAGGAAAGCAACAATATAAATAGGAAGTACCCTGCTGAGGAATGGGGTTATGCCACTTGTTTTCCAAGTAATTTAATTCAGGGTCAGCTTTTTTTTTTTTTTAATTTTTTCATGATTCCCATGTGGTTGTGTATGAGAGTCATCATGAAACCTAGAATTTTAAAGCCTGGAGGATCTTAAAAATCATTTAACTGACTCATCACATTTCATAGAAAAGGAAATTGGTACCCATGTTGGGTAAAAGCTCAACTGAATTGGCCAGAGAGAGAGTGTTCAATAAGTTTAGCATACACTTTCCATGCAGGAGACCCCAACCCTTGCAAGCATAGAGCTAAAAGCAGCTCCTGAGCACCGTTGGCAATGGCTCAACCCCCCAACCGATAGTAAGTAAATAAAATACAAATCAAGAATCATATGCCAGGGGCTGGAGCAATAGTACAGCAAATAGTACAATTTGCCTTGCACGCACTTGACCTGGGTTCAATCCCGACATCCCATATGGTCCGTGGAGCACCACCAGGAGTAATTCCTAAGAGCAGAGCCAAGAATGACCCCTGAGCATTGCCAGATGTTACTGAAAAAGGGGTGAAGGGGAGAATCACATGCCAGCGGCTAGAGAGATAGCCCGGTGGGCAGGATGTCTGCTTTGTGGGTGGGAGACCCTGGTTCAATCCCCAGCACCAAAAATGGTTCTCTGAGAACCACCAGAGTTCAGAGAAGGAATAAGGAATAAAAATAGATCCTGAAGGACCAGAAAGTTACCATCCTGGCACTGCATATGGTTTTCAAGCACCACCAGGAGTGACCCCTGAGCGCAGAGCCAGGAGTTAATTCTGATCATGCCTGGTGCCCATACGTTAAAGAATAAGAGGGGCTGGGCAGGAAAAGTACAGGAGTACCAGAAGCCAGAGGGCTGCTTGCAAGCACCAGTTGCCCTGCAGCCCAGTTGCTATGCATTGATTCACCTTGTTGCTGGCCACCCTCAAGACCAGTGCCTCCCCCAGTGCCAAGGATACGAAAAAGTTCCTGGACAGCGTGGACATGGAGGCAGACCAGGACCAAATCAACAAGGTTGTCAGTGAACTGAACTGGAAAAAAAATTAGATATATTGCTTTCTTTGCTCCCTGAGAAGAAAGAGGATGAGTCTGGGGCATCAGACCATGACAGGAGATTTGGCTCGTTCTACTAGAGCTTTGCTATCCCATTGGATAAAAACCCTTTTTTCTTGGGGCTGGAGCTATAGCACAGCAGGTAGGGCATTTTCCTGCCTTTTGTCCAGGCTTTCTTTAATAAATTACCTGGGCAGGGTTTTATACTATGTTGTTAGCTTGGTATTACTTTATAGTCAGTTGTTCTAAATTAACTCCTAAGCAAAGCGAATGCTCAAGAAAAGCAATGTGCAGAAGATGGAATAGCTCAGCCAAGGCAGGTCTGCATAAGCAGGCAGCCAATCTCAATGCCATTTATGGAAAAGTTTCCAAAGAGACATTTTCTTTTTTAAAAAATTTTTTTGGTGATTTTTTTTTTTTTTTTTTGCTTTTTGGGTCACACCAGTGATTCTCAGGAGTTACTTCTGGCTCTGCACTTAGGAATTACTCCTGGCGGTGTTGGGGGACCATATGGGATGCCAGGAATCGAACCGGGTCTGCAGTCCGTTTGCAGGGCAAACGCACTACCCACTGTACTATCGCTCTAGCCCCAAGAGACATCTTTTCTTAAGGGGATCATGAAGTTAGAGAACATCTTCAACCACGTGGACCCACATCTCTCCAGCTTTCCTCCCACGGAGGGGCCCCCTCTCCAGCAGCCCTTCCCTAACCCCATGAACTCCAAAGCACTGCAGAGAGGACCGTCCTCATGGGCAGCAACATAGTGATGTGGGATGTTCTCCTCAATTTATCAGAAATAAAAAATAACAAGGGGGCTGGAGTGATAGCAGAGTGGGTAAGGTGTTTGCCTTGCACTCGGCTGACCTGGGTTCAATTCCCAGCATCCCATATGGTCCCCTGAGCACTGCAAGGAGTAATTCTTGAGTGCATGAGCCAGGAGTAAACCCTGTGAATTGCCAGGTGTGACCCAAAAAGCAAAAAATAATAAAATAAAATAACAAGTGTGATCAGAATATATCTGGGAAAGAAGATGCGTATGATTTCTAAAAAAAAAATGCAACTTCTGAAAGAAGTTATGTAAAACCATTAACAGTGTTTGCTCCTAAGGAGGAGAACTAGGTTAGGAAAAAAAAGGAGAGGAGATTGTTTTTGTTTTAGCTTTTCACTTAAAACATCTCTGGGTTGCTTACATTAGCAACAAAAACCATAAGTGTGCTGTTTCCGGGGTCTTACTCCCAGATCTGTGGAGTGGGAGCAGGGTGAGTCTTGGAAAACTGTATTTGACTGAGCTTCTCCGAGGAGGATCTTAGTACAAAAAATTGAAAGCCCCTGGATTATGGCTTGGAGGGTTCCTATTTGTGCATGAACTGGGAGGGGTGGTGGTGTGTTTGGGCTTATCTAAGCATGAACCACTGAATCAGAAGAGCTCAAGGGGAGAGGATGCTGACAAAATTCAACCAAGGATCTATAGTTGTTTTTTCTCCAAAAGGTTTTGTAACTGGGTGGCTCCCAAGAATTGTTCAGGAGGTTCCAAGGGCTACTATTAGTCAACAACCAAATTTCATGGTAAAGTTCCTGTGGGGCTGATCATAGTGGCACTTGGGAGCCTTTGGGCCACATCTCTGACCCCTCATTTTACTTTAATTTCCTCTTTAATGGGTCCCGTTTCTGTATATGGTCCCATGGGAGGATACATCTTCACTATCTAAATTTGGAGGATGGGAAGGACACATATTCACTCTATGTAACAGTGCCCAAGAAGTAGAAGAGGAGGGAAGACCGGCCAGCCCACAGGGCGAGCTTCAGAAGCTTTGCTTGCCCATCGCCTCTGTCTTCCATTCTCCCATCACCCCAGGTAAGACTCATAACTCAGGAGTCAACAGCCCAGTTTAGGTATTTTGTTTTATTTGGAAGCCACCAAACCATGTGCAAAAATAATTTTGTGGGTTTTTTTGTGAAAGACAGGTTAGGGGAAAACATCTGGAATGAAATGAACCAGAGACTCTTCATGGGGACCAAGACTGAAAGGAAAAACCCAGCTGCCAGGAGACTTAATTCTTAACAGCGCCAGGAAATGAGCGAGGGGGGAAGGGAGCCCCCTCCCTTTCTAAATGATTTGATCTGGGCGCTCTTTGCTTTCTGGTTTTGGAAAGAAAAAAAGTTTCAATTCAATCCTTTTGAGTCTTTCTCCAAAAAAGCAATTTTATGTGTGGTTCTAAATTATAGACTGAGTCAACTTGGAGGAACGTCACACAAGATTGGCATCTAAATTCTTCCCTTTCCCACAGGCCTCACCACAGTTTGTCCCGCCCCTCACAGCAGCATCTCAGAGTGGCATTGTACTAGACTAAGCGATATACACTTGGTCATCATCCCTGGTTTCTGGCACGAGAGTTTCAAAAGGATTGTCTAATAAGCTAATGACATAGTGTTAAGCTTCTAAGTGTGTGATGCCTGTTAAAGCATTTACATTTTTTTTTTCAGAAAGACACACCTGATGGTATTCAGGGGGCAACCAACCCCTGCCTCAGTGCTAGGGGCCACTCCCTGTGGTATTCCAGGGTATCCCTTGTGGTGCTGGAGTTGAAACATTGGCCTCCTGCACACAAAGTATGAACTGATCCCATTGAACTATCTTTCTGGCTCCAGGGTTAGGATTTTAAAACTATTTTGGGTATGTGGGTTACGTGTTGGAACTCAGGGCTTACTCCTGGTTCTGTGTTCAATCTCAGTGATCATGCCTGGTGGCGTAAAGGGGACTATCTGTGGTGCCAGGGATCAAACGGTGCAAATCAGCCATGGGCAAGACAAGCATCTTAGACTTTTTTCTTTTTTTTGGTTTTTGGGTCACACCTGGTGATGCACAGGGGTTACTCCTGGCTCTGCACTCAGGAATTACTCCTGGCGGTGCTCAGGGGATCATATGGGATGCTGGAATTTGAACCCGGGTGGGCCGTGTGCAAGGCAAACGCCCCACCCGCTATGCTATCACTCCAGCCCCAGACTTTTGTTTTTGTTTCTGTTTGGAGAGCACTGCATACCTGGCTGTGCTCAGGTCTTATTGCTAGCTGGTGGCTCAGGGTACTGTGTATGGTGTCCGGCATTTGAATCAGGACCAGCTACAGGCAAAGCCATCACTTTAACCTATGTGCTATCTCTCTGGCCCCCTCACTGTGACATTTTAAAGAGACCAGTAACTTTCTGGGGGACACAAAGCCCATGACACACAATAGTTAGTGCTGCGTTCTTTCCAAAGCCTTCCCGTACTTTGCTTCCTCGCTTACTCCTTTCGTGTCCCTAGTTCTCTTATTTTCCTGAATGAGCTAAGCTCCTTGTGACCTGCCTTCACTCTGTCTCTGCTTCCCACTCTCTCCTCAACTCACTGTCATCTGCTTTCCACTCCCACCTCTTCCTTGTGACTGTCTGACAAAGGTCATGAATGAATCTTAAACTCCCAATCCCTGGCATGTGCTTCCACCCGCAGCTTGCTCAGCTCTGCAGTACCCAGCACAGCGCAGCCTCCAGCACAACACAGTGACAGGCTCCCCTCCCCTGGGGCCTGGGGTCTCATGGTCTCCTCCCCCAACTGGACAACTCTCAGGGTCCAGTCCCTCACGCCACAGGGTTCTAGCCTCTACTTCTCCCCAGACCCGGAAATGACCAGACTAAAGAAAACTGGGTCCCAACTGAGGCACATCATAACTGATTGAGCCTCTCTGTTCCCATTCACTTAACAAGTTGACGCAATGTGTACCATGGATGGTACATACATGGTTGTCCCATTGGACAGACTGTACCAACAGAAATGATTATTGTTGCTGAAAGTTCATATTACATTTTAACTTGGCGCCATCCCCATCTGACATAGTGGAGCATTATTAATGAAATCACCAGATGGTGAGAAACACAAATTAAAGTGCTTGGCATCAATGCGTTAACTTCTCAACTGTTCTGTTTTATACTCACAGTTTTCACCCTGGCTCATGCACATCTTAGGCTTCTGTTTTATTTTGAGGATCTAAAACTGGTCCTTGACTTATGCTCACCCTCTCCCCAAACCTATGCTCCACAACTACCAGAGTGGTATTTATGCAGATGATCACATCTCTTGCCTCATTAAAAACTTACCGTGGCTCTTTCTGCTGCCAACACGAAGTTTGTGGTATACACATATGAAGATGACTTATCTCTCTAGGGGCTGGAGCAATAGTACAGAGGATAGGGTGTTTGCCTTGCATGCAGCCGATCTGGGTTCGATCCCCGGCATCCTATATAGTCCCCCAAGCACCGCCAGGAGTGATTCCTGAGTGCAAAGCCAGGAGTAACCCCTGAGCATTGCTGGGTGTGACTCAGAAAGAAAAAAAAATACAGAAGACTTACCTCTCCATCCTGACTCTCGTCCCCTCCTCTTCCATGCTTATGTTCTCTCTATGCCATGTGCTCACATCACATCTTCCTATCTTCAGTGACTTGAGTTGCTTGCACTGAGGCAAAGCTTAAGTAAGGAATAGTTACAACCCCACTGTAGCAGATCAACATTACCAATGCCACATAATTAGGTTTACAGAAACCTCTAAATTCAAGTTTTGTAAATCCACGGGCAGTCGGGAAGTGAACAGAGGTACAACACAAGTAAATGCCCGGTCAAGGGTACCAGTTGCTACTCCAGGAGCAGTCTTCTAATATGCCTTCCTCTGGAAGGTTCTAGGTGATTTATATTGATTAGTTTCTTTGACCATCATGACACTCCTTTAAGCTAAGTATGACATATTATCATCTTCATTTTATGAATGGAGAAAGAAAAGCAGTGTATTTGGGTTGTGTATTTATTTGCTAAGGTTGCCACAACAAAGTATCACAGACAGGGGCAGTTGAGCAAGAGAAATGTATTTCCTCACAGTTTTGGAGGCTGCAAGTTCAAGATCAAAAAGTTGGCAGGTTTGCTGGTTTTCTCCTGAGACCTGCCTCTGTGCAGAGAGCTGCTTTCTCACTATGCCCCCTTTGTCCTTTGGGACCTCTCTCTGTGTGGGTCCCTGTTCAAATTCTATCAGTCATATTGGCTTAGGGTCAGTTCTAAAGATGTCATTTTAATTTAATTACTTTTTTAAAAAAACATCTTTAAATAGTCACATTCTGAAAAGCCGTAGATTAGGACTTCAACCTACAAATAGGGGTATGTGCAAATTCAGTAAGTCAAAAGGACAAACAAATCTGTTTGTTTATCTGTGGGATGTAGAACAACTGAATGAGGAAATGTGATGTATTAAAGGGGGGATGCCTCCATCACCCTTGACTTCAGCGTACAGGAGAAGGTGGCCAGAGAAGGAAAGAAATCGAGAAGGAGAGTAAGAAGAGGCAAACAGGAAATAATAAAGGGCAGGGGTCAAGGGCCTCGGGTATATCAGTGGATTAGCTCTGTACCTAAAACAGTGGGTAAACAACACTGAAAACATGAGATTCAAACCACAAATCACATCTTAAAAATGTGTCTGTCAAGGTGGCAGGCTGGGTGGGTGGAAGGGAACCTGGGGACAGTGGTGAGGGGAAGTTAACACTGGTGGTAGGATTGATGTTAGAACACTAAATATCAAAAACTCAACTATGAATAATTCCGTAAAGCATGGTACTTTAATAAAATTTTTAAAATAAATAAAATAATCTCTTCTCCTATCAAACATGACTGGATTACTTTTTAATCTATATAATAGACCATTACCATAAAGTGTTGAAACCACATACCAGGTACTGGACTAAGTGCTTTGCGAGTATTACCTCTTTTAAATTTTGCTGAAATTTTGTAAAGCACTACCTCACCAGCCCTATTTCAGAAGTTGGATCATTTGCTAAGAACACACAACAAATGTCTGCTGTATTCCCAAACTTGACTTCCTTCTAGTAAAGACTAAGATGTTGGAATGTTGTATGCATAAAACTCTTTTGTTCCCAATATTGAAAATCTTGGTGCTTAAAATTTAAAAAGTAAAATTTAAACCAAGAAACAACTTGACTACTTTCTATAGAACCAGCATTTTTCCAAACAGGAGTTGGCATTGTTCATAAAGCTGTGCTTATGAGTCACATATTTAAGAAGAGCAAAAAAAGTTAAGTATTTTTTTTATTAGTGAATCACCGTGAGGTAGTTACATACTTACAAATTTTCGTGTTTGCGTTTCAGTCATATAATGATCCAGCACCCATCCCTCCACCAGTGCCCATTCTCCACCACCAATGATCCCAGGAACCCTCCCACCACCCCCATCCCATTTCCTGCCTCTCCCCGCCCCCCGCCTCTGTAGCAGGGCATTCCCTTTTGTTCTCTCTCTCCTTTTGGGTGTTGTGGTTTGCGATAGAAGTATTGAGTGGCCATCATGTTTTTTCTATAGTCTAAAAAAGTTAAGATTCTTGAAGAGCACACAGAAGTATCTAGCTGACCCTTCTGTTGGCAGTGGGGTGGCGTGGGGGGAGTGGGCAGTGCTCAGAGGAGGCTAATTAGTGCACAGATGAAGATGAGGCCTTCCACGAGGTATAGGTCTGATGGTTGCCTGACCAAAAACTTGACCCACAGAGGAGACTTGAACACCACATCACATCTGCTTTAACCACAGCCACAGATCCCAAGCTCAAGAACCACTCGGGAGAGCCGGCAGATCATCTGGAGCTTTCCTAGAGACCTGAGGGCTGGGAGGAGTCAACACTTGGCAGACACGAGGCAGGGTAATGTGGCCTGACAGTTTCAGTATCTGTGTTTGGGTTCCAGGCACACGCCGCTGGCTCCTTTCATGGGAATTGCAAGCATGTCCCCAAGGCTAGCAGCAACTCTTCAAGGCTTCCCTGCTATGAAGGGAATTGGCAGCCCAATGGATGGCAGCCGTCAACTCTGGAGTCCTGGGAGATGGGGATGGCCCCAGCTTGACAGTGGTCCTCCATGGAGATATTCACCTACTAGCTAATATAATTTTTTTTTTTTTTTGCTTTTTGGGTCTCACCCAGCAATGCACAGGGGTCACTCCTGGCTCATGCACTCAGGAATCACCCTTGGCGGTGCGCAGGGGACCATATGGGATGCTGGGATTTGAACCCGGGTCGGCCGCGTGCAAGGCAAACGCCCTACCCGCTGTGCTATCACTCCAGCCCTGTTAATATAATTTTTTTAAACAAAGTGCCTACATTATTCTCTCTCTTAAGGTCAAAGTATCAGGGTTAAGTTCACAAGCTAAGACCTGGTTCAATCCCTAGCTCCACTTAGGGTTCCCCACAGTGAGCTGAGCTCAGAACCAGAAGTAAGCCCCGAACACCATTGAGTGTGACCCCTAAACAAAAGCAACTAGTATCAATGTCACTGTCATCACTGTCATCCTGTTGCTCATCGATTTGCTCGAGCGGGCACCAGTAACGTCTCCATCGTGAGGCTTGTTACTGTTTTTGGCATATTGGCTATGCCATGGGTAGCTTGCAAGGCTCTGCCGTATGGGTGGGATACTCTCGGTAGCTTGCTGGGCTCTCCAAGAGGGGTGGAGGAATCAAACCTGGGTCGAACCCGGCAAGGCAAATCCCCTATCCGCTGTGTTATAGCTCCAGCCCTCTTAGCCCACTTATGGTTCCCCACAGTGAGCTGAGCTCAGAACAGAAGTAAGCTCCAAACACCACTGAGTGTGACCCCCAAACAAAAACAACCAGTACAATAAATTATTGTGATTGATGATAAAAATAGAAACAACATGGAAAACAAATACTTATTAAGTTAAACATTGGCAACATAGGAACAACAGATGGGAAGGATTTTTGTAATTGTGTTACAGTGTGGATATTATATTTGTGGCTTAGAAAGTGAACTGCTGCCTATGGGACCTTAGTCCCAGAAAGCAAAGAAACCCACATTTTCTCTGGGAACAAGGCTGCTGCAGAACAAAGACAGCACTTCCTGGATTTCCTTGCAGCAAGATCCAATCCCAGCCTCTGCAGTAGTCATGCAAGGTTACTTTGAGGTCCATTCTTTCAACATGGGCACCTGCTTTGCCAATTTTCCTTGATCCCATCTGCCTATGGTATCCTGAAATATGAATGTGCAAGAACTCTAATCATTAGATGAAAGGTTTTAAATTTTCTATCATATTTTATTGGATTTTTATTTTTTATTGTTGTCGCACCCAGTAGAAACTACTCCTGCTGGTGCTCAGGTGTTCATGCATTATCAGGAATCCAGCCCAGGGCCTCACATCCTTAAGACAAGTATGTCCTATTCCCGTTTTCCTGTCTTATATTACCTGGAGAGTCTTTAACATTCCTCTTTCTGATATTGCTAATCACAGGGCCAAGGACCAGACTACCACCACGACAGCAACTTCAAAATCCTCTCTCTGGCTACAGGATTGTAAAGTCTGCTCAGACCATAAGGTTGGGAGTCATGCCCTGGGTGGGCAGAGAAGGGAGCTGAGAGAGAGACTGGGTCCACGGACTTCACCAGGCAGGCTCACCTGCCACCAGGACTGCTCTTGTCTCTTGAATCTTCCTCAGTAGAAGGAAATGTCTAGCACTGGTGTCCAGAATCCCCATCTGATCCATCTCTTTTATTTCTCCTGCTCAGGTTTGGGTTCCAGTTATCAACCTGGCCCTGTGCATGCTGCTATCCCAAGCATCAGCAGTCTACTCTTCCCTTTCTCTCCCCCACAACAAGTTGTACACACTGTCTGTTTCCCACCCCCCACCCCCAACACCCACCACCAAATAATGTCAAATCTGGGAATGTCTTCCCAGAACTTCTAATACTGCACTGAACACACACTTGGATATTAATAGGACCCAGAGTATATTATTCATCTATGAGATGCTGCTAATCTCATAGATTGGATTTTTATTTCTTATTGTTGTCGTACCCAGTAGAAACTACTCCTGCTGGTGCTCAGGTGTTCATGCATTATCAGGGATCCAGCCCAGGGATGTGGCAGGTGAACTGGCAAAGGGACAGACAATAGATCCAAGAGAGCATGGTCAGGGCTGGACTGTGTTCCTGTACTCTTTCTTTATTTATTTTTAAGATCTCACACAAGGCGAAGGGCTGGTGACTCAGGGCCACTCCTGGCAATACTTATCTCATTGCACATGGAGAGATGGAACTAAGGCACTTGAGAATACCTAGCATGTATGGAGAAATAGTAAGGCAGGGAAGGCTCTTGCTTGGCATGCAGCCAATTCAGGGGTTCAATCCCCAACACTCCATATGGAACCCTCAGCTCTGAGTGATCCCTGAGCCCACAGCCAGGAGTGAACCCTGAACACTACTGGGTGTGGTCCCCCTCCCATAATAATAATATGTACTGGGAAAATGGACTGGAGTGATAGCACAGCGGGTAGGGCATTTGCCTTGCAATCTGGATTTGATTCTCCCGTCCCTCTCGGAGAGCCCGGCAAGCTACCGAGAGTATCCTGCCCGCATGGCTGAGCCTGGCAAGCAACCCGTGGCATATTCAATATGCCCAAAACAGTGACAACAAGTCTCACAATGGAGACATTACTGGTGCCCGCTCGAGCAAATCGATGAACAACCGGACAATAGTGCTACAGTGCAGTGCTACTGGAGAAATATTAGCAGATATAGATTCGTAAGTTAATATAGCCCTTTCAAAGATGATAACACCATGTTCTAAGTATTGCTTTCAGTACTGTATGCTCTTTAATGCTCACAATAAGCCTTGTGAAATAAGTCATGTTATACTCCCCATTTTAACAAATGTGAAAACTGAAATACAGAGAGTTGAAGTAACTTGTCTAAGTGATAAATAGACCACATAAAATTTGATCCCAGGCAATCTGAGTCTCTAACTTTAGTGTCTATGTATCACCATCTTACAGGATTACACAGCCTGACTTATATGTTGTTGCATTTCCCTCCAGCCTTGTTTCTGGGCATGTATTTTTTTTAACTAATGGATTTTTAAAATAGACTTTACTTTCTTCTTCTTCTTTTTTTAACTTTTTTTTTAGGTTTACAAATGAAATGAACAGAAAGTACGAAATATCACATACTCTCTATCCTCACTCCCAACTCCAGCTTCTACTTTTGCATTAGTGTGGTATACTGGCAACAAGGGATGAACTGATACTGATACAGTATCACTAACTGAACTTACATTAGGGTTCACTCCCTGTCTCGTTTATTCTGTGTTTTGACAAATGTTTTTTAAAAATGACATGTACAACCTACATTACCATACAGAATGGCTTAAAAACACTCTTGTTCAATCTATACATCCTTTCCAAACACAGTGTGTGTGTCATCCCATTGCTCATCGATTTGTTCGAGCGGGCACCAGTAACGTCTCTCATTGAGAGATTTATTGTTACTGTTTTTGGCATATCCAATACGCATAGATAGCTTGCCAGGCTCTGCCTCCAGGGCTCGATACTCTCAGTAGCTTGCCGGGCTCTCCGAGAGGGGCGGAGGAATCGAACTCAGGTTGGCCACATGAAAGGCGAAAGCCATACATATCATTTAAAAATTTTTAAAATTTGTTTTAATGTAGACAAAAGCCACTGTTAATACAATTGAACTGCTGATATAATTCTAGGGTTGAAATTAGATATCAAACTCCAATATTAAAATCAATAATATTTAAAAAAATTTTATGTGAAACTTGCTATATCTGATCATGGGGCTATTAAGTCCTGGTCTAAGAATTCATTCAGCTGTTTGTTGCTAGTTGAGCCTTCTGTGTTATCACTTTTGTTTCCTGAGTTTAGTTGACGTCTATGTTACTATCACACCTAATTTGGTGTCCTTCTTTTTGGAATGTATTGAGGAATTAAGAGTTGTCTGAGGGGCTGGAGCAATAGCACAGCAAGTAGGGCGTTTGCTTTGCACGCAGCCGACCCGGGCTCAATTTCCAGCATCTCATATGATCCTCCGAGCACCGCCAGGAGTAATTCCTGAGTGCATGAGCCAGGAATAATTACTGTGCATCGCCGGGTGTGACCCAAAAAGCAAAAAAAAAAAAAAAAAAAAGAGAGAGAGGGAGCTAAAGAGTTGTCCAAAGACTTTAGAGTCCTGGTCTAGGCCAATGAGTTGATGTGGTGCTGGCTGTGAGGGGTGGGCACGGCTGCTGGGGCTTCCTGTGGTAAGAGTGCGGGGAGGCTGCCCACCTAACTCCAAAAATCACCAGAGTTCACAGCCTGAGTGCTTTGTTGTTGTTGTTGTTATTATTATTATTATTAGTAGTAGTAGTAGTAGTAGTATTCACTGTATCACTGTCATCTGTTGCTCATCGATTTGCTCAAGTGTGCACCAGTAATGTCTCCATTGTGAGACTTGTTGTTACTGTTTTTGGCATATCGAATACGCCACAGGGAGCTTGCCAGGCTCTGCCATGCAGGCAAGCTACTCTCGGTAGCTTGCCGGGCGCTCCGAGAGGGGCGGAGAAATCGAACCCAGGTTGGCTGCGTGCAAGGCAAACACCTTACCTGCTGTGCTATCACTCCAGCTCTTTTCATTTATTATTTTGTTTCTTTATTATTTTTATTTATTAATATTATTCAGATTGGCATCTCTGCAGAGAATATTTGTGAAGTAGTGGAATTGAGCCCTGGGTGTGGTTGCAGTGGATATGGGTGTGGCGGCTGGGGACCTGGCCCACCCGCCTCCTGAGGGCCCTCTAGAGTTTCCAGATGTGGGGACCGGTGTTTCCATGAATGTTAGCTGTTTGGCACACATCTCCTGGGAGACTTAGTTGGGAATTGGTAGAGCAGGGCCGGGGGGTGAGTTAACATGGCAGGCTGTGGGAGGTGGGCCCATACACATTATTTTTAAACGCCAGAGAGATAGCTCCGTGGGTCAGAACCTGGCAGGTAGACAACTCCAGGTTTGATTCTCAGCACCTTAAGGTTCCCAGTGTCACTTGGAGTGGGTCAAGAGTCCCCTAAACCTGGTTGGAAGAGCCCCCGTCAAAAAGAAGCAGAACTCATACTACATATATAAATTTAAAACCCTTTTTAACAGTTAGTATCAAATTATAAGCATGCTTCCATGTCTGTCAAACTTATTTGTATACACAATTTGTGATGCTTGAGTAACAGGCCATTGTGCATGGATGTGTGAGAACTGAATTAGACAACCCTTGTTGTTGGACATGAGGCTATTCTGCAGGAATTTTCTTTAGTCCTGGGTGGGAGGTGAGGGGCTCTTAACACCTCAACTTCGTATTCTTTCCTGCGTCTGTCCAAAGGAGTGTTTCTGCTTCCGCAAGTGCCAACAACAGCTGTGAATTTTAACATCTTTCATCTGACTCACTCAGAAGCTTGGGAACTCTTGTTTCTGTGCGTTATTTCTGGCTGCCCATGCACTTGTTCAGTCCCCTCCCCAAGCTGGGTTCTTCCCAGGCCCCTCTCCCCCGACATGGTCTATAGAATCCGTTTCTCTCAGTTCTCAAGAAATGAATCATTATAAGCAGAAAATGGTTGCATGCTCTCCTTCACACCCTACTTCGCACATCCGCTTCAGCTGAAGCATGGCTGCCTTTCCGAGGTCCAATAAGGGAAAAGTGAGATTCTTAGATCTTGATTTGTCAAATAGTCTTTGTTCGTGGCCTGTTTCCAAATTCCTTCACTTAATTCTACCAGTGCTGTAACTCCTGAGCTGTGGAGCCCTAACTTTCCTTTACTAATACCATATGTTAATTTGACAGTTTATAAACTCCTATTGGGCTAAATTTTCATGGTTCATCAGAACTTCCAATTTTCTCTAATTGAAAATTCCCTTGACATATGATTTCTATATATTATAGTGATTATTTTTCAAACTAACGGACAGCTGAATCTGCATTTAAAGAAAAGACACAACTCTGTTTAGACTGGTCTACTAGTTTCATGGTCTCTAATATGAAAGGATTAGGCATAAAAATGTAAGCCAGATAGAAGCTTTTCTTCTCTCTTTCTCCCTCCATTTCTTCTTCCCTCACCCATCCCTCCTCTTGTCCTCCTTCTCTCCCTATCTTCCTTCTTCCCTTTCTCTCTTCTCCCCCCCTCCTCTACTCCTTCTCCCCTTCTCTGATCCCACTCTCCCACTTTCCCTCTCTATTTCTCTGTGTCTCTCTGTCTCTGTCTGTCTCTGTCTTTGTCTCTGTCTCTCTCTCTCTCTCTCTCTCTCTCTCATGCCCAGATGTCTAGATTTGAAGAAGAGTGTTCTGGGTTGTATGGCTTTGATATTACTCTGAGCTGGTAATAGAAGATTATTACTGGTAATAGAAGGTATTACTGGTAATAGAAGATTCTAAGGAAGTTAGCAACTAGAAATAAAAAATGGATTGGAATTAAAAGGTTTAAATCTACTGATTTGGGCAAAGGAACATTTCCTTTACTTACATTGGACATTTTCTTCATTTCTGAGAAAATTAATCTAAACAGAGTGAAGCATGACCTTAATTTTTTATTTAAAATATTATGGGTCTATGGATATAATTCACTAGCAGAGCAAATGCTTTGTGTGGATGAAGACCTGGATTTTATTTCTGGCACCACACACACACACACACAGACACACACACACACACACATGCACAAAGACTAACAGATTTTGAGACTGAAGGAAAATCATGCATAATAAGAACAATATAGATTTTCTAGTAACATGCTGCATTATTTGTCAAACATTGAACAAAAGATCACTATATATAATGTGCTAGTAGCATTCAGGTACTAGTTGCCCTTTCTATAAATTAACACAAACTTAGGTAATTAACAGTGAGATTTTACTCTGAAAGTGTATTTATTTGTTCACCTTCCCTTTTGTATTGTTTTAGTTATGACTGGAGGGTCACGTACACACTGGTTGTGGCACTGGCTCTTCTGAAATGCAGTGCGTGTGGGAGCATGCTTTTCATGTAGGGCAGTGCTAGAGGTCAAACTCCCCTCTAAAAACTTGCTCTGGTACTGGGATATCTCCAGGCCTCTGCAATAAACTCTTAAGAGAACCACTTATCTTCCATTTCTGGATTAATACCAGGCTTTCAAAATTTCTTCCTCTGGCACGTATAGATCAGACTCATTACCATGGCCAGAGTTATTTACCTGGGGGGTGGGGGTGGGGGTAGCATTGGGAAGGCTGCGGTAGGTGACACCAGAATCTGACAGGAGGAAGTAAATGTGGGCACCTGCACTGATGGGCACTGATGGGACATCTTAGGTATTCTTGTCCACCACAAGGAGAAATTGTCCCTGTCTTATTGGTCTTCACGCTTTAGTCTCAGCTCAAATATAATCTTTCCTTCTTCAGTAACATAAAATTAATTTATCCTAAATCACCAGTTGTATCATCATGCTCCTCTTCTTTTTTTTAATTAATTAATTTATTTTTAATTAGTGAATCACCGTGAGGGCACATTTACAGATTTATACACTTTTGTGCTTATGCTTCCCTCATACAAAGTTCGGGAACCCATCCCTTCACCAGTGCCCATTCTCCACCACCAGTAAACCCAGCATCCCTCCCACCCTCCCCAATCCCATCTCCCCGCACCCCACCCTGCCACTGTGGCAGGGCATTCCCTTCTATTCTCTCTCTCTAATTAGCTGTTGTGGTTTGCAATAAAGGTGTTGAGTGGCCACTGTGCTCAGTCTCTAGCCCTCATTCAGCCCGCAACTCCCTTCCCCCACATGGCCTTCGACTACATTATAGTTGTCTGAGTTGCCCTTTCCCCAGAATGTGAGGCCAGCCTCCAAGCCATGGAGTCAACCTCCTGGTACTTGTTTCTACAATTCTTGGGTGTTAGTCTCCCACTCTGTTATTCTATATACCATAGATGAGTGCAGTCTTTCTATGTCTGTCTCTCTCTTTCTGACTCATTTCACTCAGCATGAAACTTTTCATGCCGATCCACTTAAATACAAAATTCATGACCTCCTTTTTTCTGACAGCTGCATAGTATTCCATTGTATAGATGTACCAAAGTTTCCTCAACCAGTCATCTGTTCTAGGGCATTCGGGTTTTTCCCAGATTCTGGCTATTTTAAACAGTGCTGCTATGAACATACATGTGCAGATGTTGTTTCGATTATACTTTTTTGCCTCTCTGGGATATATTCCCAGCAGTGGTATTGCTCTAGATGGACTTAGAGGACAACTCCCTTCCCCCTTCCGCCCCACACCCACTGCCAAGACTTCCTAAGACTCAAAGGCATCCTTAGCTGCCCCTGCCCCTCATCCACCCATCACCCTGAAAGTGAAACTAGAAAATAAGTTAATTTTATTTTTTTGAGTCTATATTATGAATGATTTGGTATCATTGTATTGTAGCATCATTGTATTGTGGCATTATTGTATCGTAGCATCATGGGTTATGTATTTTCTGGGTACAAATAGTCTTAAGCCCAGAGAGGGAAACATCAAGGAAGACTTCTCAGGAGCCAGCTCGAGAGTTGAATCCCGAAGGTGAGTAGGAGTTTGGCAAAGAAAGGCAGGGTTTTATAAGTAGGAGGCAAAGGCTGCTATGTAAACAGGTAAAGTGGAGTAATCAACTTCTGATTCGTCATCCCTGAACAAAATCTGTGCCTGGGTCAGCAGACACAAATATTACCGATGAAAACTAGAGATCATTCAGCTGCAATCAAGGTGATTAGGGATATCATCAAAAGTGTTTTAAAAGACCAGAGAGATATCACAAAGGGCTAGAGAGCATGCTTTGAAGTGGTAACCCTGGGCTCGTTCCCTGGCTCTGCCTGGCAGAGCATCCCCTAAGCACACAGCCGGGATAGTCTCTGGGCATCTCCGGATATGACCCATAAACCAAACAAACAAAACCCTGGAAAATGAAGTGACATATTGAACCTGTGTGCTTGAGGTGGTGATGGAGAGAGGATACAAGCTAAAAGTGTGACTGTTCTTTCAAGGGAAAGCCATATGCACGTGTTGGGGACATGAGGATTGCCATCGTAGAGAGGTGCTCAATGGCAAGAAAGGGGAAATCCTCATTCTCTATTTCCTAGGTAATCTTCTCATGCTATCTTATTCAGACCAAAAAGAGAGTAGGCATTCTCAGAGTAATCACTTTACCTGTTCTCTGGAAAGAGGAACTTGGTCTTAAAGGAAGAAAAAGAAAAGAGTGACCTTGGGGCCCAGGCCTGTGACTCAGTGACAGAGCACCTACCTTGCAGGCAAGGAGCTGAGTATTCTCAGGGCTAGGAAGGGCACTGCCATGGATGGTCCTTGGTGCCACAGCAAAGTGTGCCATTTCAGAACACCACCACTAAAGATGCGACCCATGACCAGAACCATAATTTAGTGTGTGATGTCTGCTCCCTTGGTGAGCACTGTAACTAACATGCATGGGGCCACATTATGGTAACAAAAATAACAGCAACATAAGGAAAGGAAGTAGGGTAATTTCTAAAATCATCTTTGCAAATAGCTAGTGTCAAGCTTGACCCACGGGTGTGTTGGCATAAGATCAAAGTTTGCCTGTGTAAAGTCCAAGACTGGGCCCTGTATCCCAGGTGGCCCTAGATGACTCTGCCTCCTGCCAGGCTCTGCCTGAGGGGTCAGGCAGCCTTCTCAAATGCAGCAGGAACAACCTGTATGTCCTGCTATGTTACCTGTGTCTCTGCAGCTCCTTTGTCTTCTCCTTGCCCCCACTGTCATCTAGAATATAACCTTGAGCAAGCGCTAGGACTCCCTGCAGTCGACTAGTCACCAGCCCATAAGAGAAATAAAGATATTCTCATTCAATCGAATCTTTTAGAGAAATTGCATAATTCTGTTGATTCAATAAAAAAAAATTCAAGCTTGTATTCTACTATGTACCTTGGTTACTTAATTTATAGTTATTTAGCTTTTCTTATAATTTATAGATCTATTGGCTTGTGACAGACTGGTCCATCAGCAGAGATTTGTTGGAAAGCACTGATGTAGAGGCAGGGAACCCCACTTTATCTGGTGCTCTTTGATGGGACACGTGGGCCTCAAACCTGCTGAATCACACCCCTAGGAGCTAAAAACAATCTTTATATAGACATCTATAGACAGAAGCCTGGATTCCTCTTGGATAAGTAAATGAGAATGAAAATGGGATCAGGTTTGGACAAAGGAACACTTTTATATTTATTAAAAATTCCCTTGATCATTTAAGTGGATCAACATGGAAAGTATCATGTTAAGTGAAATGAGTCAGAAAGAGAAGGGCAGATGTAGAAAGACTGCACTCATTTGTAGAATATAAAGTAACAGAATGGGAGACTAACACCTAAGAATAGTAGAGGTAAGTACCAGCAGGTTTGCTCCACGGCTTGGAAGCTGGCCTCACATACTGGGGGGAAAGGCAGCTCAGATAGAGAAGGGACCACCAACTAAAGGGTGTTTAGAGGGTCTGCTCGGGATTGGAGATGTGTGCCAAAAATAGATTATAGATGGAACATGATGGCGATTCGATATTTGCATTGCAGAGCACAACACCCTAAAGGAGAGAAAGAGTAAAAGGGAATGTGCCTGCCACAGAGGTGGGGGAAAGGGGTGGGTGGGGTGGCAGTGGTGGGAGGGATACTGGGATCATTGGTGGTGGAGAATGGGCACTGGTGGAAGGATGGGTACTCGATCATTGTATGACTGAGACGTAAGCATGAAAGTTTGTAAGTCTGTAACTGTACCTCACGGTGATTCATTAAAATATAAAAAATTTAATTAAAAAAATTCCCTTGTGTTGGAACAAGTATGACTGAAACCCAACCATGAACAGCTTTGTAACTGTGTATCTCACAGAGATTCAATAATAAGTAAATAAATAAACTGGCTACTTTGGGGAGAAAAAATAATTATATATACACATATGTATATATAAAACATATATGTATATATATATATATATTCCCTTGGTGTTTCCAACCATGACTAAGGATGAACATCCTTAATGTGGGCAGCAAGCAGTCAATGACCACAAATTAAATGAATGACTACAACAGGGCAGCCAGCCGAGAGCAGGTGTGTATTACATACCTGAAACACACCTGACAATGCTACCAGGTGCTGAGTAACATGAAGGTGACTCAAGATGTTCTAATCTGATGTGAAAGTTCCTCTGGACTAAGAAATCAACACAAGAAAAAGCACAGTCTTTTTAGTAAACCCAGAGAACTCTTCTACGAGTGAAAGAAATAAAGAGACATTTATACATTATATACTATGCAGGGATGGAACCACCTTCCTCCACCTCCTTATCCCCTCCCCCTCCCTTGCAAAAAAAGGATAAACATCATATCCACTACTACTAACAAGAGACTTCCAAGATGGTCAAAGAAACCACTAGATGTCACTCAAGGCCCCCCAGGCCTCCCTCTGTGAGGCTCTTGCCAATCCAATTCTCTAGCATCAGAATTTTCTCTTTCCCAAACCTTGCCCCTGTGATTCCTGATTCCCTGTGGAATCTGTGAGGCACCAAACATGCCAGCCATCTGATCTCCTACTGGTACTTCCCCTAGTCAGACACAATCATTTATTCAAGAGTAATTAGGACTGATTGCATATTAGGCTGTGATAAAATAATGGAGAGTGAAATTGTATGGTTCCTGTCTTCCTGGAATTTATAGTTTAAGCTGTGAAAGCACTTCACATACTCATCTCTATGACCTAGTAACATTGGTCCCTACTCAGACCAAAGGTCTTTCAAACTTTAGGGGGATATTAGCAACCCAAAGTAAGCAAGGCATTTTACAGTTTCACATGGCAACTCATATACATGAATGCACATAAAATTAAGTTTTTATGGCTTCTCTTCTCTTCATGAGATGCAGTCTGATATTTTCTAGTACATTTTAGTGTGTGCATGTGTTTGACAAGGGCGGGGCCATAATCAGCAGTGCTGAGGGCAACCCTATTCCTATGATTTGGGCCTGATTTATGCTTGTCTGGTGGTGGTCAGGTGGGCCACTGAGTATACCCAGCAGTCGTCAAAGAGCTGCGTGATATCAGAGAGAAAAAATTCCAGGCTTCTCGCATATTGGATATGTGCTTTATAGCTTGAGCCATATTCCTGGCCCCTATTTAATTTACCTTTAGGAGGAGAATTTCTTTTTTGTTGTTGTTTGGTTTTGGGCTGACGCTAAATGGTGCTCAGGGCTTACAACTGCTTAGGGATCAGGGGACCATATGGAGTCAGGGATCAAAAGCATGCAAGGCTGGCTACAAAATCAATACCCAAAAATCCATGGCCTTCATATATGCAAACAATGAGGCAGAGGAAAGGGACATGAAAAAAGCAATCCCATTCACAATCGTGCCCCAGAAAATCAGGTACCTCGGAATCAGCTTAACCAAGGAAGTAAAAGACCTTTACAAAGAAAACTACATAACGCTACTCCATGAAATCAAAGAGGACATGAGGAAATGGAAACATATACCCTGCTCGTGGATAGGGAGAATCAATGTTGTCAAAATGGCAATACTCCCTAAAGCATTATACAGATTCAATGCGATCCCTATAAATATACCCATGACATTCTTCAAAGAAATGGATCAAGCAATCCTAAAATTCATATGGAATAACAAACGTCCAAGGATAGCTAAAACAATTCTTGGGAAAAAGATGATGGGAGGCATCACCATCCCCAACCTCAAACTTTACTACAAAGCAGTAACAATTAAAACAGCATGGTACTGGAACAAAGGCAGAGCCGTAGACCAATGGAACAGGGTGGAATATCCCTACACACAACCCCAAATGTATGACCATCTAATCTTTGATAAGGGAGCAAGAGATGTGAAGTGGAGCAAGGAAAGCCTCTTTAACAAATGGTGTTGGCACAACTGGACAACCACATGCAAAAAAATGGGTTTAGACCTTGACCTGACACCATGCACAAAAGTCAGATCAAAATGGATTAAAGACCTCAACATTAGACCACAAACCATAAGGTACATTGAAGACAAGGTCGGCGAAACCCTCCACGATATTGAAGATAAAGGTATCTTCAAAGGTGACACGGAACTAAGCAATCTAGTAAAAACAGAGATCAACAAATGGGACTACATTAAACTAAAAAGCTTCTGCACCGCAAGAGATACAGTGACCAGAATACAAAGACTATCCACAGAATGGGAAAGGATATTTACACAATACCCATCAGATAAGGGGTTGATATCAATGGTATATAAAGCACTGGTTGAGCTCTACAAGAAGAAAACATCCAACCCCATCAAAAAATGGGGCAAAGAAATGAACAGAAACTTTACCAAGGAAGAAATACGAATGGCCAAAAGGCACATGAAAAAGTGCTCTACATCACTAATCATCAGAGAGATGCAGATCAAAACAACCATGAGATACCACCTCACACCACAGAGCCTAGCACACATCCAAAAGAACAAAAGCAACCGCTGTTGGAGAGGATGTGGGGAGAAAGGGACCCTTCTTCACTGCTGGTGGGAATGCCGACTGGTTCAGCCCTTCTGGAAAACAATTTGGACGACTCTCAAAAAATTAGATATTGAATTCCCATTTGACCCAGCAATACCACTGCTGGGAATATATCCCAGAGAGGCAAAAAAGTACAATCGAAACAACATGTGCACATGTATGTTCATCGCAGCACTGTTTACAATAGCCAGAATCTGGAAAAAACCCGAATGCCCCAGAACGGATGACTGGTTGAGGAAACTTTGGTACATCTATACAATGGAATACTATGCAGCTGTTAGAAAAAAGGAGGTCAAGAATTTTGTAGTTAAGTGGATGGGCATGAAAAGTTTCATGCTGAGTGAAATGAGTCAGAAAGAGAGAGACAGACATAGAAAGATTGCACTCATCTATGGTATATAGAATAACAGAGTGGGAGACTAACACCCAAGAACTGTAGAAATAAGTACCAGGAGGTTGACTCCATGGCTTCGAGGCTGGCCTCACATTCCGGGGAAAGGTCAACTCAGAGAAGCGATCACCAACTACATTGTAGTCGAAGGCCATGTGGGGGAAGAGAGTTTCGGGCTGAATGAGGGCTAGAGACTGAGCACAGCGGCCACTCAACACCTTTATTGCAAACCACAACAGCTAATTAGAGAGAGAAAACAGAAGGGAATGCCTTGCCACAGTGGCAGGGTGGGGTGGGGGGGAGATGGGATTGGGGAGGGTGGGAGGGACACTGGGTTTACGGGTGGTGGAGAATGGGCACTGGTGAAGGGATGGGTTCCCGAACTTTGTATGAGGGAAATATAAGCACAAAAGTGTATAAATCTGTAACTGTACCCTCAAAAAAAAAAAAAAAAAAAAAAGAAAAACTTCCTTTTACCTTAAAAAAAAAAAAATAAGCATGCAAGGCTAGTACCCTACTCACTGCATTATCGCTCCAATCTCTCAATTTACTTTTTTCTTTTCAAAATACTAGTCATGAGCCACCAATTTAATATCATAGCCTACTAATAAGTTACAACCGCAAGATTGAGAAAGAGTTGCCTTGAAAGGGCTACCTTCATGGGGCTGGAGATAGCACAGCAGGTAGGACATTTGCCTTGCACATGGCTGACCCAGATTTGATTCCCAGCATCCCATATGGTCCCCTGAGCACGGCCAGGGGTAATTCCTGAATGCAGAGCCAGGAGTGACCCCTGAGCATCGCTGGGTGTGACCCAAAAAGCAATAAATAAATAAATAAATAAATAAATAAATAAAGGGCTGACCTTTATCCCTGGTGCCAAACAGTGAGCAATGCATGTTTTATTAAATGAATAAAAACTATGAGACCTAACTAATATTAATCTTCATTAATATTTAAATTAGGAGACCCACATACAGGTTAGGTGGCTTATAATATAGAAAAGCAGTGTCCTAAGAATGAATTTATATGTATAGAGATTTTGATTAGATAGATTTATTTTCAGGTACTATACAGATTCTACATTAAGCACATCATAAACATTGTGGCTATAATAATTTAATACTCCATAATCTTGGGCTAAGATATTTTAAATTTAAAAATGTTTAAAAATCTGTTTTAGGGCCAGGAGATAGCACAGAAGTTAGGGTGCCTAGCATGTTCCCCACTTGGATTCAATTCCTAGCATCACCTGGTACTTCAAACATCACCTGAAGACAATCACCACCTCTGTGGTGTGGCCCAGGCAATCCCCAGCATCACAGGAACTTATAAGTAGCATCACATTTTGGGCCCCTGCATTGAACCACTGGCCCAGTAGGCCAAGAATGACTGATGGGCTCTTGGGCCTCCCAAGTACCACTTGGGAGTGTGTGTTTGTGTGTGTGTGTGTGTGTGTGTGTGTGTGTGTGTGTGTGTGTATATATGTATATATGTATATATGTGTGTTTTTTTAAACTTCATATATTCAAATGTATGCTCATTGTGGGAAAAGGAATTGTGAAGAGAAATTGATTCTTTCATATGCTAAAATTTGTTTTAAAATTTGGGACCAGAGAGCTAGTACAGCAGGCAAGGTGCTTATTTTGTATGCTACTGACCTGGGTTTGATCCTTGGCACCTCATATGGTCCCCTGAATCCTGCAGGAATGGTATCTGTCTGAATGCAGAGCCAGAAGTAAGCCCTGAGCACCACCAGGTGTGACCCAAAACACACAAAACATATCTGCAGCCCAGGAATGTGGCTCCATGGTAGAGTGCATGCTCTGCATATGAGGCCCTGAGTTTGATCCTCGGCATTGTCCCACATTATTAGTGTGATCCTGGCACCTCGGGGTGCCATCACTAGGAATGAAGCAAGCATGATCCATGGCACTACAGTAAGTATATGATCCCTGGAACAGAAAACAACACATCTGGATCCATATATCATAGGATATGATCAATATACCAGATGGATCATAGAATTGTGCAACTGGTAGCCAATTTGGCAATATTTATCAGTATTAAACATGCCAAAACACTTGCCAGTGATGCATTTCTGGAATTAATTTTTGGGGAGGAGAGGGGGCATACCCAGAAGCACTCAGGGCTTTCTCCTGTCTCTGTGCTCGGGGATCACTACTGACAGACTTGGGGGACCATATGGAGTGCTGGGACTCGAATCCAGATTGGCCACATGCAAGGCAAGCACCCCACACACTTACAATGAGAATGTTCTTTGCAGCATTGTTTGTAATGGCAGAGAATAGAAATGAATTCCATGTCCATTTATTAGATTCAATTCATTATAGTACATCCCATAGAAACAATGATATATATGTATACATTTTCTTAAGGACATGTATAAGAAAAATAGAGTATATATAGCATAATTCATTGTACATAGTGGAAACAAAGATTCAGCTTATACAGACAGAGAAAAGTTTTGAAGTATACACAATAATCTATTAATAGTGTTTAACTTTGGAAAGGAACTGGAAATAAGAGAAACTATTTGCTTTAAATTTTTTTTATGTTTATTTTTAGACAAAATAAGCATAATTCAATCCCTATTGGTTTGGGGGACACATTTAGTGGTGCTCAGGATTTACCCCTGACTACCTGGTCAAGGATCACTCTTGGCAGTACACAAGAGACCTTATGAGGTGCTGGGGATTGAACCAGGGTAGGCAGCATTCAAGACACATGCCTTACCTCTTATGCTATCTCACCAGCCTCTGTTTAGTTCTTGATCATCAGGATTGTTAACTTGGATCTCTAACTGCAAGGAAGGGAGAGAAGATTGTTGGCCAACTGTCTCAGATATATTGCTATTACTGCACTGCACTGTAGCACTGTTGTCCCATTGTTCATTGATTTGCTCAAGCGGGCACCAGTAATGTCTCCATTGTGAGACTTGTTATTACTGTTTTTAGCATATCCAATATGTCATGGGTAGCTTGCCAGGCTCTGCCATGTGGGCAAGATACTCTCAGTAGCTTGCTGGGCTCTCTGAGAGAGACGGAGGAATCGAACCTGGATTGGCCACGTACGAGGCAAATGCTGTACCCGCTGTGCTATAGCTCCAGTTCTATTACATGTTTTTAAAATAAAAAGTTTTGTTCCCCCTAAAGATATATTAAAGCTGTGTGATTAAAGACAACCCATGTCACAAAACTCTGAACTTATTGGAAGCCCAGGCACTTTAAAAAACATTCACACTTTTTAGGTTTGCTTTGTTTTGTTTAAATTTAGATGTGTGTTTTTTTTTTTTTTGCTTTTTGGGTCCCATCTGGCGATGCACAGGGGTTACTCCTGGCTCTGCACTCAGGAATTACCCCTGGCGGTGCTCAGGTGACCATATGGGATGCTGGGAATCGAACCCGTGTTGGCCACGTGCAAGGCAAACGCCCTACCCACTGTGCTATCACTCCAGCCCTGTTTTGTTTAAATTTATGTCTGAAGATTCCAGGCAAGTAAAAAAAGAAGAAATTCTCTTGTAATTGTCCACTTAAGGCAGATAAATAACCAATTACCATCACAGACTAGGTTCCTGGCACGTCTTACCTCACAAGCTTAGGCAACAAAAATAAGTTACTTTATGTCATGCATTGTTTTTATTTCTTTGGGTCTCCCAGAGGTTCTGGGGACCACCAAGGCTATACAGGTGGCACTAGGGAGTGGGTTCTGTGCTGAGGGTCCTATGTAGGTGAGGCGAGTGCTGTAGTCCTTAGACTTCTCTTGAAGAACCCACCTATGTGTTTTTAATGTGCACATTTGATTTTTTTTTATGGGGGCTGGAGGGGGGTGCATATCTGGGGTAACTCAGGATTTAGTCCTAGCTCTGTGTTTGGGGATAACTCCTGATGCTACTTGATGATTACTTGAGGATTAAAATGGGATCCATCAATGTGCAAGGCAAGTGGTTTAACTCTTACACTCTGATCCCTAATATGCAAATTTCTGCTAGTCTGAGCTCTACCTAGCAAGCTGAGTTCTGCTTTTCTTTGTATTCTCCTCACTAGACATGGCCAGTGACCCTTGGGTTACTTATTTCTTCCAAAGGAGTTTTCTCAAATTGCTGACGGGGCAGGCAGGCACTGCACCAGTCAGCCACCTGGTGCAAATGGCTGGTGCAGACTCCTGTTCTGCTGCATTGCAGCTGCCAGAGGTCATTGCTAAGACCCAGGCTAGCCTGGCTCGGCCAGGATAAATGTCACAGGCTAGAACCAATGCCCGTTCCCTCCTGGCTGCAGCTCCAGGGTTAGGAGAGGTCCTAACATCAATCAAACTCAGAGCAAAGTGACCCTCCTCCCCTGACAACACCGATCAAGTGCAGAGAATCCCTACTCTGACACTCCCAGAGCACAGCCCAAGGCAGGCTGCAGAGAAGCATCAAGAACCACTGTCAATAGCAGTGCCTCCTAGTATCTCGTAAGATCTGGTCCTATTTTGTCCATGAAAAATAAAAATCTTGCTAAGTCTCACATGTTTAAGTATTTAAATTATGCTTCTTAGTTATGTGAAAACTGAGGAAAATCCTCATTCTCACAACTCTTCTACATCCACAAGACCTAAAGTTTGGCAACTTAAGATAACAAAATAAAAAAGTCAATATTATGTTGTTCTGTGGTAGATATTGTTGTTCTTGCTGAAATTAAATTGTCCCTTTAGATGAGAATTTGGAACTCATTGCTATAGCACAGCTCTTTTACTTATTTTTTAAATTGAATCTCAGAGAGATACACAGTTACAAAGTTGTTCGTGACTGAATTTCAGTCATATCATGTTCCAGCACCCTCCCTTCACCAGTGTGCATTCCCACCACCAGTGTCCCCAGTCTTCCTCTGCCACACCCCCATCCTCCTCCCTGGCAGGCACTTTTCTTCTCTCTCTCCCTCTCCCTGTCCCCCCACCCCTACTTCCCTTTCTTTCCTTTTGAACATTATGGTTTGCAATACAGATACTGAAAGGTTATCAAATATGTCCCTTTACCTACTTTCTACAGTCAGTTCTAGTCCAGAGCAATCATTTCCAACTATTATTGTCATACTGGTCCCTCCTCTATCCTAACTGGCCTCTGCCCCTCTCCCCACCAACAGCACAGCTTTTTTTTTCAGGTCACACCCAGCGATGCACAGGGGTTACTCCTGGCTCTACACTCAGGAATTACCCCTGGCGGTGCTCAGGGGACCATATGGGATGCTGGGAATTGAACCTGGGTCGGCTGCATGCAAGGCAAACGCCCTACCCACTGTGCTATCATTCCAGCCCCAGCACAGCTATTTTTAAAGGCATGTTTGTAGTTGACAATAATTGCAATATTCTTTTCTAGTTATCCTTCTCTGAAACTTTTTGTACACTGTGCTACATGGCTTGACATTCACTATGCTAGAATACTGTCATTTCCATAAGTAGCATAGTATTCTCTTTTTTTCATCATATTGTAGAGGTCATACCTGGAGGTGTCTGGTAGTCATGCAGTATACCAGGGATCAAATCCAGAGCTTCCGACATATAAGGCAAGTGCTCTACTAGTTGAGTCACACATTAGACTCCACAGAATTCTATTCTTTTGCCATTTGCTCAAGAAAATTAAGGTCGCAGTTGGTGTCAAGTATAACATCAAGAGGCAGTGTTTGGTTACACTGTGGTCAGCAAAATGGTCTAACCAGATAGACACTAATACTTTAAAGACTATACTTCTAAATAAGGGCACAGATTTACAGTTTTTGGTAGAGAATTTGCAATATGTATGATTCTAATCGCATAAAGAAAGGAGTTAGATAAGTGGCAGTCAGGGCGTTGGGGAGGTAAGATGGAGAACAACTGCTGAGGAGTACAGGATTTCTTTCTGGAGGTGATAAAAGTATCCCACAATTAGAAAGAGGCCATGGCTGCCCAAATTTGCAGATGTATTGGAAATCATGGAATTGTACACTTTACGGGGAGAAGTTCGGTCTGGAGAGATAGTATAATAGGTAGGGTACTTGCCTAATATATGGTCAACCCTGAGTCAATCCCTAGCACAGCAAATGGTCCCTGAGCACAGCCAGGAATGATCCCGGAGCACAGTCAGGAGTAAGGCCTAAGGACTTTTTGGTAAGGCCCCATTTGTATCTACATTCCTCAAGAACAGCTTTCCTAAAGAATAAAAGATAGGGGCAGGAAGATAGCTCAAGTAGTAGACCACATTCTCTGTACATGCAAAGTCCTGAGTTTTACCTCCTGAGTGTCACCGAGGATAATCCTGGTGCCCCTTTTCCACACCCCCCAGCACGTCTAAGCCTGAGCATCCTATCACTGGGCCCAAACAGGAACCTTCAGTCCCTTTGTCAGTGTATCATTGCTGGAAGTTGTTCTGTCACCCCACTTCCCAGCATTACAATGTTATCCCATATATTAAAAACAACATGTCAATAGTAGTAGATGGGGGGGAGTCTGAGGTGGCTTAGTGGCTAGAAGCATTTGTCTTGCAAGCATAAGACCATGAATTGGCAGTCAATGGTGCCCTCGTGTTCTGCACATAGTCCCGGTGGATCTGCTGTCTGGGACCCCTGGTGCCACAACAGTGTGTAGTCTCCAGCACACTGCAGCCTGGGGTGTGTGTGTGTGTGTGTGTGTGTGTGTGTGTGTGTGTGTGTGTGTGTGTGTGTGTGTGTGTGCACTTCAAGTAAAATAGTGGGCAAATACCTTGGGCAAGGACCTCTGCCAAGTGAGGGGGCACCACAACCAGATATGCAAGTACCGCAACCAAGCCTGTGTACCATCCCTGGTCATGGCAATAACAACAAAGGGAAGGGGGAAGAATAGCAGATGGAGATGAAGCCTACATTGTTTATCTAAAAGGCTCATCCTGTGTAGTGTCCCAAAACAAAGGGTGCACTCCTGCAGCCACTCTACTGTTGAGACTAGCTATATTTATATTATAAGTCAGGTTTATATTTGTATTAAAGGTCACTGTGATAGGAAGAGGAATAGGTTGTAGGAAGAAGGTCTGGAGATAGCAAGATTATTTGGGGTATTTGTTACAAGGACATCAACAAGGACAAATCTGACTGTTTCAAGTATCTCTGCACTCAGAGACCCTGAACAGATTTAAAGCTGAGAAGGAGCCACTCCATCTCAAGTGCTTCCTGAAATCCCACTATTTAGAAAGTTCAGTATTTTGTCTTTCAATAAAACAAAACGTTTCTTTTGTTTTTTGGGCCACACCAAGCTGTGCTGAGGGCTTACTCCTGGCTCTAGGCTCAAGGAACACTCCTGGCAGGGCTTGGAGGAGTAAATTCAGAGTCAGGGATCAAACTTGTGGAGCCTACATGCAAGGCAAGTGCCTTAATCCTTGAACTATCTCTCTGACCCTTAACTAAAAATTTCTTTTTATGCTTGACAGTCATCAGGCATTACCAGGGATATACAGATGTCTTAGGCCCAGCCCTTGCCTGCAAATAGCTACCCATGTAGCTGCAGTGCTAAGACCCACACAGTGGCAATAATAATAAAATGTACATTGTGACAAGAAAAAGGGAGATCTGAAGCTAGAATGACTGATGACAATAGAGAAATAAAATGCTTATTTTTTTAAACTTTTGTTTGAAGTTCAATGTAGTCTGAGATGAAGTGAGGGGCGTTTTAGCAGAGGAAATATAAAAACAGGTAATGGGGAGTTAGAGGAAGGAAGAATGTTTTGAGATGGGTGAATGCACACTGGCTAGAACTAAGTTCAGGAATGGAAAGCAAGTACAAGAGGTAAAGCAAGAAACAAACCGCGAGATGTCTTTCAAAATGCAAAGAACTAAAGGGGAGGTGAGAGGGAGAAAAGGATCAATAGAAACTCCTCTATCACAGATTTGTGTAAATGTGCAGGTGTTATCTTGTAGGAATTAATTCTGTAGTAAATAGATATTTAGTCAGGTCGGACAGAAAACAATTTTTTTTTTTTTAAAAAAGAATGTGTCTATGAATACTGTCTTCATTGGGAAGACCAGAGAGACTAAGAAGGCGCCAGGAGACAGGAAAGGGCACTGACAAAAATGATTGTATTATGGAAGCGTGCTTGTCCCCACATCCCTTCTCCCATCATTTTAGTTAAGATCACCCAAACTGTAGGCTCTGGCCTACGGCCAATAAATCATCATCAATAAATTATTAGAATGAACCAGGCTAAGAAGCCAGGCTTGATGACCCCGGTAAATTCCTGCACAGTATCAGAACGAATTGATTTAATTTTAAAAGAAACACAAGCAGTCCCCATTCCTGGCACACAGAGGGCACCCAAACATTTGTTTTATCATCCGAACACTGTTTGTCCTTTGTCTGAGAGACTCTGTTGAGGAGAGGAAGTGATTCAAAACTGCAATCCTAGACTCCGCAGCCTGCCTAGGCACTGCTTTCTCGCCCCTGGCTCGGTTCGGGCGCTTAGGTCAGTAGGTCCAGCGGGCTCAGTTCAAGCAACCAATCGCCGCGGGACCACGGGGCGGAGTCACCGGGCCCCGCCCACTCCCAGCCCTTCCTACCCAACCTCTCCTCAGGTCCGGCCTCGCTCGCACCTGCGTGTCCCCCGCCTCCCCCCCGCCCCTCGCCCGGGCGCCGGGGCTGGTGCAATCCCGCCCGCCACTCCAGGAGCGGGAGGGGGGGCGGCGGTAAGGGGAGGGGGGTTGGCCTCGCCTCTCGCGAGATCGTCTCCTAGGGGCTGCCGCTCCGGGCCTCTGAGTGGCGGCGCTTGCGCAGCCGCCATGTTCGGTTGCTATGCTGTGGCCTGGGAGACGGGGTGTGCTTAAGGGAGGAGGAGGAGGAGGAGACGGAGGAGGAGGAAGAGGAGGAGAAGGAGGCGGGGGCAGCGAGCACCTCTTGCACTCTCACATACAAACGCTGCCTAGGATTCGGCGCCCCCTCACGCCGCGCCGCGCGCTTTTCCGCTCCTCGCGGGCCGCCCCCCCCCCACATTGTTCTCGCCGGACCCCTGGGTCCCCCTGACGCCGCCTTCGGGGCCTGAGCCCGGGAGAGGGGGAAAGATCGGACTCGGAGCCGAAGGGTCGGGGGTTTGGGGCCAGGCCCCTCCGCCCCCCTCCTGCTAATCCCCACAAGTCCCGGGGTGCCCCACCCCCACGGCACTTTTCGCGGGTGTGTGTGTGTGTGTGTGTGTGTGTGTGCGCGCGAGTGTGAGTGTGTGTGTGGATTATCTCATCCCGGTAGGGAGGTGGGAGCGCGCGCGCCTCCCTCGCGTCTGTCTCCCGGCGGCGCCGCGCCGGCCCGCGCGCCCCGCAGTATGAGGTGGTGCTGGCGGCTCGGGGCCGTGGCGCGGCCGCTGCGGCGGCGGCTGCTGAGTTGCTGCTGAAGGGAGCCCCCGGGAGCGGCGCGGCGCGGCGGACGCGCTTCGCCCCGGCGCGCCCGGGCCTCGAGGCTTCGCCTTCTCCAGCCGGGAGGACGCGGCTGTGATACGAAGGTGAGTCTCTCCCCCTCCACCCCCGCCGGCCTCTCTCTTCTCGGCCCTCGCACGCCCCGACGCGAGGCTTCTTACCTGAGGCGTGTATGCGTGTGTGTGCGTGTGGCTCCGGGGCGGCGAGCCCGGTCTGAGCTGCCTGGAAGGCAGGGGGTGCGGGATGGGGGGTCAGAGATTGATTTCCGAAGAACGGGGGTGGGAAAAGGATGCTTCTCCCCCCCGCCCCCCTGCACACACACCCACTCCGCCGCCTCCCTTTTCTGCCCCGGGACCAAAGCTCGCAGCGCTCCCAGGACTAGCTAGTTGGGAATCTGTGATAACGGGGGCGGTCGAGGCGATAGGCGCGGAGATGGGATCTTCCGCGGAACCTGCGTTCCAGGTAAGGTTTTTCCCGTGGCTGGTGGAATTTTTTTTCCCTCTCCCTTCTTCACTGGCTCTTGGGAGAGCTTCCTGCGGGCATCACGGCGCGACTTGTCCCTACCGTAAAGTTTTGTCCAAAAAGCCTCTGAGAATTCTATTGGGGTTTCGTACTCGCATTTAGGCATCTGTAGTTGAGGGAAGAGGGGAGAAAAAAAAGTTGAGGTGTCGCTAAATCGACACAGCGATGCTTTGCTCCCTGGGTTTGCTTGCCACGGGACGGTTTATACTCGCACGTTGACGCGGATAGATGTTTCTGTGGAACTTGGAAGGGGAGACCTCGAGTGACACTGCTGTTTCTGCACCACGACCAAAGACCGTCTGTAGGGGTTTCAAGCGCTTGTTTGAGGAGAGCTTGCGCATCTGCAAAAACACCAACTGCTTTTCGTCGGAGATTGGAGTAGTGTCTAGATCTATGCGACCCGATCTGGCGCCCGTTTGAAACAGTACCGTTTAAATAAAGCATGTTTATGGAGAAGAATAGTATAACAAAAAGTCATTGCATCCTACTTGTTAACGATGGCATGAGTAAAAAGATTGAAACAGTAAACGCCAGGGCATTTTAAAACCCAGTTTTTTTTTTTTTGAACGTTTAAGTGCCAGGGAAAAACTCTTTTTTTATCATCAAAAAGGAGTGCCTTAAAATAAATTATTATTCAAAGCCCCCAGATGTGCTTAATGGAGTAAAACTAGTTCTATCCGTTTTGAAGTTGACGAATGCAAAAATAAAACCTATGGGTTATTTAAAATAAAAAAAACTTTTGTAAACAAAAGTTAAGAACTTACTAGTTTGCAGTGAATTAATTTTGTAGGCCCCACCATTTTTTGTCAGTAAATTTATGCTCCAGTTGCCACAAAAGCTATTTTATGCCTTCATTTTTGTTTTAATAGCACACTTTGCTACTGTTTTGCATTGAATCATGTGCATGGTTCCATAATCAAGTAGTTCATGAGAAACGTGGTCATTTTTATACTCGGTAATATTTTTGTGATTTAGCGGGTCTGCCTTAAACATTTTGCAAGAGTATTTGAAAATAAAAGGCACCATCATTATTTTGTCATTAAAAAAATATATTCCTTGAGTAGATTAAAGCTTTTGAGTTAGAAAAATCCCAGGTATCTCAAAAATAGATGTGAACGATTCTTGCTTTTAGCCTTTTTCTAAACCTGCTTAGCTTCTAAGCTCTTGAGTATTTGAATTGTTTCAAGTTTTGCTCTTATGTTCTTATTGTATGTCTTAAAAAATATCCCTAATAACTTTGTTACTTTACATTTGTGACACCCAATTTCTAATTTAGGCCAGGCATAAAACCAGCATTGATTGAACACACTTGCTAAAAATACTTTCTGGGTCAGATGTACTTAGAATGTAGCCTCAGGAAAATTCATTTGAACTGTTCTACTGTGACCACTGTACACTATTATTATTGAAGGACTTTAAAAAAAAATCAGTTTCTCACAAATTAGATTTCATCCATTCTTCCATAGAAGCTTAACTTTCTCTGTACTAAGTATAACATGTGGGACAATAAAATACTTTTCATGTATGTATTTATTTTACTTGAGACTTTCTAGACTATTACTGAAGTCTAATTTGTATTTTGAGAATATTTTAGTTTTGTCTATCAAACATGAGTTGTAAATTGGCAGTGTAATGTGCAGTATTATTTAGTATTTATTTATGACTTAAATCGCGAAGGAGGAATTGATTCAGTAATTTGCTTTTGGGTTAGTTTTCTTTAAGGAAGTAAGAAACTCTCTGATAATGTAAAGGAGACGGTGACTGGATTTGAGAGAACTCCCCCCACCCCCTCTTTCAGAGAGTTGTTAATAGTTTTAAACAAGGAAGCTGAAAAATCTGTAGGCATATTGTTTAGTCATTGTTTAAAGATGAATGTTTCAAGTTCAGCTTTAATTCTTTGTATTGGTAGGAATGTAAAATTGGTGGCCTTGTTACTAATTAATGTGGTGTAATACGCATTGTGGCTCCTAAGTAAAATTTGGTATTCGCACATATTCACTGATTATAAGCTGAGTTAAATTTTGTTGTGTTTTAAAAAAATTTGTTATTGTCTATATATGTTAAATTTGTAAATTTACTAGATAAAGCTGTAAGACTTGAAGATTTGTTTAGTGTTCTGGAAATCCTTTTTATTGTTTGCCAGGAAAGTATGCTGTAGGAGGAAGGTGTTATTCTTTCTTTTAATATTCCAATCAATAGTACAGATGGTGAGGAGTATAATGCAAAAGTACTATAAAATCTTTATTGGCATGGAAATGCAGTATCCAAGAACTGATTTTTCCCCTCCAGTGGTATGGTTATAAGTAAAATAGAATAGGAAGCAAAGAAAGGAACATTTATTACATTCTTTTCAATTTCATTAGCAGCAACTTCCTAACCCCCCCTCCCCCATTCATTTTTTTCTTTCACTTTTTCTGAGTAAAAGACTGAAAGAGAGATGCAAATATTTGAAGAAATTGGTAGGAACAAAATGAAAACTAGGTCCTGTGGACTATCTTTGGAGGGGAGACATTAATTTAGGGGAGTTACTGTGTTTCTCATCTTTTAAAAAGAGGCTTTTAGAATAGTAGAAAGAAGAAAGCATCCAGAAGGGAAGTGTTTATTGTCTGTTATGTGCCAAACGTGTAAAAGGGCTTTTCATGTTATCCCAGATAATTATCAAGTGCACTTTGTACAATAGGTATTATTAATCCCCAGCTCTCTGCATCCCTACCACCATGGGAGCAAAGAGAAATTAAATAACTTGTCAAAGATCACACTGCCAGTAATTAGTATTCAAACTTGATCTATCTGGCTCAAAGTTATTCTTTGTATCATGCTGACCAATTAAACTTTGTGCAGTGGTGGAAATACTCTTTTTTTACCCGATCAGATATTTAGCCTTTGACCAGGTAAGATACCAAACACTGGAAAGTAACTATCAATTCTGAGGAATTGAATTTACAGTTGTGTTTTATTTTAACCAGTTTAGATTTAAATAACCAGATACATTGATTAGTTACAATATTGGACAGCACTGCAAAATTGGAGTTGTAGTATTGAATCTCCACTAATTTATGTATTACATCAAACAAATTATTACAGTTTTTGAGCCACAGTTTATGTTGTAAAGATGAAGAGGTCACTAAATAATTTTTTCCAAAATGTCTTTTTCATTACATTTTTATGATTTTTATTAGAATTATGGTAACATTTAATATTCCAAAGCATTATATTTTTCAAATATAATGCTTTTGTGATATTCAGCACTTATATAAGAACTTATATATGTTCAGTCTCACTTTTTGCAGAGTATGCATAAGTAAAAAGTAATGTCTATTCCTTGTCTCCAATTATTTGACAAAAGCACTGGGTATCCAAAAGCAATACTTTAGCTTGAAAAAAGTTTTGAGCTTTTAAAGATTGTATTTTAGCATGCCATCTTCCCATTTAAGAATACATTCAGTTCCCTGTTGCATATCAAGTTAATTCCAAAGTTATCTGCATGACCTTGAAGGCTTTTTATCAACTAATGCTATCTTTTATTTCTAAGAGGAAAACATTCTTGTGTTTTCCTTACCCTTGTTTCTTCTATTTAAAACATTTCTGTCTTCAGTCCAGTTCCTTCCTCAGTAAGTCTTCTTCCAAAATCCACCTTTAAGAAAAACCCAGAATTTTCAGGTTTTGAATCCTGGTACTAATTTGTTTGGGTTATTGCATTATTGCCTAGATATAATTAGTTGAGTGTATCTTTTTTTATATGGTACTATTCTCTGACTTTAATGAAAAAAATTTAAAAAGTTAGTGGTGCCCTATGTATTTAGTAATTCCTCAGTAGTTCTAATTTTTTTTTTTTTTTTTTTTTTGCTTTTTTGGGTCACACCTGGCGATGCACAGGGGTTACTCCTGAGCACGGCCAGGGGACCATATGGGATGCTGGGATTCGAACCCGGGTCGGCCGCGTGCAAGGCAAACGCCCTACCCGCTGTGCTATCGCTCCAGCCCCAGTAGTTCTAATTTTTAAAGTTGCTAATTTGACCAGTCCTCCTAACACATTTTCCCTGGCCATGGATATTAGTCTTCTACTATATATTTGTTTATATACCACAAATGAGTGCAGTCATTCTGTCTCTGCCTCTTCTTCTGACTCATTTGACTCAGCATGATACTCTTTTTTTTTTTTCTTTTTGGGTCACACCCGGCAATGCACAGGGGTTACTCCTGGCTCTGCACTCAGGAATTACCCCTGGTGGTGCTCAGGGGACCATATGGGATGCTGGGAATCGAACCCGGGTCGGCCGCATGCAAGGCAAACACCCTACCCGCTGTGCTATTGCTCCAGCCCCCTCAGCATGATACTCTTTATGTCCATCCATTTATAGGGAAATGTCATGACTTCATTTTTCCTGACATTTGCATAGTATTCCATTGTGTAGATATGCCATAGTTTCATTATCATTTGTCTGCTCTTGGGCGCTCAGATTGTTTTCCAAATTCTGGCCATGGTGAATAGTGCTGCAATGAACATAGGAGTGCAGATGGTGTGTCTGCTGTGTTTTGGGGCCCCCAGGATAATTCCCAGAAGTGGTATTGCTGGATCAAATGGGAGCTCAATTTCTAGTTTTTTGAGAAACGTCCTTATTGTTTTCAAAAAAGGCTGAACCCTTCGGCATTCCCAACAGTTGAAGGAGAGTCCTTTTCACCCAATATCCACATCAACACTGGTTGCTTTTGTTCTTTAGGATGTGTGCCAGTCTCTGTGATGTAAGATGATATCTCATTATTGTTTTGATTGTGCATCTCCCTGATTATTAGTGATGAAGAGCATTTTTTTCATGTGCCTTTTGGCCATTCGAATTTCTTTGAGAAAGTTTCTGTTCATTTCATTGCCCCATGTTTTTTTCTTGTAAGAGTTCAGCCAGTGCCTTATATATCTTTGATATTAGCCCCTTATCAGAAAGTTGCTAATTTGAAAAAAAGTGAAAACTGTAACAAAATTTACTTCTTTTCGGGGCGGGGGGACATGCCCATTGCATGCCCTTTGGTACTTAGGGCTTCCTTCTGACTCTCTGCTTAGAGATCACTCTTGGTGATGCTTGGGGGGCCTTCTGGGATCCTGGGGATTGAACCCTGGTTGGCACTGTTCAAAGCCCTCCCTACTGTATTATATCTTAGGCCCAGAGTCACTTTTAATCACCAGCTATTTATATATATATATATTTTTTTTTCTTCTTTTTTAAGGCAGTCCTTACTTTATATTTGTATGGTAGAGATGCAATTTTAACATGTCGGAACTACATAATAGAGGTAGGGGCTGGAGCAATAGCACAGCAGGTAAGGCGTTTGCCTTACAAGCGGCCAACCTGGGTTCAATTCCCAGCATCCCATATGGTTCCCTGAGCACCGCCAGGAGTAATTTCTGAATGCAGAGCCAGGAGTAAGCCCTGAGCATCACAGGGTGTGACCCAAAAAGGCAAAAAAAAAAAAAAAAAAAGTAGAGGTAGTGCAATGTAAGTGCAATGTCCTTAAAATCTGACATATCTTGGAGTGAGATAAATCAAATTGGAATCTGATCTAATCTGATCTGGAATCTGATTTCAAAAAATGAACAGATTACTTCAGAATCTACTTTGTGAGATTAGGATAACAAGAATTTGACCTTGAATTGCGAGGACTAGGAGAATATAATATAAAAATCTAGCACTATATTTTAATTAGAGATGTTCAGTATATGGTAGCTGATACTCTTTTCTCATTCAACTGTAGTCATGAGCGTAATTTAAGCCTAGGGTATTTACCAAGGTTGATTTTGTTATTTACTTTCGGTAAACATTTTGGTTGTTACTCAAGTTTTTACTGTTATAGTCTGCAATATTTTGTGCTTGTGGCTTTTGTTTTCTCAGTCTAATATGCGAGCATTGGAATAATGGTTTTGTGGTATGAATATTTCTATGCCAAATTACTTTCTTAAAGAATTGTGGGAATTCTTATTTTGGAAAAATGTTAATATGGTTATAAAATTGTACATTGTTTTAATATATCTTGAAATTTTTATTCATTGAGCAGTGATGTATTTGAATGCTAATTAGCAAACATACGAATGTCACTTATTGGGACCAGTGGTATATGTTAAATAAAAACTCATTTTTATGTTTGAGCTCAAATTCTAGGATGGTAGCACATGTCAACAATTATAATTCAGAGTGACATGAAATTAGATATGGGGAAAATGAGAAGTGCCATTTGAGCTGTGTCTTGGAAGATGAGTTGGATTTGATCTGAGTCGAAAGAACAGTGTGTACAAAATGTCAGAAGTATGAAAGGGTGCTCAGTCTGTATGGAGAAATGCAATTTATCTTGTGTCTGTTTCTTTTGGGATAGGTGTTGGTGTCTGAATTTCAGTGTTTGAATCTGTGTTCCTGCACATGTATGTGGCTGTTAAGAGATGAACTCTTGTTGAAGGTGGTTCCTATCTGGATTATGAGTGGGATCATATTAAAACTTTTAGATCAGGGGCAGGAACAGTGATAGTGTCATAGGTAGGGCATTTACTGTGCGTGTGGCTAACCTGGGTTTGATTGTGGTCACCCCATATTGTCCCCCAAACACCATCAAGGTTAATGCTTGAGTACAGAACCAGAAGTAATCCCTGAGCACAGCCTTTTATGGTCCCCCAGACAAAACAAAACAAACGAAAAACCCCAAAACTTTTAGAAAAGAGTTTTCAACTGATGTGCCGTGAATGATTGCCATTATTTAAGCAGTATATTGGTCAGTTAAAGGGACTTCGGCATATTGGAATCTACCGGATGGTGTTTTACATTGAGTAGTCTTGTTGACTTATCCTTGTGTGCTAAAACTGGTGCCAAATTGGGAAAAGGATTGGGAAAAGCACTGTTTATATATTTGTATTTTGTTGCTGAATAGTGAACTCAGGACCTCAGTCATGGGAGGATGTATGTGTCTGTGAACTATCACCCCCTGTGCAGAAAAGCACTATTTTAAAGGTTTTAAATATTAGAAAGTTTATGAACTCCCTCCCCCATCCAGACATTTTCAATGTCTAAACAGTAAAACCACTGTATCACTGTAGCACTGTCACTAGTACCACTGTATCACTGTAGCACTGTCATCCAGTTGTTCTGATTTACTTGAGGGGGCACCAGTAATGTCTCAATTACACTCAGCCCTGAGATTTTAGCAGCCTCTCCTTACTCATCTTTCCCAACGATCGGAGGCTCTTTCAGGGTCAGGGGAATAAGACCTAGCATTAGTATTTTTGGCATATCGAATACACCATGGGTAGCTTGCCAGGCTCTGCTGTGGGGTGGGATACTCTTGGTAGCTTCCAAGTTCTCTGAGAGGGAGAACACAGCTATAAGATGTCTAGGAGCTTGGTTTTTATAGTCTCTGGATATTGGCCGTTGATGGGATTACACGGCACTGGGGGCAGTTTCTGGGTGTGGACTGCCTACCTACTGGAAAATGGGGGATCTGGGTGGAAGAGGCCTAGTCCTGATTTGAGCAGCCTTGGAGATCTTGGCCCTGGGTCCCGCACACCTGGGTTCCTCTGCCAGCTCCCCCATCCATGAGGCTCATCCGAACGTGTGGAGAATGGCCCTGAGCATGGCCATGGCTGGGTTCTGGAGGTCCTCAACTGTCGAGGCTCTGCTCAGGGCGGGGAGGGAAATGTAACCCGTCCCCTCTGAGGGGCCCCAGTGAAGACAGCCAGGTTCGGGGGCAAGAGACTGCATCGGTCTCTTCCAGAAGCTTGCTTTTATAGTTTCTGATGTTGGCTGTTGATGGGATTACACGACGCTGGGGGTGGGGGAGGCAGTTTCAAAACTTATATCCAATTTTATATAAGTTTCAAAACTTATGTCAAATTTTTCTCCCTTATTTAAAAACTTATAATTTAAATGTAAAATTTGATTTTTCCAAGAAGCTAATAGTACAAGAGCACAAGAAAGATATTTCACATTCATGCCAAAACAATACGGTAGTAACTACAGGAAAACAAAAATAGAATTGAAAAAGAGAACTCCTTTACTTACTAGTCACAGAGTAACCCCTGTGCAATGCTGGGTGTGACCCAAAAAGAAAAAAAAAGTGAATTAGTTATAGTAGAATTGAGAGTCCAGTTTGATATAAGGGAAAGAGGAAAAGATTTTCAATAATGATAAGATTTCTTTGTGCAAGTGGGAAAGAAAATCAAATAATTTGTGTTGTGCATCTACAGTGAACCAGTCATTTTGCAAGGCACCAAGATTGTTATGAGTTCTCATTAATTTTTTAAAATTATTTATTTTGTTGCCCACCCATTGGTGTCCTGGGACTACTTCTAGCTCAGTGCTCAGTGAAGTTGTATGTGTTATTGGGGATTGAATCTCAGTTCAGTGCATACAAAGTATATTCTGTTATCCATTGTGCTATCTTTCTAGTCGTAAAATTAGTTCTGAAATAATTTCAGACCTACAGAAACTGTACAAGAACAGCTCAAACAGCTCCCAAGTTCCCTTCAATTCTTTTTCTTGTTTTTTAAAAACTATTCTTGCAACTTGAAATTTTTTATTGTGTTTTTCTAGAGAAGGTTTTTTTTTTATTTAATTTTTTTTTTGCTTTTTGGGTCATAACCGGCGATGCACAGGGGTTACTCCTGGCTCTGCACTAAGGAATTACTCCTCGCGGTGCTCAGGGGACCATATGGGATGCTGGGAATTGAACCCGGGTTGGCCGCGTGCAAAGCAAATGCCCTACCCACTATGCTGTTGCTCCAGCCCCTAGAGTAGTTTTATTTTTGATTTTGGGACCATACCCACTGGTACTCAGGACTTACTCCTAGCTCTGCGCTCAAGAATCTCTCATAGTGGGGCTTAGGGCTGCCATATAGGATGCCAGGAATTGGACCTGGTCAGACCTACGCAAGTCAAATACCTGCTGTACTCTCTGGCCCCTAGAATAGTTTTAGATTGTTAGCAAAAATTGAGAGCAGTGCAGTAATTTCCCATAAGCTCTTTGCTTTACACTTGAATTTCAACCAGTTATTAACATTATACTGTACAGATGTGTGTACAGTATAATTTGTATAACATATATACGTTGTGTGTGTGTGTGTGTATGTGTGTATGTATTGCACAGGATAAGTCTGGAACATCTTGTTATGCTTGACTCACTGTTGTGGACTTAATCAGACCTTCACTGTGCAATAGTCTCAAAAGAACCTTGATGTTGTCTTTTCTGCTGTATTCTCATATTTCAGTGAATTACCCAATTCATCTCATTTTTGGTCTCATTTTAATCCTATATTCAGTCATTTCAGAGAAATAGACCACTTCTAATCTCTTTTCTGAACCATCTGAGAGCATGTTGCAGACATGATTCCCATCACTTCTAAATATAATCTAGTGTGGATTCACAAAAATAGGGACAGTCTCTTACATAAGCACCAAATCAGGAAATCAATATTGATGCAACACTGCCTTCAAGTCCCCAGATGCCTGTCAAATTTTCCAATTATTTAAACTGTTTCTTTTCATTTTGGTTTTAGAACCAATTCAGCATCACACATGCACTTAATTGCATTTTGTTTTTAATCTCCTTAAGTTTGGAACATTCTCAGTTTTTCTCAGTCTTTTAGTCACATTACCCCTACCCCCCCCCCAGCCTCCCAATGCTGGGGATCTAATGCAGAATATTATATTGCATGGCAAGTACTCTGTCTCTGAGTTACACCTCCAGTCCCTGATCTTTTATGACCTAGACTCCCCACCACCGTCCCCGTTTCCAAGATAAGAGTCCCTTAACTTGGTCCACACATTGGTGGCTTGTGCTCATGTGTAGACTACATTTTTCTTAGGAAAACCAGACAAAGAATATTGTCCTACCACTGGAGATGTTTAACCTTAAACATTTTGTTCTTGGTTGTCGGATTTCTTTACTGTAAAGTTATTTTTCTTTTAAGTTTAATAACTTTTTCTTGGGATTATCCCCAAGTTGTGCCCATGTTCTGTTCTTCCTACTCTGACCAGCTTCTGGGTGCACTGATGCCTTCTCCCTGAACTATTGTTACATAGGTTACCACTTGCATTTATTAGTTGACTTCCTATTGAAAACAGATTTTTTCCTTCCTTATACATTTATTCATTTGCTAATTTACATCTGTATTACTCATGAATTTCTGTTTAGTGTTTCATAATCTTTTCATTTGACATTTTATTTTGATGCTCAAATTTCCCCAGATTTGGCTAGTGTGAGCCTCTTCATGATCATCCTTGCAATTTTTGGACTCATCCTGACCTTTTGAGTATTTTGTTAATTTTTGACACAAGATGTCCAGACTTTGTATTTTTGCTCTCTGAGCTCTGGATTCATGAATTTATTGAAAGAATTTTGATTTCTTTTAGTGGAGGTGGTATTTAGAACAAAGATTTGAAGCTTGGTTTATTTATTTTGCAGGGCTGTCAGTTATCACTTCTAGGACAGAACTGGGAAATATACATATGTATACATCTGAGATTCTAACATCTGAGATTCTATGTGTGACTGTGTACATGTGTTTTAAAAGTCACACTGATAATATCAGATTTCATTCTTCCTTTCTGTACTTGTAAATCGCTTTTTCAGCAGAGAAATTAACTTCTATTGTCTTTAGTATATTTACAAATTTGTTTAATTCCCTGTGTATAATGATCTCTCACTTTAGCCCTCTGTCCCTTGCCTGTCACTTCTGAGATCCATGGCATGGAGTCCTTCGGGAATGCTTTCAAGTCCATGCTAGAAAGGGAAAGAACTCCTTCTTTAATTGCCCCTGTATTTAATACAAGTAGAAATGTGTTGAAAGGTATTATCCCGAGTTTTAAAGAACAAAGCTGCAAATCAGAAAGATGTGTGACTGACTAGGCATATTACCATGTAAATAGCAAAGTAATATTTTGAATTCAAATTTAATGATAAAGCCTCTCTCTTTGCTCCTTTTTCCACTTAGTACATAACTGTGAACTACCTGAAAGTAGTTTGAAATTAAAAGTGGGAGGATTTAGGGTTGTATAGGGGATAGTTGAAGCAATGAAAGAGGGTCGCTGATAGAACACCCAGATACTATTTTTTTCTTTTTTAAAACATTTTTTTTTATTTTTATTTTTTTTTTTTTTTGCTTTTTGGGTCACACCTGGCGATGCACAGGGGTTACTCCTGGCTCTGCACTCAGGAATCACCCCTGGCCATGCTCAGGGGACCATATGGGATGCTGGGATTTGAACCCGGGTCGGCCGCGTGCAAGGCAAACGCCCTACCCGCTGTGCTATCTCTCCAGCCCCTCTTTTTTAAAACATTTTTAAAAAATATTTTATTGAATCACCATGAGATACAGTTACAAAGCTTTCATGTTTGAGATTCAGCCATACTATGATCGAACACCCATCTTCCAACACAGTTTCCACCACTAACATCCCCTGGTACCCCCCCCCCCAATCCCAGTCCTTACCATTCCTCTATGGCATATAACTTTCCCAGTACTCCTCTCTCTACTTTTGGGTATTATGTTTTTCCCGAATTTTCCCACCACCACTCAAGCCTGCCTGCCAGGGACAGATTTAGATAATTTATTTTCTATTGCTCATTTTGTATATCTTGAGAGGTTGCACAGTACAATTAGACTACTGGAGATTCTTTTTTTGGTGGGGAGGTGGCAAAAAGCGGCTGTGTGCTTCTGGGATCCTAGGATGTAGATGATTGGGTTTCAGAGACATCTCTGTAGGGCACTAATCTATTTTGGGATTCAGTTGGGAGTGTCTGGACTCTGGCTGTTGGTGCGCCAAGGTGGCATGCAGTGGAAGTCTGTGGGAGTGACAGCTATGCCACAGAGCAGGCGGACAGCCGGCGTGGGACCACCCGGCGCCTCTACCGCCATGTGACCTGGAGATTTAGTCCTGGTACCCTCATACCTGGGCCTTGCTTGTGGAAGCTCTTGGACGCCAGGGTTCCATCTGGAGTAGAGGGGGAGACAGCACCTGCTCCATTTGGGGTGCCCTGGTGAAGTTACCAATCTACTATTTTTTAAGTCAACTGTTTTCCAATCATGACCCCCTTCTTACCTTGTTTTTGACTTCTCTGTCTTAAAGTTGTCTCTCTATTCTGCTGTGGTCCTCATTTAATAGTTTTCACCAATGGCTTCCCTGGGCTGTCCTGGGGATCTTTGGCTCCTAGTTGAGAAACATTGCTTTAAATATCTTTAGAAGTGAAGAAATGGGTGAAGATTGATGATCTTATAAGAAGTCTTACATGTGTGGGAAAAATGGAAGATGCTATAAGGAGTTTCTGAGAGAAAGGTTTTTTTTTTGTTTTTGTTTTTGTTTTTTTTTGCTTTTTGGGTCACACCTGGTGATGCACAGGGGTTATTTCTGGCTCTGTACTCAGGAATTGCCCCTGGTGGTGCTCAGGGGACCATATGGGATGCTGGGAGTCCAACCCAGGTTGGTCTCGTGCAAGGCAAACACCCTACTCGCCATGCTATTGCTTCAGCCTCGAGAAAGTATTTTGAATTAGACTACTGGAGATTTTTTTTTTGGTGTGGAGGTGGCATACCTGGCAGTGCTCAAAGATCACTGCTTGAGGGACTCAGGGACTATTTGGCGTGCTTGGGATCAAGCCTGGGTCAGCTGCCTGCAAGGTAAGCATCCTACCTCCTGTACTATTTTTCCAGCTTCCGAGATTTTTTTCAAGTTATAGTCAGATATTAATTAAAAATTTTGATTTTGCCAACTTAGCAGTTCTCACTGACATTGGGAATAAAAACGTTTATAGGCTTACAATCTTTTGCCTTAGCTTTTTTGTCATAGCTGTCTTTTTAGGTACTTGTTTTGCCTTCTTTGCTTCCTTGGTGATACTGATAGTTTACTTCAGCTATTCTAATTTCATGGTTTTTAAAATTTCTCTTGGCCATTGTATCTGCAAGAGGTGCACTTGTGAAACGATTCTCTCTGTGGTCAAGACTTTCTGAAGCTACATGATACCTTTTCTTCTGTTTTTTTTTTATTTTTTAATTTTTTAAAATTTTCTTGTTCCTGTTAGTGCTTTTTTTTTTTTTCTTCTCTGTTGAGGGAAGTGCAGTTTATTTGCCAAGAAAGAAATGACAACTTGCATTTCGCAGTGAGAAACTTCAGAACCTTCCTATTCTGGCATAGAGGTTTTCCATTTCATGGGCTGGTCTGATACTTGCTGGAATTGCACACCTTATCCTATATGGTGCCCTGAAGGAGGAAAGATTGTATGAAACTATTGGTAATTTCTTGATAAACTTAGCTAGTTGTATTTCATGTATCTTCAGACAAGCCACTTGTATGGTTCTGCTAGTTTATTTCTCTCTCCTCCCCAGTGCAGTTTATCTCTCCCTTACTGCACAAATAAATCATAGTCACAGTTTTGGTCGTAGTCCCAGTCATCATAGTTTCATCACCCTAGTTCCATGTCATAGTCCTTGTCTTCATTATATCTTCTTCCTGTCTCATCTTAGTCCCATAGTCCCTTCTTTCCTCTTATAGCATAGTTACATAGAAATCATGAAGGGTTGGGGTACGCATAGGTGGGGTTGAACATTGTCATAACAAAAAACAGAGGTAAAGCCACTCTGTCAGGCGAAGTTCTAGGAGATTAACTCAAGGACAAAATCTCACCTGAGGGTTTATAGTCTAGGTTACTATGAGATCCACTAAAGGGTGAGATTCCATCTAGGGTATATTGCTTTCTCCTTTCCTTAGCTAGTAATCCATTTAAACAATCATAGTGATTTTACTTCCTATAATATTTCTAGTCATTTTGTATGAGTACAATAAAAGATATATTAAACTTAAAGGTTGGCTCTTGCAGGGGACATCTCACTATATACATCCCAGGCTACAGTTCTCAGGCCAGATTAGTCTTTCCAAATCCAAGCAGGGTCTTTATTTAGTTACTTCTTTTTGGGTAATGACAGTTTGTCCATGACTGTGCTCTTAACTTATTATACTTTTGATACTTAGCTTGTCTCCTTTCGATGCCAGGGTAGTTTACAGTTTGCCCTGGGTCCATCCAGTCCCTTTGTTGGGACTGCTTTTGGAGTGAAGGGAGCTAAGGGCAACTGAGGCTTAAGTCAAGTAAATATGGATGCCCAGGAGTGAATATTATTTTGGAGTCAATTAACTCCCATGTTACAAAGCATAGTGTGAACTGTCTTCCTGTTCAAAAAGTACATTGCTAAACCATGCAAGTGACATAAAGGAAAGAGAAAAGCAATATAATATTATTAGTGCTTGGTGGAATTGGGTGTACCTCGGGGGCACTGTTGTGGGAGTAGCTCAATAAACCTAAGTTACCTGCAGGGGGAGCAAGGATAATCTAGGGAAAAGCAAGGACAATCCAGTGTTATCCAATGTCACATATACTTCAGGCTTAAAATAATGTCAAAAGGTGGGGGCTGGGGCTGGAGCCATTGGTGGTGTGAAATGTTCACTGGTGAAACGAAGGGTGTTGGAACATTATATGACTGAAATCCATGAACAGCTTTGCAACTCTGTACCTTGCTGTGATTCAATTAAAAAATAAATAAAAAGTTTAAAAGTACAGAGGTCATTTCTTAAGGATCAAGAGATAACATCTGGAAGAACTGCTAAACATATATGTGCATAATGAGGGGCAAACAAAATATTTAGAACATTTGCTCATAGACTTGGAAGAAGACATTGACAGCAACACAGTAAGGGTTGGAGACTTTTAACACCAATGTATCACAACTCAGTAAACCAGCTAGACTAAAACTTGTTATATACATATATAAGTATGTATATATGCATGTGTATACACACACACACACACACACAGCTTTGTGTCTCTCAAAGGACAAATACACAGTCTTTCCTAATGCACATGGGACATTCTCCAAGATAATCCTGGGCCACAGAGCATATTCTGGACAGTAAAACATATGTTCATGAAGCAAAAGAATAGAAATAGTAACAACTATCTTCTCAAACCACGATGCACTGAAAATAGAAGTTAATCACAGAAATGAAATAGCTCAAACATTTAGAAATTAAACTACTCACTAATGAACAGCCAGTGAGTCACAGAGGAAATCAGAGAAGAAATCAAGATTCCTTGGAAAAGAGAACAAGGATATGAGTTACCAGAGCTTATGGGACACAGCAAAAGCAGTGTTAAAAGTTCATAGCTATACAAGCATTCATTAGGAAGGAAGAAATAGTCCACATAATAGCCTAACCACACAGTTTAAGAAATTGGAAAAGGGTCAACAGAGGGAGTCCACAGCAGGTCAGGGGAAAGAAAAAATAAAACTTAGAGCAGAAATAAATATGAATTGCCCCCCCCCCAAAAAAAACAACACAAAAAAACCCAAAAACCTAATCCTCGTAGGTAGAGAAACCAAGAGCTGGTTCTTTGAAAAAAGTAAGAAGATTGCAATGAGAGAGAGAGAGAGAGATATTGCTAAATCAGATTAGAAAGGGGTGGTGTCATAACATACCACAGTAATTCAAAGGCTCACCGGGGGCTACTGTGAAAATCTGTCTTGAAACAACCAAAAAAGAGAACCTAGTGAAACAAGAGAACCTTGAAGAAGTTAACAGATTCTTAAGCTATGGACTATAAACTGTGGAGTATAATCTCCCATGGCCAAATCAAAAAGATATGGAACACCTGAACAGATTACTATTGACAAAATATAAATGATAATCAAAAGTCTCAAAATAGTGCACAGGTGCAGGTGTGAGTTCTTTGACATCTTAAGGAGAGTATCATGCTAAGTGAAATGAGTCAGAAAGAGAGGGACAGACATAGAAGGACTGCACTCATTGGTGGAGTATAGAATAATATCACATGAGGCTGACACCCAAGGACAATAGATACCAGGGCTGGGGGGGAGATGGCAGATGGAATAGAGAAGGGATCTCTAAGAAAATGATGGCTAGAGGAATCAGTTGGGATGGGAGATGCGTGCCGAAAGTAGATAATGTACCAAACAGTCTGTGTTGAAAACCATAATGCCCAAAAGTAGAGAGAGAGTATGGGCAATATTGTCTGCCATGGAGGCAGGGGGATGGTGGGAAAGGGGGGAGTATATCGGGGATATTGGTGGTGGGAAATGTGCACTGGTGGAGGGATAGGTGTTTGATCATTGTGTGATTGAACCCAAACATGAGAGCTTGTAACTATCTCACAGTGATTCAATTAAAAATAGCAACACTAAAGGAGACACACACACACACACACACAGACACACACACAAAGCTACTTCCAGTCAGCTCTTTCAAGAAATTGAAGAAACGGAAAGAATTCCAGTTTCTCTGAGGCAAACCGTTACCCTGATACCAAAAGCAGATAGGGACAGCACAAAAAAGGAAAATTATAGACGAATATCCCTGACGAATACAGATGCAAAGATACTAAACAAAATACTTGCAAATCGAATTCAACAGCTCATCAGAAAGATCCTACATGAAATGAGATTCATCTTAGGGATGCAAAGTTGGTTTAACACACAATAGTCAATCAGTATAATGCACCATATGAACACAAGGAAAAATAAGAATCATATGATCAGTAGATGCACAGAAAGTGTTTGACAAGATCCAGTACCCATCATGATTAAAACTCTATGATTAAAGCTCTCAATAAGATGAGAGTTGAAGGAATTCTCCTTGACATAATCAAAGCTGTCTACCTCAAGTCCAGAGTTATCATACTTAGAGGTGAAAAACTGAAAACCTTCCAGGATCAGGCATGAGACAAGGTTACTGATTTTCATCACTTATAGTCAGTATACTATTGTAAGTACTTGCCATAGCAATTAGGCAACAAAAAGATACTAAGGTAATTCAGATAGGTAAAGACGTCAAGCTTTCACTGTTTGTTGATGACATGATACTAAGAAAACACTAAAGACCACAAACAATTGCCTAGAAACAGTAGACTTGTATAGTAAATGGCAGGCTACCAATATGCAAAAGTTAGGACTTTTTATATGCGAATAAATGAAATAGAAGAGAGAAATTAAAAAGTAAAATTCTGGGGCTGGAGCGATCGATAGCACAGCGGGTAGGGTGTTTTGCCTTGCACGCGGTTGACCCGGGTTCGATTCCCAGCATCCCATATGGTTCCCTGAGCACCGCCAGGAGTAATTTTACTGAGTGCAGAGCCAGGAGTAACCCCTGTGCATTGCCAGGTGTGACCCAAAAAGCAAAAAAAAAAAAAAAAAAAGTAAAATTCTATTCACAATTGTGCCTGAAAAAATCAGATACCCAGGAATCAGTTTAACAAAAGAGGTGGAAGACCTATACAAAGTAAACTACAAAATACTACTAAAAGAGGACAGGAGGAATGGGAACACATCTGCTAATAGATTGAGAGGATTAATATCGTAAATATGACAATCCTCTCTAAAGCATTATATAGATTTAGTGTAGTCCCAATAAGATAACCATGACATTTTTCGGAGAATAGATTAGATAGTACTGGAATTCATATGGAACAATAACAAACAGTAATACCATCATCAACCCCCAAATAGCCAAAGCAATCCTTGGGAAAAAAAGTAGTAATTAAAACAATTCGATACTAGAACTATTGGAATTAGGACAACTTTTCAGATCAGCGGAATAGAATTAAATTCAGAAACACATCTTCATATATATGGACAATTAATCTATAAATGACCTCACCCACCCTCCCCCAAAAAAGGAAAAAATAAATGGAGCAAGGAAAACCTTTTCAACAAGTGGTGCTGGGAAGACTGGTCAGTTACACTCACATTAACTCAGATCTCTCTTTTTTTTTTTTTTCAATTTAGGTTTTATAAAGTTCAGATCTCTTTCTAAAGTGCACTAAAGTAAAGTCAAAATGGATTAAAGACCTCAACATAAGACCTGATTTCATGAGATACATAGTGGAAAATGTAGGCTGAACACTCAGTAACATTGAAGCTAGAGGCATTTTTAGGGGTTGGAGCAATAGCACAGCGGGTAGGGCATTTGCCTTGCACGCGGCCAACCCGGGTTCGATTCCCAGCATCCCATATGGTCCCCTGAGCACCGCCAGGGGTAATTCCTGAGTGCAAAGCCAGGAGTAGCCCCTGTGCATTGCCAAGTGTGACCCAAAAAAACGCAAAAAAAAAAGAGAGGCATTTTTAAAGAAGCAACACCATTGGTCAAGCAAGTGGAAGCAAAGATATACAAATGGGACTACATTAAAATAAGCTTCTGCACCTCAAAGGAAATGATGACCAGAATACAATGATCATCATTCATTTGATAGGGGGGTTTATATTTAAGGTAATAAAGTCCTAGTAGAACTGTAAAAGAAAAAAACAACCAACCTCATCAAAATTTGAGGAGAAGAGGTAAAAAGAAACTGCCTCAAAGAAGTCCAGATGGCCAAAGGCACATGAAGAATTTCTGTGCATCACTAAGTCATCAGGGAGATGCAAAACAAAACAATGAGATATCAAAAAGAACAAGAGCACACACCCATACTCTATAACTGCTACGACGTAAACTCATCCATGAGCTCAACTGTACAGATTGACCACTAAATCTCCAAGATGTAAGCCACGCTGCTAAAATTCATGGATACACTCATCTTCACTGAAACTTGTGGGGCGCTCTCCGGAGGCGGGGGTGTTGAGACCTTGCCCTGCTGAAGCCCCAGCACCTGCACCCACATTCCAGTTTCCCCCTTGCCAAGGGCTCAGTTCCACTGCTTCCCAACTAATCTGCAGAAACCAAATTGACGAAAATTCCAGGTACGCTGGTTTTCAGACTGAGAACTCTGGGGTCTTGGAGTGGGGGCAGGCAGCCTCCTCCCCCACTTCTCCCCATACTTTTGGAAACCCCAGCGGCCACACTCATATCCCACAGCTGCTCCCAGGTGAACTCAACTACCCAGTTCTGCAGTTTCTGGAGTATACAGCTATGCATGACAAGTATTGACACTTCCAAATTCCACAGCCCATCCCAGGGGGAGCACACCAAATTAAATGGGAAAGTAACATAGATGTCAACTAAACCCAATAAACAAAACAAAACAAAAACACAGTTCAGCAAGCAACAAACAGTTCATTGAACACTCAGACAAGAACTTAAAGACCTCACAGTGATGAAATATAATTTTCACAAATTCTCTTTTTTTTTAATAGTTCCCTTAACCAATTAATTGTAACAGGCAATTGGAAATAAATTATTTTGTGCCTGCTAAGGGAGCAAACATGGAGGTGATTGGGAAAATGAGGACAATGATGGAGAGAAATCACTCTTGTGGTGGGATTGATGTTGGATTATAGAATGCCTTTAACAATTGTATTATGAACAACTTTGTTTCTTTTTTTTTTTTTTCTTTTTGGGTCACACTCGGCAATGCACAGGGGTTACTCCTGGCTCGTGCACTCAGGAATTTCTCCTGGCGGTGCTTGGGGGACCATATGGGTTGCTGGGAATCGAACCCGGGTTGGCCGCGTGCAAGGCTGTGCTATCGCTCCAGCCCCACAACTTTGTAAACTATGATGTTTAAATAAAGTTAAAAAAATGGTGGGGACAGCAACAACCAGTGTTTGCATAGTGCCAGGGATAAGAAGGGACCCTCATCCACTTCTGGGAATGTCGACATCATGTCGACATCTAGCCTTTTGGGAAGATACTATGAACTTCCTCAAAAAATTAGGAATTTGAGCCTAGATAGTACAGCAGGTAGGGGTTTTGGCCTTACAGCCCACCTGACTTCGATCTCTTGAACCCCGTGTGGTTCCCTAAACCTGCCAGGAATGAATCTTGAGTGCAGAACCCTGAGTAAGCCCTGAGCACCACGCGCGCGTGTGTGTTTGTGTGTGTGTGTGTGTGTGCGCGCGCGCGCGTGCTATGAGACTAATGGATCTTTTAAAACTTTTACTGAGCAGTTTATCTTTTTCCTTGAGTAATTAATTTACTTCTCTTCCTTATGAACTAGTGCTCCCATGAGTCATTTTGAATTAACCACCTTTTTTTTTTTTTGTCTAGATAAGTCTTTCAGATTTTGTGGGGAAATGAAAGACTACCTTATTTCAGTAGCTTAGGTAGAAAATGATAGAAAAGATGAAACTAATATTTTTTTGGACTGGATGTTTCAGTGTGCCCTCTCATTTAATTTCCTCAGTAACCCTTAGCCAACATAATGCTACTCCCTTTTTCTAAATGAAGAACTTGAGACTTAAAAAGACTGTGATTTCCAGACTTGTACAACTTGAAAATGACAGATTCAGGTTTTGAAAGTAGGTTAGAATCTGTATCTTTTTTGACACTGCTCTATTTTTCTCCTTCCTTCCTTCCTTCCTTCCTTCCTTCCTTCCTTCCTTCCTTCCTTCCTTCCTTCCTTCCTTCCTTCCTCCCTCCCTCCCTCCCTCCCTCCCTCCCTCCCTCCCTCCCTCCCTCCTTTGTCACTCTCCATTTTTGTTGCTGGAACCTCTGTACTATTTGCTATAAGCCTTTCATCAAGAACCACAGAATTTGACTTGTCCATATTGCATTTTTCCTGGTTGCTGGGATACCACCTATATACCTAACCTCTGCAACTAAAATTCTGCTTGTCTTAATCACTAAGTATTGCCTACTACTGTCAGTTCTGGATACCATTTTCCAACACTTGTCTAGATCAGGACTTTAATATTTTTTTCCTGCCTATACTCCTTTTCACCTGAGTGCTGCCAGAGACTTCTAGCTTTCTTTAATTACATGGTTGGTTTTGAATTAGTTTTTTTGCATTGGTTATTGAGAATCATTCTATTATTATAAAACTTTTTGTCATTTCCATGTTCAGTTAGGTGATCCTACATGAAGTCACAACCCATAATTTTAGAAATTTTGGTCTGGATTGTATTTCATTATCATCTTTTGTTTTGGGGCCGCAGTAGCAATGCTTAGGGCTTACTCCTGGTTCTGTGTTTAGGGATCACTCCTGGCAGACTTGGGGTACAATATGGGGTATCAGGGATCAGACCTGGACTGGCTGTGTGCAAGGTAAACACCCTACTCACTGTACTATTGCCTGGCCCCTCATCATTATTATTGTCTTTTCTTTTTTCATTTTTTCTGTTATAGCCCTGTTATTATTGACCTTTAGTTTGACATTGTAAAACTTGGTCAGAATTTCTGGAATTCTGGGGAAATAATTTTTAAAATTCTTCATGTTAATTATAATAAATATTAAAAGCTTACAATGTTTCAAACTTTCACATGAGTCTCTTTAGAGTGCATTCTGACGTTCTTTTCCCTTTTTATTCCCTTTTTAAATAACAGAAATTTTCAAATGGGGCAAGAGAATCATGGAAAGAACTAGCTAGTTACTAATGTTTCTGGTGCTTAGGTAATGAGCTAGAGAGAGGAAAAAGACAGTAGTTCTTTGACCAAAATTAATGTTTTTTTTTTCAATATTTCATTTCATGAACTTACTTAAAGTATATTTCCTCAACTAGGCTGTGAAATCATTGTGGGAAGGGGTCTCTATATAATGCAAAGTATGTAATACAAAATTTATGCTTCTTTGTATCTCTGGCATCTACTACTATCTCAGAAGTAATCACTTGTTTACATGAACAAACAGGTGTATTGAAGGCATTGGATTAGGGAACTTTTTTTGTGGGCCTTAGTGTGGTCCCTGTCTTCCCTGCCAGTACTTTGCTTTTGTTCTCAGGTGGTGGATAGGGGCTACTTCCTGAGAGGTACTAAAATTAGATACCTGGACCTCCTGCATGCAAACATGCACTCCAGCCTATTGAGCTACCTCTCTGGCCCACAGTTCGTACTTTAATTTTCTTTTTTAATAAAGCTGTTCACAATTTATTACACTCAGTATTCCAACACCAATTCTACTACGGTTAGTACTTTAAGTGATAGAAAGCCCAGGGGTTAATCGGCTTGCCTTACACATGGCGGACTGACTGGTTCAGTTCCTGGCATGGTATATGGTCCTGGACACCACCAGGAGTAATCCCTAAGCACACTTGAATGTGGTCTTTCTCCTCCCCATGAAAAGTGCTGTAATGTATAACTAGAAAAGAATAATTATAAAATACTAAAATAGCATGAAAAAGGAAAACCTTGGGTAAATAAATTTGATTCAGGAAATGATTCAGATTTGATTGCTCTATAATAATTTGTAATTTTTGGTGTAATTTACAGTAAATGTTAATTTTTTTGACATTGTAATTCATCATTTTTAGCATGTCAGTAATAGTTGAATAGAAAATTTACAAAGAACCTATAGAAAATGCTGCCTGTACATCAACAATCAGGTGCAGATCCAGAACTGTATATTCATGTCTTGTGATTACATGAGATTTTGTTGTAGGAAGTCTTAAATAAATCATCGTGAGATAACTACTATCAATATAAAGAAATCATTCTTGTAGCAAATCTTTTGCTACTGTTCACCTTCAGGAATGACCCCTGAGTGCAGAGCCCAAAGTAAACCCTGAGCAAGCCCAGAGCTTGGTGTGGCTCTCCAAACCAGAAAAACAACAACAAAACAAAACCGTTGGCCACGTTTGATTTTTATTTTTCCCTGTGCTACTTATATTTCTCATAGTTTTAATATCTTTGTCCTGTGAGCATCTAACCCCTTTGACTTTTTAAAAAATTTATTTATTTTTAATTAGTGAATCACCGTGAGGGTACAGTTACAGATTTATACACTTTTGTGCTCATGCTTCCCTCATACAAAGTTCGGGAACCCATCCCTTCACCAGTGCCCATTCTCCACCACCAGTAAACCCAGCATCCCTCCCACCCTCCCCAATCCCATCTCCCCCCACCCCACCCTGCCACTGTGGCAGGGCATTCCCTTCTGTTCTCTCTCTCTAATTAGCTGTTGTTAACCCCTTTGATTTTTGTATTGCCAACTTCAGTTTAGAAGGGCTGAGGGTAGTTTTATTGAATACAATGTTACAGTATCAAGCTAAGCTGTTTATATTCTGCATTTTACTTTGATTACATTCAAGTTATTGGATAATAAGGATATAGTGAAGTACATGGTGCATTGAGAACATCCTACATATGATAAGTGTAAAGGATCCTCACTATCCATAAAAGTACTTTTTGAAGGGGAAAAAAAAGTGTCATAGAAGCAGGCTGTGGGGTGGGGACTGAGGGAGAGGGAGACTGGGGATATTGGTGGGGAAATGTATACTGGTGAAGGGATGGGTATTAGAACACTATATGACTGAAATTGAATCATGAACAACTTTGTATCACCAGATGATTCAAATAAGAAAAGGTTTTTTAAGTAAGTTGTTTATTGCTTGATAATTTTGAGTGACCAGGGTTTTATTTATAAAGCTTTTTCTGTGTGGAATTTTTCTTTTCCTTTCTTATTTTTTAGTGGTGCTTTGGTTGAACCTAGCACTTCACATAAACAAGGCAACTGCTCTGTCACTGTGCTGTACCCCTTGCCCTTTTTGGGGGGCAAGGTATCCCTAGTGGTGCTAGAGGCCACCAAGGTTATTCTCAGTGGTGCCATGTGAAGCTATGCAATGCTGGGGATTGAATCTGGTTCCTCTTTGCCTCCCAAAAATAGTTCTTGAACTGGCTTCTGACCCCCAAACCAGAATTTGAAAAGAATATTTTTAATCAGCATATCATTGATTTATAATATTACATAATTTTAAGGATTTACAGTCACATCTCTGTATGTGTAATAATACTCCTACCACGTTCTAGTACCACCTCAACAACAAAGTGTCTCCTCAGTTTATTCCTCCTCTTTCCTTGCCACCTCTCCTTCGCATTATTAATCAGTTTTTACCTGTCTAGGAGTTTCTCATTTAGTTATTTGCTTTAGTTACTCATATTCCAACACACACACACACACACACACACACACGCAACAAGAACAAAAACCCAAACCAAGTCAGGACTTACGCCTGGTTCTGTGCTCAGGGATCACTCCTGATGGACTCAGGGGACCATATGAGATGCTAGCTATCAAACCCAGGTTGGCCCATATATAAGGCTCACAGCACTATTGCTACCTTGCTCACAGCACTGTTGCTCTGGCCCCTTCTACCAATTTTAAAAGAAGGATCAATGCTAGTTTTTCTCAAACTCTCCCCAAAAGTTGAAGAAGAAACATTTCTAACCTCATTTACAAAACCAAAATTACTGTGATACCAAAGTCAGATAATGATAAGAAAACTCCCATAGAATATAAATGTAAAAATCATAGTAAAGTGTATTCAGCTGCATACTAAAATATACCACGATCAAGTATACTTTATTATAGGGATGCAAGGATATGTCAGCATTAGCTGTTAAATCAGTGTGATATTTCAACTTAAAAGAAGTAAAGAAATTGCATGATCCTCTTAGTTGATGCAGAAAAAGTTCTTGAAAAAATACAATGGCCTTTAATGATAAGTGCTCTAAAGAAATGAGGTCTAGAAGAAACATGCCTCAGTATAATAAAGTCCACATTATCACAGTCCTACAGCCAGCCTCTTACTCAGTAAACAACTGAAACCTTTTCCTCTAAAATTGAGAACAAGACAAGAGTGTCTAATCTCACATAGTATTGTAAATTCTAACTAGAACAGTTAGGCAAGAAAAAGAAACAAAAGTATACAAATTGGAACAGATGAAGTAAAGTTGTCTCTTATGGATGACAGGATTTTATACTTAGAAATCCATTGAAATCAATATACAAAAATCAGTCACATTTCTTTAACTATTAAAAACACTTAAAACAATAAGAAATATAATCTTACAAATAACATGAAAAACAAATGTTTTAAAATAATAGGGATAATTGATGAGTGGCATAGTGCCCACCTTTCAGGAGTTGACTTGGAGAGTTTTGGGGATCCCTGGTGCCATAGCAGACCTCAGCCAATTGTGTGGGAGCACCATGACTAAAGTGTGATCCTTGGTGAGACTGAAACTGCGTACCAAGCATCACAACCAAATATACGTAACCTCCTGTCATTACAATATTAACAACAGCAAAAAGGGTAGGGAAGGAGAATAAGCTAAAATATATTTAGTAAGTGAAATGAAAGACTGAAAACGTAGTTGATGAAAGAAATTGATGAAAAAAGAAAGCTATTCTGTATTCAAGGATTGGGAGAATACTACTAAAGTGTCCATATTACCCAAACCATCTTTAGTTTCAGTGTAGTCCCTACCAGAAATCTAGTGGCATATTTTTACTCTTCCATTCAACGAACAAACCTAAAATTCTAATCAGCTCAAATAAAGGCTCCTAGCAGTCAAAGCAACCCTAAACCGAACAAAGCTGAAGTATTGTCATCTTAATCTGTATTATAAACCTGTAGTGATCAAAACGTTATGATACTCTCATAAAAAGACATGTAGCCAATGCAATAGATTTGAAGCCCCCAAATTTACCCAAGCTTAGATGACCAGTTGGTAATTGACAGTGGAAGTTAAGAATACTCAGTGGTGGAAAGGTATTTTCAATAAGTGATACTGGAGAAATTGGGTATTCACATAAAAAAGAATAAACTCAGATGCCTTTTTTTTTAAAAAAAAAAATGAAAACTAACAAGTGGATTAAGAACTTAAGTGAAAGATTTGTAGCCTTAAAACGTCTTAAAATATAGCACAAAAGCTCCTTAATACTGGTCTTGGTAGTTATCTTTGATATCACCATCTAAGCACAAACAACAGAAGCAAAAGTAAATAAGATTTTATCCAAAATGTAAAAGAGCAAAAAAATCTTGAACAGACTGAAGGGGCATTCTATGTAATTGTAGAAAATATTTGTAAAATGCATCAAAATATTAAGACAACAATAGTAAAAAAAAATCTAATTTAAAATGATACGATTTGAATATATTCCTCTCAAATAAGATACAGGACAAATAATACCCAAGAACATGAAAAAATTTTAACATTATTAATCATCAGAAAAATGTCAATCAGAATTATAGTGAGATATCCTTTTTTACCTGTTATAATGACTACTGTAAAGATGAGACAATAAAGGCTAGTGAGGTTGTGAAAAAAAAAGGGAATTCTATGTGCAGCATTGGTGGGAATATGTATTTGACACAACCACGATGGAAAGCAGCAGGAAAAAATTAAAAATAGAAGTCATATGATCAGCAGTCTCACTTCTGAATGTATACTGTAAATCTCCACTTAACGTATTCTGTACTTCTTGAACTTGCAACATTAAGAGGTATGACACATGACAAAACTAGTTTTCCCATAGACTAATTGATAAAAACAACAGTTAACTTCCCACAGCGTGTTATTGATCAAAAAACATGGCCAAGCTTCTATATAAAAGACCCAACACACTTTCAGTATTAAACTGTCATTTGTGTTTATTAATTTTCCAGTCAGCTTATTCCAACTTAGAGTCAGGGAAACCTGGAACTTCTCTCAACAGGGCAAGGTGGGCACCACCTTGGGCAGAACACCCTTCCATTGGGGGGCCTACTCCAACATACACCCATACTCAAGATAGGCTAACATACTCAATTTGCATTACTTGTGGTTTTGGAGAAGAAATCTTACAGATGTAGGAGAATGTTCAAACTCCGCACAGACAGTGGTCCTAATGGGGGTTGCTATTTTTTTCCCCTTATCAATGTAATCAAAAAACACTGAGCAAACAAAATTTTTCAAGTATCTATACTATGTTTGAAGGAAGTAAAATCACTATCTTAAAAAGGTATCATTATGGCTCTATTCATTGTAGCCATGATATGGAAACATTCATCATTTAGAGATGAATAGAGAGAGGAGATAATGTGGACATACATACCAAGGAATTAAATAGCAATCGAAGAGAAAGCCTACTATTTGGAGTAATATGGATAGATCTTGAGGGCATTATGCTAAGTGGAATAGGTCAGTATGATCTTTCTTGTGAAATCTTTATCAAATTCAAAGTCAGTTAGACTGTAGAAAGGTAGTTGCCAAGAGCTCAGGGGCTTGGGGGGAAGGGGTAAAGAGGAAATGGAAGTATGGTAGTTCATAGGATACAAATTTGCACTTGTAAGCTGAATTATGTTTTGGATATCTAATATTTAATGTTATGATTATGGTTAATAATTATTTTTTACTTAAAGTGGCCGAGAAAGTAGATCTTAAATGTTCTCACCATCAGAAAGATTGTAATCATACTAGACATGTATTAGTGGCATGCTATATGGTCCCCTGAGCACTGTCAGGAATGATTCCTGATAAAGAGCTGGGAGCAACTCCTGAGCATTGTTGGTGGGGCAACAAAACAAACAAACAAAAACCCAGAAACTCACGATTAATGTGAAGTCAGAAGGTGCTGGATATAGGATTCTGAAGTTTAATGGACTCCATTTGGGCAGGGCAGGCAGATCTATCTTCCTCCATGCTGTTTAATTAGAGTACTTTAGAAAAGATATTTTATTAGACCACACTTGGTGGTACTTGGGCTAGTCCAGGTAGTGTTCAGTGTTCAGGGAACTATGTGATGCTGTGGATCAAACACTTGGTCTCCTGCATGCAGAGCTTTGTGCTCTGGCCCATTTAGGTATCACTCTGGCCCAGAGTATCTTTATACTTAAGCAGAGTAGTTTACTAAAATGGATTGCAAGGTTTTTTAAATGCTTGCTGCATGTGTACTTTTTTTTGGCACATTAAATTCTTTAATAGTACTCCAGTTAAAATGTTTCTCTTCCCTTATCATAACCAAGAAGAATGCTACTTAAAGATCTATGGACTGTTCTGCCACCTGGGAGGAGATTAGAAAAGTATCTCAGAGTGAGTGTTTAGAAATGTAAAAGAATTGCTAGAGATTGATTTCAGTATTTTTGTATAGCCTTACTTTTTAGTTTTCAGTCATTTTTACTGTATTCACAAAAGTATTGTGTTACTGGTCTGTTCTGATTTCCTACTGCTATGGAAAGCACTATTCCCAAACCTAGTAGTTTTTTGTTCATGAATCTGTAATTTGGGCTCTGGCACAGAAGACTCATTTCTGCTCCTTGCAGAGTTTAGCTAGGTCAATTTTATTGAAGCTAGCTTAGTTGAATAATTAGCATGTTGGTATATTGGTACTAGTTTCTGGTAGCTCTACCAGAACTCAAAATTCTTGGATCTGGGCTCCTTTCCTGGGTATCTGTGCTTCCTCAGACCGTGACTAGCTCTCAGGATCTGTATTTTTGGATCAAATTAGATGAAAATGATCTTTTTTAATCTGGTCTCAGCAATCAAGCTATACCTTTGTTTATGATTCTACTTTTTTATTTCACTCTCTCCCACTTTTTTTGTTGTTGCTATGATCTGTGGTTGCACATGCTTCTGGCTGTGGTACTTAACATAATTTTAGCTGCGCACACCAGGGGCTGTTCCTCAGGTTGTGGTGCTTCCACACTTGGCTGGACAGTTCACAGAGGTTTGCACTATTATGGCACTAGCTTATGGGCTCACTGGAGTACACACCATTCAGTGGGAAGATAAATTATGGTTGTAATATTCTTCAGGAGTACCTGCAGCACATGTTTTTCAGGAGCCTGGCTGTGGCTAGCACATCATTCTGGTTGTAGTGCTCACCCAGGGTCACATCCCTTTTTTGTGGTGCTTACACACATCTGACTGTGGTGTAGCCAGGAATCACTTGTGATACCTGGGATGCTAGACAGTAGAGCTGTCAGGCTTAAACAGTAGGATTTCTGCAATTATGCTTAGCACATGTAGGGCACTGAGCAAGTTAATGCCCAATACATTTGCAAGGTTGGCCCTTTTTTTGGTTGTTGTTCAGACTGTTTTTCATTTGTTTGGTTTTGGTTTTGGAATGGTGGTGCTCACCCAGTGGTGCTCAGAGTAAACTCCTAGCTCTGTGCTCAAGGATCACTTCCAGAATGGTGGTTTTGAGATGTCACCCAGTGGTACTCAGGGTCAACTCTTTGCTCTGTGCTCAAGTATCACTTCCTTGAATATTTGGGGGACCATATGTGATGCCAGGGATTGAACTTGGGTCAAGGCAAGTACCCTCACTTCTATACTATTACTCCTACCCCCAAATCACTTTTTAAGAAGAGTAGTAAGGGGCGGGAATGATGGTACAGTGGGTAGAGTGTTTTTGCCTTGCACATAGCTGACCTGGGTTCTATCCCTGGCATCCCATACGGTCCCTGAGCACTGCCAGGAGTAATTCCTGAGCACAGAGCCAGGAGTAACCCCTGTGAATTACCAGGTGTGACCCAGAAAGCCCCCTCCCCCAAAAAAAGGGAACAGTAAGTCAGAGAGATAGTAAAAATGCAAGGCTCTGTCTAGCCTTACACCCAGCTGACCCTCGTTCAGAGCCCCAGCATCACATATGGTCACCAGATAGTCTGGTGACATATGCGGGCTGAATGAGGGCTAGAGACTGAGCACAGCGGCCACTCAACACCTTTATTGCAAACCACAACAGCTAATTAGAGAGAGAGAACAGAAGGGAATGCCCTGCCACAGTGGCAGGGTGGGGTGGGGGGGAGATGGGATTGGGGAGGGTGGGAGGGACACCGGGTTTACGGGTGGTGGAGAATGGGCACTGGTGAAGGGATGGGTTCCCGAACTTTGTATGAGGGAAGTATAAGCACAAAAGTGTATAAATCTGTAACTGTACCCTCACGGTGATTCTCTAATTAAAAATAAATAAATTATAATAAAAAAAAAAGAGTACAGCTGAGTGGCTGGAGAAAGTGTAAGAGCTTTGAGCAGGGTTTCTTAAACATTTTCCACCTGCAGCATTTTTCATTTTCAATAGAAAAATGCAACATAAGAAAAATTTTTTATTTTCAATCAAAAAAATACAACATGATATATGCCTGCCAAGGGAAGAGGCGGGGGGCTGGGGGTGTAGGGAAGGGCAGGTGGTGAGAAGGAACCTAGGGATATAGGTGGAAAGGGGATGTTGGATTAGTATTGAAAGGGGATGTTGGATTAGTATTGAAACATTGTATGCCTGAAACAAATCTATTATGTGCAACTTAGTATATTATGGTGTCTAAAATTTTTTTTTAAATATGATTGGGTATTGCCAGAAACATACTAGATTCGTGGTATAATTTTTATTAAAATTTACAGTTAAAAAAAAAGGTCAATAGCCCTTGATTGTTGAACAATTATAAAAATGGCTAAGTGAAAGGGCACTAAAATTCTCAGAGCCAAAGGGATCCTGGGGGGATGGGGGTGAGGGATGGGGTTGTTGTGAGCATATGGAGTGCCGAGAATTAAAACCGGATTGGCCTCATGCAAGGCAAAATATGCAATATCCTTCTATACTACCCCTTTGGCTCCTAGAGTTTCTTTATGCCATTGTTTTTAAAATCAGAGATAGAAAAATAAAATTAGAAACAAAATACATTTTATTCTTTTTTTTAATTTATTTTATTGAATCACCAAGTGGAAAGTTACAAAGTTCTCAGGCTTATATCTCAGTTATACAATGCTCAAACACCCATCCCTTCACCAGTGCCCATATTCCACCACCAATAAAAACAAAAACAAACAAAAACAAAACCAGTATACATCCCACCCCTCACCCCCCAAACCCCCCCCCCCGTGCGTGACTGATAATTTCACTTCCTTTTCTCTTTACCTTGATTACATTCCAGATTTCAACACACAACTCACTATTGTTGGATTTTCAAAACAGACTCACTATTTTAGTTGGAATTTATCCCCCAAGAATACAGCTCTATTGACAAGGAAATATTTGATAATGAGTTTTCCACTGATGAGAATGAAGAGATAAAAAGTCGCGCGGCCGCTACTGTATTATAGTAATTAAGTCCACGGAGATTTAAGTTGGAAAAGGAATCATTTCCCTTCCTGGAACAGCATGTAGCAAAAGCTTAGTTCACAGTCTCCATACATGGTTGCAAGCACTTGCTGAAACCCCAAATCCTAAAGCTGTCTCTGGTTCCTGCTCGTTCCACATCCACCGGCTGTGCAAAGGCATGGCCATGGCCACCCGGGTCGAAACTCGGCCGGAGCCCAAGCTCCCGTCCGGGCTGAAACTGCCCCGGTATCCCGCGGCTGTTTCAAGTTCAAAGCACATTTTTTTTTCCCCCGCGCCAAAAGTTCATACCTGCTCAAAGGACCCACAAAATGTCGGACACCACCCATTTTATTCTTTTTTTACTTGGCCATGTATTTTGCCTTACTGGTGCTCTTTATTTCTTCCCATGTTTTTTTTTTTTTTTTTTTTTTTTTGGTTTTTGGGTCACACCTGGCAATGCACAGGGGTTTTTCCTGGCTCTTCACTCAGGAATTACTACTGGCAGTGCTCAGGGGATCATATGGGATGCTGGGATTAGAACCTGGATCGGCCGTGTGCATGGCAAACACCTTACCCGCTGTGCTATCGCCCCAGCCCCCCATGTCTTTTCATTTGATCATTATTTTTCTGGGGCATATCTCCCAGTAAACAGATTCAGTCTTTGTGTTTTGGGAAGTAATTTTGGTTATCTTCTTTTTTTTACCTCTTTGCAGTTTTATAACTCTTCAGAAATCAGGGGCTATTTGCTTTACAATCAATGGCTATTTACTTACTTTTAACTGAAATTTTTAAATTTTTATTAAAATTTTTTAAATTGAATCATAGTGAGATACATAGTTACAATTTGTTCGTGAGAGGGTTTCAGTCATAATTTTCCAACAACTGTCCCTTCACTAGTGTACATATCCCACTTCCAATGTCCCAGTTTCCCTTCCCCCCCACCCCGCATCAATGACAGGCACTTCCTCCTCCACCACCCCTTTACCCCTTTCTTTCTTTCTCTCTTTCTCTCTTTCTTCTCTCTCTGTCTCTCTGTCTCTCTCTGTCTCTGTCTCTGTCTCTCTCTCTCCCTCTCTCTCTCTCTGTGTCTCTGTCTTGCTTGCTTGCTCTTGCTCGCTATTTACTTTTGTCTTGATTTTTTTGTAACTAGTGACAGGTACATAGGTAACCAATTTATAAAATTTGTTCAGTGAATCTTAATCCAGGCTAAATTTCCTGGACAGCTGCGCTGTTTGTTGCAGTGAAACATACCTTATTTCTCTGGCCTACAGAACTTTGTTGAGCCAATTGTCAGATGCACACATTTGTAGGACCCATTTGCCTTAAGTCTGATTTCTGTATATTTAGTGTACTTAAGAGTACAGTTAATCTTTACTGCACAGATGTACTGGAGAATGTTGATTTTTTATTCTCTGATACTTCACAGGTGGGCAGATAGGCACTTTAATCAACTTTTTATTTCCGGGGGGGAGGGGAGGAAGGCTGGAGGGTTCATACCTGGTGATGCTCAGGGGTTATTTTTGCCTCTGGGCTTAGGAATTACTCCTGATAGTTTTCAGGAGACCACATGTAATGCTGGGGATTAGACTCGGGTTGATCACATGGAAGGCAAATGTCCTATCTGCTGTACTCATGTTGTCTTTTTCTATTAGTAGAGCTTTGTATCATTCATGTTTAGTGAAGTCAGAGAACCTAGGAGACTAGAAGAAAAGGATGCATTCTTAGAAACATACCATTATAAGACTAAATCAGGCAGAAATAGAAACCTGAATATATTCTGAGTAATAAAATTGTAATGAAACAGTAGTCAAAAGCCTCCCCACAAATCAAACCCTGAACCAGACAGTTTCATCAGTAATTCTACCAGTCTTTCAAGGAAAGCTTGATGCCTGTCTTTATCAAACACTTCTTATAAATGTAAAAAGAGGGAAATCTTCTGAAACATCTGTGAATTGAGAATAGATTTTGAAATTATGCACCTTGTCATCACAAAACGTAAAACTACAGCTCTCTAATCTATCTTAGTGAACATAGATGCCCCAACAAAATACTTGGCAGTTCGTTTTAACAATGCAACAAAGAATCATACACCAAGATTGCGAGTTTATTCCAGGAATGCAAGTATGATGCAACATAGATAAGTTAAAAAACATGATGCATTACATCTTCAAAAGGACTAAATTCATGTGAACTTATCGCTAGACACAGAAAAAGCATTTCAAAAGATTCAGCACCTTTTTATGATAAAAATTCTCCAGATACTGAGTATAAAAAATAATAGAAGGAATATACTCCAACATAAGGCCACATATGACAAACTGATAGTATCACAGTGACGTAAAACTGAAAGTTTTTCCTCTTAAGATAAGGAACAAGATAAGGATGTCTACTCTTTGTTACTATTCAATTGTTTTGTAAGTACTAGTGAGAATAGTTAGAAGAGAAAATGAATTCAAATTAGAAAGGAAAAAGATGTGCTAGAGAGATGGCACAGCGTGTAAGACCCTTGCACGAAGCTAACTTCGGTTAGATCCCCATACCACCTGGTCGCCTGAGTACCACCAGGAATGACCCCTGGATACAGAGCTGGGAATGGCCCCTGAGAAACCAGGGTGTGGCCCAAAGGCCCACCCCTCCAAATAAAATAAAACAAGAAGAAGTAAAACTATCATTCTTTGTCGACAGAATATATATGTAGAAAATCCCAAAGAAACTAGTAAAAGATACCAAAAATACTAAATAAATACAGTAAAATGGCAGGCTACAATATTAATATGCAAAAACGTCACATTTCTATTAACAAATCATGAATTACTAGAAAAATCAAGAACAAGTACCATCTACATTACTATCAAAAAGCATCAACAACCTTGGTATGAATTTAATCACAGCAGTGAAAACTGTACACCAAAAACTCTTATGACATTACTGAAATAGAAAACATAAAGAACGAATATTTTGTGATCATGGATTGGGAGAACTAACATCATAAGGTGGCTCTTTTACCGAAAGCAATGTACAGATTCAGTGCAATTCCTATAAATCTTAATGGCTTTAGTCACAGAGTAAAGGAAACTTTACTAAAGGAACTTTAAATCATGAAATTTATTTGGAACTACAATAGATGCTTATTGTAGTTTTTCCACTTACGAGGGAAACAAACAAAATTGGAGGTTTTTTGCTCCCTGAGTTAAAATTAGACGACAAAGCAGTAATAATAAACATAGTAAGGTATTAGAATTAAAAGACATAGGTCAAGGGAACAGAATGGAGAACCCAGAAATAAAAACACATATGGTTAACTAATTTGTAACAAAGAGCCAAGAACTTACAATGGAGCAAGAAAAGTCTCTTTATGAAACCTTGTAAGGACAGGAGAGATAATACAAGGTTGAAATACTTGCTGTCCATGTAGCTAACCAACCCCAATTCAGCCCCCAGCACCGGATATGATTTTCCGAGCACCACCAGGAGTTGATTCCTGAGCATTGCTGGAGCCAGAAAATCTACCTCTACCTCTGAGCCAGAAAATCTTGTTGGGAAAACAAGGCTGTTAGATCTTAAAGAATGAGACTAGACTGTATAATGCCATATTCAAAAGTTAATTTATATGTACTAAAGACTTGGATGTGAGATCTGAAAGTACTTGGAAGAAAACATGAGTAATATTCTCCTTTAATTTACATCAGCCTCAGAAATATGTTTGGGACTCTACTCCAAAAGCAAGGAAAGCAAAAGCAAAATAATCAAACTGAAAAGCAGCACGGTGGAAAGAAGTTTGTATCCAAATAAAAGATACTCTTTTAAAATTTATTTTTTGACAACACTCAACTGTGTTTAGTGCTTCCTCTTAGCTCTGTGCTCAGGGATCATTCCTGGCAGGCACTGGGGACCACATGGGGTGTTGGGGATAAAACCCAGGTCAGCTGCATGCAAGGCAATTGCCTTACCTGCTGTACTATATCTTCCCGTCCTCCACCCCCACCTCCCCCCTTAAACAAAAGGTATTCTGGTGGATGGGTAAAGATAGTTGCACACCATGTCTTATAAAGAGGTTTTATATATATCAAAAATGTAAAAGACTTTATAAAACAACAACAAACCACCTGATTTAAAAAATACACTGAGGGAACAAGCTGCCAAACTGCAAGATTATCCCAGGTAGATCCATCTCCAGGCTGAAAACTTTTTGACCTTCTCAGAATGGGGACATACAGACTCCCCTCCCTTATGGATAGACCCAGAAGCTGCCATACCCGACCTCTTCCACTATATAAATGGCCAACTTTCCCATCAAATGTGTTCTTGTTTTTGGACTGTTTTTGGACTGTTATATGCAGCGTGTCCAAGTTTCACAGTACTAACATCCATAAACAGTCCAAAAACAAGAACACATTTGATGGGGAAGCTGCACAGAGCCCACCAAGCTCAGTGAGCAAAAAACAGTAACACAGCATACTCACCTAGCACCAACCAGCCCAGTAAATCCTCAGACAATGAGTTTAATAATACTATTGTGAGATAAAACAGTTACCACAAATTGACTCTTATTGAGCTATTTTCTGAAAATTTTATTTTCCATTTTGTTGCAGCAAACAATATGACGCAAATTTATGCCTGCAAAGGAGGCAGGCTTGGGGTTGGGTGGGAAACTGGGGACATTGATAGAGGGAAGAGCACACTGATGGTGGAATAGTTGTTGGAACACTGTATGCCTGAAACAACTTTATTATGAGCAACTCTGTAAGCCATGGGGTTATAATAAAAAAATTTAAATTAAATGGAGAGGATCTGAATTTTCCAAGGAAGATATACAGATGACCAATAAGCATATGAAAATATGCTCATCAGCATATTGCACTGTTCTGATTAGGGAAATGCTAATCAGAACAAAGTGAGGTATTACCTTATATCTTTGAGGTTTCCAAAAGAAAGAACACCTGAAGCTAAAAACAATACAAACCATGAAAAGAAGAGAATTCTTATAGATTGTTGAGAAAGTGAATTTGTCTTTCCATTTTGGAGAATAGTGTGGAAATTTTTTTTTATTGGTAGGGTGGAGGTGAGTACAGCTGGTTGTGCTCAGGGCTTGTATTCTCCTAGCTTTGCATTCAGGGATGACTCCTGGTGGGGTTTGGAGAACTGTTTGGGATACTGGGTATCGAACCTGGGTTGGCCACTTGCGAGGCACCCACTGTACTATCTTTCTGAGCCCCCCAGTTTGCAAATTCTTTAAAAAATTAAATATAGAGACCAAGAATGCAGCTTAAGTAGTGGAGCACATATCTTGCATATGTGAAACCCTGGGTTCGATCTCCTTTCCACCACTGCCAGTTTTACCCTGAATACTGCTGATAGTACTCACCCACAATTAAAATAGAAAAAGTAGAAGTTATAGAATCCAGTTATCCTACTTTTGTACACTTAGCCCATAAAGTACAAAAACACATTTAAATATAGACACATATCCCATGTTTATTTTAGCATTGTTTACAATAGTCTAGAACTGGACAAAACTTAAGTGCTTAACTAGTGATAAATGGATAAAGATATGCTGCATATACAAAATAGGTGAAGATGCAGTACATATATATCATTAAATACTATTGAGTTTGAAAATTGATGAATTCCAGCCATGTGAAGCACCATACATTGACCTATAATGTATCATGTTTAGTGAAATAAATTAGATAAAGATAACCTTGGTATGATTTCATATGTGAATGATACATAGAGAAAACATGAGCTAAATAAAACAAAATGTCATTAAGGTTGAGTCTGTGAGACCAGTTGTTAGTTACCAGAAGTGAGGGGATTGGGACACAGATCTGTACAAAGAGGGCAATTGTCTGAAGAAGCATTAGTGGAGTATTGGAACTTAATGTAAATAAGTTACCATTCCCTCCTCTTCCTTCCCATCCCCCTCCTCCTTTTCCTCTTCTTCTTTCCTCTCCTCTTCTCTCCCTGGCTCTAGCAGTAACATTTGGGGAACTATATGTGGTACAAGTTATCAAACCAGGATCAGCTGCATGCAAGGCAATCTAGATCCACATACCCCTATCCCTACCCTTAGATGTTCCACAAGGATAGGGATTTGCAGTGGTATTTTGTTTTCCTTCATTGATGCATACAAAGGGCCTGGGTCTACCTAGATCATTGCATAGTAATTTGATAGTTTTTTATTGAGTAAATGAATATGTTAAAGAATACTGTAATCCATTTAGAAATTATTCCTAGTGCTTTGTAATGGATACTTTGATATACACAAGTGCAGAACTTCATTTATTTCTCCTTTAATTTTTATACTAAGAAAAATTTTGTAAAAGCATATATGAATCTGGAAAAAACCCGAGTGCCCTAGAACAGATGACTGGTTGAAGAAACTCTGGTACATCTATACAATGGAATACTATGCAGCTGTTAGAAAGAATGAGGTCATGACATTTGCATATAAGTGGATCAGCATGGAAAGTATCATGCTAAGTGAAATGAGTCAGAAAGAGAGAGACAGACATAGAAAGATTGCACTCATCTGTGGAATATAGAATAATAGACTATAAGACTAACACCCAAGAATAGTAGAAATAAGTACCAGGAGGTTGTCTCCATGGCTTGGAGGCTGGTCTCTCATTCTGGGCAACTCAGAGAAGGGAACACCAAGTAAAATGTGGCTGGAGGTCATGTGGGGGAAAGATGATGTGGGCCAAATATAGACTAGAGACTGAACACAATGGCCACTCAACACCTTTATTGCAAACCACAACACCTAATCAGAGAGAGAGAACAAAAGGGAATACCCTGCCATAGTGGCATTTTGGGGTGGGGAGAGACGGGACTGGGGAGGGGGGGAGGGATGTTGGGTTTACGGGTGGTGGAGAATGGGCACTGGTGAAGGGATGGGTTATTGAACTTTGTAAGGGAGAAACATGAGCACAAAAATGTATAAATCTGTAACTGTACCCTCACGTTGACTCACTAATTAAAAATAAACTATTAATTAAAAAAAAGCTTATATGATGATTTTAAGGGTTAAAGGATGGCATCAAGATAATCATAAAATTACTTAATGCTGTTAAGTTCTTACTGTAAATTTATAATAGGATGCTAGCATCTTTTGACATCTGCATTTTAAAATACAAAAAGCATATTTAGACCAGATAGCATGTTTCTGTAGTTGAATTCAAAAACACAGATTTCTTTATTTATAATAAAGTCAGCTTACATTATGTTAAAGACTTTTAAAATATTTTTTGTCAATTATTAGTAATTTGAGGTTGAGTAGAGTTATTTTGACAATAACTGTAAGAGGTTCTATTATTTTAAAAGTTATTTGTAATTAAGCTTGTAAGGTACTACCACTACCACTTTTTATACTCAAACATAAATATAAGGAGAGTGAGAATTTGAGGAGAGCCTACATTTATTCTGCTACCTTAACAATTGCATATTTATTATAATCTTACTGTCCTATTATTTGTAGTGATATTTATGCTATCAAATTTAAACAAATAATATATAGATGTCTCATTAACATGTTATACTAGTTGTATCAGATTTAGTATAGACAAGTTTTAGGCATCCTTGGACTAGAATTTTGAGCTACTTCCTAAAAATGTACTGGTAATTGCTACATCTGTTCAGATGAGAACCAGAGAGATGGGTTTTGTTTGGGGTAAATTTATCTATGTTATCCAAGAGTTGATTTAACTAATTATAGTCTCAAAATCTGTGACTCAATTCCAAATAACTTCATATCTATAGAAAGCGTTTTGTTTTTATTAAAAATAGGAGTAAGATCTCTGGTAAGAAAAAAAGGAAAAGTGAAAAACATTGGCTTAATGTTTATTGGTTAATGATTGGGTTAAATATTGGTTGATAGTTGGTTTTCAAAATAATCTGCTGTTTGTATACTGTGCCTATATTCACAACGAAACTATAATAATTAAAGCATAGTAGTCATCAGTGAGATACTTAAGAGAACTTAAAACAGGTAGTTTTTGGTTATATGCCTTTAATTGACTGTGAAATCTTATTGGGTCTTTGTGAGGCTCCTAGAATATAGTGCTACTCAAACCCTGTGGTACTGGTGATTACCCTTGTGGTGCTTTTAAGGGGCTTTCAGAGAGCACCTGGTGATCTTGGGATGCAGAGGCCTGGAGTTTTAGGTGGTCTAGCTAGGATTGGCTGCATGCAAGTCATGCACCTTAATTCCTGTGTTGCCTGTGTTACTTAGGCAGTTTCTTCTTGTGGGTTTCTTTTAGTGTAAGCAGTGACTTCCTGTATATATTTGCCTGTTTCTCTAATCTTAAGTTCAGCAGTTTGCTCTGTTTTTCCTTTTATACTGATTTGAGTTGATGATTTTCTTTTCTCTCTCTCTCTCTCTCTCTGTGTTTTTTGTTTTTTTGGAACTTTTTTATTGAATCACTGTGAGATATACCCTTAAAAAACTGTTAGTGATTGGATTTCAGTCATACAGTACTCTAACACCCATCCCTTCACCAGCGCACATTTCCCAGAACCAGTGTCCCCAGGTTCCCCCCATCCCCCATCCCCTGCCTGTCTCTATGGCAGGTGCTTTTCTTCTCCTCTCTCTCTCTCTCTCTCTCTCTCTCTCTCTCTCTCTCTCTCTCTCTCTCTCTCTCTCTCTCTCTCTCTCTCTCCCCCTCTCCCTCTCCCTCTCCCCCCCTCTTTGGGCATTGAGTTGGTGATTTTCCAATTTGTTCTGCTTGTTAGGAGCACAGGTTGTTCTGGATAAGGCCAAATGCTGTTTTTTATTCAGTGAATCGTTACTTGGCAAGTCTCTCTGTCAACATATGAACATCTTTTTTTTTTTTTGTATGTGTTTTAATTGTTACAGCTTTTGTGCACACCTGACATTTTTAGTTTTAATACCACTGATTTGAATTGCTATTTTTTCTTACTCATCAAATTTCTTATTGCTTGTTCATAGCTTAAAAACTAATATATATTTGTTCCTTTTTACTTTAATTTTTTTGCCTTTATGAGGGTAGTTATTTTAAGGATTTTAACCTTTGCTTCCTTGAATGTCTGAAAATTTCTTTAATTTTATTCTCCCAAGTGAATATTAATTTTGGAGCATATGATTCTGTATTTCAAATAATCTTTTTTTCTAGAGTCCTGAAGCTACTTCTTCATTGTCTTTTGATGTCTAATGTCTAATGTTGCTGATAATGGTATGATAGCTAGCTATTCTTTTATAGGCAAAATATTTCCCTTTGATTAAAAATCAGGAAGTGAAAATAGGCATTCTTAAATTTTTTGTTAGGTTTTTAATTTTCTTATGACTAAATTATAATTAGATTGAATTTAAGAATAGTTAACATAAGAGGTTTTTGTTTTGTTTTTTTTTTTTTTTTTTAGTTTTTGGGCCATACTCAGTGGTGCTTAAGACTGTTTCCTGCTCAGGCTCAGTGTCATAGGGTTGGGGTCATTGCCATGGTGCTTGGGGACTCGTATTGTCAGAGATAGAACCAAGGGTTCCTGCATGCAAAGCATGTGCTCCACTTGACTGAGCTATCTCTCCAGTCTCTTTTTTTATATATATAAAAAAATTCCTATATCTGATCTCAATCTTAAAATTTGGGGGAGGGGGGTCTCCCCAAGCTAGACCCAGAGTCCTTGAGGACAGTGTAGGCCAGTCCTGGTGATTCTTGGATAATGGGGTCAGCACTTTGACATGAGGGCCCAAAGATGGTGTTGTGAGGACTCTATTATGCTTGGTTAGCTGGCCTGTCCTTGAAGTGCTTAGGGGCCTCCAGGGCTACAGTGCTTGAGGAACCATTGGTGCCAGGAATTAAAGCAGGTTGGCTGCATGCAAGGCATGCATATTAATTCCTGTACCATTCTCTTGTACTATACTCTCTTTTCCTCTTGTGTCTATTTCTAAATTTTTATATTTTATAATTAGAATATTCAAAATATTATATCCTGACCTGTTAGGATATTGTCATCAATGGAATATTTTAAAATAAAGTTCCTTTTCCTGGGCAGTTTGTAATTTTTATTTAGTTGGGTTTTGTTTTTTTATTTGGTTTTGGCCACACCAGCAGTGCTTAGCTCATAGCTCTGTGCTCAGGCATCACTCCTGGTGAGGTTTGGGTGACCTAATGGGATGCTAGGGATCAAAGCGAGGTCAGCTGCTTTCAAGGCAAGCACCCTACCTGCTATACAGGTCAGCAGGTCAGCTACATACAATGAAGCACCCTACCATCTGCACTATCTCTCCAGCTCCATTGGAGTTATTTTTAAGTTTAGCGATAGCATAGTGGGTAGGGTGTTTGCCTGGCATGCAGCCGAACTGGGTTCGATTCCTCCATCCCTCTCGGAGAGCCCAGCAAGCTACCGAGAGTATCCTGCCCACACGGCAGAGCCTTGCAAGTTACCCATGGCGTATTCGATATGCCAAAAACAGTAGCAACAAGTCTCACAATGGAGACGTTATTGGTGCCCAATCAAGCAAATCGATGAAGAACGGGAAGACAGTGCTACAGTGCTACCTGCTATACTATTGCTCTGCCTCCCTATAATTTTAGTTTAGATGATGAAGAACTGTATATCTATTTTATTTATTTTTGTTTGATTGTTTTGTTGGTTTTTGGACCACACCCAGCAATGCTCAGGGATTATTCCCAGCTCTGCACTCAGGATTTATTCCTGTCAGTGCTTGGGAGACCAAACGGGATGCCAGGGATCAAACTTGATTTGGTTGCTCTCAGGCAAGCGCCCTATTATAGCTTTGGCCCCTATATATCTATTTTATACCTATAATTATTACCTTGGATGTTTGAAAGTTTGTAATTGCTTTCTTACTTAGTTGGAAAAATATATAGCAAAACTTACATTTTTAAATATTTTGTATCTTCAGCTATCCTTTCATTTAGTGTATGTGTATTTGTTTGTTTGTTTGTTTTTTTCCCCATATAGACCTTGTGTGGACAGTAATGACCTCACGTTTCCGGTTGCCTGCTGGCAGAACCTACAATGTACGAGCATCAGAGTTGGCCCGAGACAGACAACATACAGAGGTGGTTTGCAACATTCTGCTCCTGGATAATAGTGTACAAGCTTTCAAAGTTAATGTAAGTTAATTATGTCTTCAAAAATCTCTAGTTAGGGTGGGGGTAGGTGGGAAGCGACCTTGAGACATTGGTGACAGGAAATGGACATGGCAGTGAGTATGGTGTTAGAACATAGTATACATGAAACTTATCAATAAGTATCATTGTGAATTGTGGTACTTCAGTTAAACCTGGGTAAAAAATTAAGTGAAATTTAAAACACTGGAGAGATAGTGTAGATAGTAGGATGCTTCCTTGCATGCGGCTGACCTGCTGACCTGTTTTCAATCCTTAGCATCCCATGGTCCCCTGAGCACTACTAGGAATAATTCCTGAGTGCAGAGCCATCACTGAGTGTGACTCTAAACAAAAATAACTCTATTAAGTACAAATTTAAGCTATAAACAAATGACTTAATTGTCATATAGGTCGAAAAACTTATACAGTGCAGGAAACTTTTTATTATGCATCTGTAGCTATCCAAGTATAAGGTATGACTCAAATTGTATCTTTTAGAAAGTTTGGGGTCAGAATGAAGTACAGCAGATAAGGTGTTTGTCTTGCACACGGCCAACCCTGGTTCAATCCCTGGCAAACCATAGGATCCCTTGAGCCCTCCAGGAGTGACCCCTCAGCACAGAGCCAGGAATAAGCCCTGAACACCTCCAGGATGGCCCAAAAACCAAAAGAAAGGAAGAAAGGAAAGAAGGAACGTAGGTTAGTTGACCCATTCAGGACTAGTACATTATAATTAGTGGACCAGATCAATAGAGAACTGGGGATGGTTTTTATAAATGTGATTTTTTTAAAGGCATAATTGTAAAGGTCTAAATTTTATATAATTATTAGTTATTTATTTGGGTCATACTTTACAGTAGCATTAATATTTATGATTTAGGTTTACAATACTGCTGCATCATATCCCCCATCATTTGTGCCAATATCCCTCTACCACTATCTCTGGGTCCCTTCTTGTACCTCACCCTCACACCCCCTCTTCCATTGGCAGTCTCAGTTCTCTCTCTCCTTTTTTTTTTTGAGGGGGACACTGGCAACAAACAATGCCTTTAAAAAGACCAGGTGATATGCTTATATCAGGCAAGATAGACTGCCAGCTTAAAAAGGTCATGAGGGACAAGGATGGCCATTTCTTAATGATAAACAGATCAGTACATCACGAAGAGCTCATACACCTAAATATATATACTCCAATGATGGTCCATCAAAGTATACTGTTAAGAAATGTGAACACATTTTTAGAACACTTTGACAATACTCATTCACCACTCAGATCATTTAGGCGGTAACTCAATAGGGAAACAATGCTCTGAAGGAAAAAAAAGAAGGCATGGGCCTAGCAGACACACATATAGGACTCTTTACCTTCCCAAAAGCTGATTGTATATTATTCAGTAAACATGGAACATTCTTCAAGGTAGACCATATAATGAGGCACAAAACATACTTTTGTAAAGTCAAGAAGTCAGAAATAGTATCAGCCATGATACTTTGAAAATGGAAATCAGTCATAAGCAGGAATGGGGGAAGAATGCAAACACTAGGAAATTAAACAGCTCATTACTGAACAACCAGTGGGTCAAAGAGGAAATCAGAAAGGAATCAAAAGATTCCTGGAAACAAGAATGAAGATATGAGTTATCAGAACATGTGCCACAAGCTCATAGTGAACACAGTACTCAGTGATGAAAAATTGAAATTCTTTGTACTAAGATCAGGCACAATACATGGATGCCCATTCTCATCATTAATATTTAAAATAGTATTGAATGTCTTTGGCATAGCGAGAAAGAGATACAAGGGCATCCAAATCGAAAAATAAATCAAACACTCAGTTTTTCAGATGACATATTATATATAGAAAGTCGTAAAAACTCTACAAAAAAAAATAAAAAGCTCTTAAAAATAATAGACTTATGGGGCTATAACAATAGTACAGCAGGTAGGGCATTTGCCTCACATGCAGCTAACCTGGGTTTGATCTCTGGAATCCCATATGATCCCTGAGCACTGCCAGGAGTAATTGCTGAATTCAAAGCCAGAAATAACCCCTGCTGATGGGAATGTCGACTGGTTCAGCCTTTTTGGGGAAAATAATATGGATACTTCTCAAAAAAATTAGGAATTATTCTTCCATATGATCCAAGAATTCTGCTTCTTTGTATTTATTTACCTCAAGGATCCCAAAACTATTCAGACGTTTACACTCCTATGTTCATTGCAGCACTATTCACAATAGCCCAAATCTAGGAGCAACCCATGTGTCCAAGAACAGATAACTGCATAAAGAAACACTTGTATATATACACAATGGAATACTACATGGGTATAAGAAAAAATGGAATCATGCAGTTTGTGTCTATGTACATGGATCTGGAGAGTATCATGCTAAGTAAAGTCAAAAGGAGAGGGACAGGCAGACAGACACAGAATCCTCTCCCTTTTATGGAATATAAACACAGTGAGGACCACCAGATACTCAAAGGCAACAGAAACTGAGGTAGCATATCATTGGTGGGGCAGAGTGTGGAGAGTTAATGGTGAAGGGAAGCTGACCCTCTGGTGCAGGTATGGTGCTGGAATGTTTTATGCACAAATCCCTGACACTATCAATATTGTAAATCACAGTGCCTGAAATTTAAAAAAATGTGATAATTTGTCAATTTTCATAATGTTTGAAAATTCAAACATTGTAATAAGGATTTTTAAAGCTTTTTTTCTCCTCTGTTTTGAAGTTTTCCCTTACGCTGTATAATACTAGCACTGCACTGTAGCACTGTTGTCCCATTGTTCATCTATTTGCTCAAGCGGGAGCCAGTAACTTCTTCATTGTGAGACTTGTTACTGTTTTTGGCATATCGAATATGCCACGGGTAGCTTGTCAGGCTCTGCCGTTAGGGCAGGATACTTTTGGTAGCTTGCTGGGCTCTCTGAGAGGGACAGAGGAATCAAACCCGGGTTGGCCGAGTGCAAGGCAAACGCCCTACCCGCTATGCTATCGCTCCAGCCCCATATAATATTAAGCACTAGAAAACTTATTACCACCTTGATGTATATTTTTTAGTGTATTAAGGTTACCATGTTTGTTTATTTGGGGAGATATTTTTACCTCTAGCCTAGGATACCTAAGTTGCTTTAGCTTTTTATGCTTTAAAGTTTTTTTTAATTGTTAAGAGAGAATGGGGCCCAGGATATAGCACAGTAATAGAGTTAATACTGCTTTATGCAAGAGACTTTGGATTCCATCCCCAACAAAATGGGGGGAAAAAAAAAACAATGCAGAAAGTCATTTTCTGATTTTTTTTTTTTAAGAAGAGAATGATTACTTTGCATTCAGTGCTTACAATAAGTGAGAATACTTGTGAAGTACTTATGCATTTGACTCATTTTATGTGTGAAGAAAGATTGATGTACAAAACCACAATGGAATGGTTTTGCACAATTACAGAATCACCAAGTTTGTCAGAATAGTCCATATCAGAAGAAAAAGCAGAAACTAATGTTGGTGAGAACACGGAGAAAAGAAGTTCTAATACAATGGTGATAGGAATATAAATGTTTGCAGCCTTTATGAAAAGCTGTATGGAGTACTTGGGGGCCAACATGTCTCCACCTGGAAATGGTTGGAGGGGAGAGGGGGGCCATGTGGTGCTGGAAACCAAACCAGTTATCTTCCGCCTGCAAAGTATGTCCCTTAACCCCCATACTCTGTCTCTGATCAGAGAAACATCTTTCTCCATTATTTATTTTTTTCTTTTAAATTTCAGGGGTGTGAAATGTGCATATGCATGGTTGTATTAGGGGTAGGTGTTGGCATGTGTGCATTTTATCTCATACAATTTTTAATAATTTAAAGGTTCCTTTCTCTTTACTTGTAGACTCCAGGTACATATATATTAGGCTGTTTGTCACAGCATCTTATATCTGATATTTACAAATTATATTTATCATTTCTTTTTGTAGTTTAAATAGCTATCAATATGTCTTTGAATGTATGCTTTTTTTTTTAAAAAAAAAAAAAGCTAATTCTACTGCTAAAACCATCCAGTGACTTTCTGTATTTCATGTATTTTGTGATTTGGCAGTATCTAATATTTTTACAGATTACAAATACTTTTAAAATACTTCATATTTTAATTCACTATTTCCCATTGGGGCTTTGTTTGTTTGCTTGTTTTTTATATTATACTTGCTATAGGGCCAGCCTGACTAGATTATAGATTGTCATGATTGATACGATGAAATTAGATAGCACGAGGCATACTTTCTCTCTCTTACTCTATGGGTGTGTCTGTTTTGAAATTGAATAGTATGACTTTGTTAATCTGTATGATCTGTTTTTTGGTAAAGGATGCATGACATCACTCTGTTTCCTTACTAGAACTTTCAAACAAACTTTCAGTAGTCATTGAAATGTTGTTAGTGACCATCGAGATATAGTTGTTCTCACATACGTAAGCAACATGACTCACTGTGCTTTACTTCCTGTCTTCCTTCCATGGATAACCCTTTCTTTTAGGTTTTTTTGTGAATCTTAAAATCCCTTCCTCCAGAAACCCTGACATATGGACTCAACCTTCACCTTTGGGATTTGACACTTACCTCTCCAGGTGGATAGTGTCAGATGTGTTACGTTACAGTCTATATAGCTAGTATTGTAGCTGGTGTCAAAAGGTTTTGTAAACCTTTGACCATGAGGTTTCCAAGGCCCTTCTAGGGGTAAGGAGAGGCAGGGAGTAATACCCACTTGGGGAAACACTGGGGGAAGGGGATGTATTAACCTACATAGAAGTTTATTGAATTTACTTTCTTACAGGAAAACCAGTTCTTAGTTTCATTGTTGCTTCTTGGTATTTTCTTAGTTTCTATTTCATTTCTTTCTTTCTGTTTGGTTCTTGGTTTTTGAGCCTCTCATTGATGCTCAGGGATCGTCACAGCTGGGGGACTCAGTAGACCGTATGAAATGCCGGGGATCTAATGCAGTAGGGCCGAATGCCAAGCAGGCGCCCTACCTGCCGTACTAGTATTGCTCTGGTCCCTATTTCATTTATCTCTACTCTTGTTTTTATTATTTTCTTTCTCCTACTACATTTTGGGTTTTGTTCGTAGCTTTTTTTATCCAGTTGCTTCAGCTTAACGTTACATTAGTTACTTGATATTTTTGTTTGTTTCTTTATGAAGGTCATTGACCTTCCTTTGAGTTTACTGTTTGCTGCATACTATAGTATGAGAACTTGCGTTTTCATTTTTATTTGTCTAAACCTGGTTTTTAATTTCTACTTTAGTTCCCTTTTTGAACCAATGATTGCCAAGAAGCCTATTTGGTCTCCACGTATTTGAGGTTTTATGTCTTTTCTTTTTATGGTTTAGTTTTAATTTTTATAGGATTTTGGTAATAAAAGTACTTGGTATGATTTTTGTCTTCATAAGTTTATTGATATTTATTTTATGTTCCAGCATATGGTCCATTCTTGAACAAATTTCTGTGTGCACTTGAGGAAGATGTAAATTCAGCTGTTTTGGGGTGAAATTTTCTGTAAATGTCTATTAAGGCCCATCTGTTCTAGTCCATTTATTATTGTTATTTCCTTATTTTTTTCTGTTTAGTTGATCTGTCCATAGTTGTAAATGGGTATTAATTCTCTGCTATTATAGTAATTGCATTAATGTCAGTATAATCCTATTTACATTACCAAGCTTAATGTATTTGGTATGTTTTTATTTAGTACACATATATTATTATTGTTATTGTATTAAGCCCTTAACCATTTTTTAGTGTCCATCCCTATCTCTGAGTGCTTTTTTTGTGGCTGAAAATGTATGCTTGTACATTTTTCTAGCTGGAAATATATGGTATCTGATACAAATGTATCTGTATCTGTCTTTTTATTTATTTTGGGGTGGGCCTTCCAAATGGTGTTCAGGAGGTCTGAGGTGTTACTGGTGATTCTCAGTCAGTTGGGCCAGTAGTTCAGTGCAAGGACTTGAGGATGCAATGCTGCTTGACTGCTCCAGGGCTGTCTCAGGCAGTTCAGGGATCAAGTGGTGCTAGGAATTGAACCTGGATCTGGCCCATACCTAACATGGACCCTAAGAACTATATTATCTTTTGGTCCGTATATTGTATCTTTTTAAAGCTACCCTTGTAGAAGTGTTTTCCAACTTTTACTCTGAGCCTAATTTGTCTCAGAAGCCAAGATATTTTTACTGTAGGCAGCAAGAATTGGGTTTTATTTTTTATCTCTTCTGCCACTGTATACCATTTTTTTCCCTTTTTTTGGTCACACTCGGCGATGCACAGGGGTTACTCCTGACTCTGCACTCAGGAATTACCCCTGGCGGTGCTCAGGGGACTATATGGGGTGCTGGGAATCAAACCTGGGTCGGCCACGTGCAAGGCAAACATACCCGCTGTGCTATTGCTCCAGGCCCGCCACTGTATACCTTTTAATTGTTAAATTTAAGCCATTGATATTTAAGTAATTATTGAAATACAAATTTTATTGACTTTCTAGTATTTGTGTTTTAAAAATGTTTTCTTGACTTGCCATTATTATTTTGAGTTTCCCTTTTTTTTCTCCACCTTTACTTTATTATTGTTTGTTTTTAGTGATGCTGGGAACCAAACCTAAGGCCTAACACATGCAAGACAAGTGCCCTGCTGCTGACCCTCATCTCTGACTGTTCCATACTTTAACATCGTTATGTGTTACGTTTGAGTACCTTCTCCAGTGTCTTTTTTGCCCTGTCAATTTAGCTTAGTAGGGTTTGTGACTGTCAGCATTAAATAGAAATCCACTAGAAGAGTTGTATGACTTTGCAGGACAGTCTGCAAAGATCATTTAGATTCTGCTGCTTTTTTGTGGAACATTGGCTGTAGAAGAGCTTTTGGCTGCTGGTGAATTAATAAAAGAAATATAAAAAAAAAAAAGGCCCTTATAGTGACTGTGTAGAGACTACATCAAGAGAGCAGGATATTTAAGGAGTTCCAGGTGTATGTCTTTACAGGAAAAAAAAGTGCTAGATTTCTTAGGATGTATCTGAGATAACACCAGTTCTTGCAAACATGCTATTGTATCTACATGATGAGATTTCCTGAGTGAGACTTACCTAGGTGAGTCCAATGAAACCTTTAGATTGTGTAGGGAGATAAATATTATTATTGTTATTTTGGTTTGCGGGCCACACCTGGCCACACTCAAAGCTTACTTCTGGCTCTTCACTTGGGAATGACTGGGCAGCCTTGGGACTATATGGTCTTTCAGAGAAACAGTTGGAAGAGATGAGACTGCCTTTCCTGATAACTTTCTATACGTGTTTTTTTCTTTTTCCTTTTTGGGTCACACCCGGCAATGCTCAGGGGTTACTCCTGGCTCTGCACTCAGGGATTACCCCTGGCAGTGCTCAGGGGACTATATGGGATGCTGGGAATCGAACCTGGGGGGTTGGCCGCGTGCAAGGCAAATGCCCTATCCACTGTACTGTTGCTCCAGCCCCAACTTTCTATAATTAGTGGTTATTTATAGAGCTATTTTTTATTTTCCTGGTTTTTCATTTCATATACTAAGTGGGACTGAATCAAAACTCATGCTAAAGCATAATTGTGTTATACTTACTATTTTCCTTACTCATAGAGTCCCACTACCAGAATTACTTTCTCTCTACCACTGTCCCTATATTCCAAACAACCCCTTAAGCCTGCTGCCTTAGCAGGCACACTATAATTAATTTTATATTGCTTATTACAACTCCTGGCAAGCTTCTCGTGGCGTTTTTATATGCCAAAACCAGTAACAGTGATGGGTCTCATTCCCCTGACCTTGAAAGAACCTCCAATGTGGCACCATTGGGAAGGACGAGTAAAGAGAAGCTTCTAAAATCTCAGGGCTAGGATGAATGGAGATGTTACTTGAGACCGCTCGAGAAAATCAACGCTCAACAGAGTGATGATGATGATAATGATGATGTTACAACTCAATGGCTAATGGAATTACAAAAATACTTCAGTTTAAAAGAAAATTTGTGAAAATTGTTGTCTCTCACAATAGGGTTAAGTCCTTGTCTGAGGTTTTACTGAACTGTTTGTTGATAGTTGAGCCTTCTGTGTTGTTGTTTTTGTTTGTCAAAGTATGTTGACTTCTATGTTACTTCTCCATCTAATTTGGTGTGCTCCTACAAGAATTTTAGTCTTGTGGAATTTGGCATACGCTGCTCACAGTCCAGAAATTTAGGTCTCTGTAGTCAGGGCTAATGAGTTACCATGGCAGCAGCTGTGAGATGTGGATGTGGCTGCTGGGGCTTCAGGAAATATGGGGGTTGGGGGAGGCTCCCCTCCCTCACTCTGAGAATACCACAGAGTTCTCAGCCTGAACAATGGATTAGCTGAAATTTTGCGCAGTTTGGTATCTGCAGAGATTATTTAGTGAAGTGCTGGCATTGAGCTTTTGGTTCGACTGCACGTGGTGGGGTATGGGTGCAGCTGCCCAGACTTTGGCAAGGCGGACACTCAAACAACACCTCTTCTGAGGGCACCTCAGAGTTTTCAGCCATCATACCAGTGTGTCCATGAATTTTCGCTGCTTGGCTTGCATCTCCTCAGAGACTTACTTGTCAATCAGTAGAACTGTGACGGTGGGTGAGTCAACATGGCGGCAGCTGTGGGAGGTTTTCTAAACATTTTATTAGAAAATTAACTTTATATATAAACCCACTCACATAAATATAGTAATACCAAATTAGGTATTCCCAAGAATGTGAATATAATTTACCACATTCATAAAAAAAAGAAGAAAGGATCTTTTCCTCAGTTATTAAAAAACCTCCAAACAGAAACTTAAGCAAATTTCTGTAAATTGATGAACTATATTTACAAATCCCCTAAGGCAGATATGTTTTAAAAAGAAATACTGAAAGTTTTCCTAGGGATTGGAAAACAAAGCAATAGTTTACTGCTTACTGCTTCACTGTGTGATGTTTTCTTCCTGTATGATTATTGATCATTTAGATTTTGTTTCACTTCTTACATAACTGGTTTGTCAGTAATTTTCTCTGCTGGAGTCTTTTGAGGGGAAGATCAGTTATTTCTCCATATAATGTCTGCCAATGTTTTTGTAGGAGTCGGGTGCTCAGGGCTGCTCCCAATGCTGCTCTGGGTATCATGATGTGCTGAGGGTTGAACGCTCCCAAGTGTGTTCTTTCCATTTGAATTATCTCCCTGACCAGTCCTTTGAATCTGTGCTCCAGCCCCTTGGGGTAGTGCCCTAGTTTTAAGACCTTTCAACTTTCATGCCTTACCTGTTTTAGCAGCTTTATTGAGATATAATTCACATCTGAAATGTACTACACTTGATCTTAGCCAAAAGGCTGAGAAGCGATCACATCTAAAATATATAATGTGTCAACCTTTAAAACAGAAAGATAGGGATTTAGTTTCATTCTTTTGAGAATAGATATGCCATTATTAGACCATTTTTTAAATACAAAAGACAACTCATTCCTATGTGAATTATCTTAGCACCCTTCCAGCTGATATGTAATTATTTTTAGATTCTCAATTTTTTTCTCTTCCAGTAACTGTCTTTATGTAAGAAGCACATTGTATTGATTTTTGTAGTTACATATAGTATGTTTTGAATCAAGGCATTATGATTCTCCATTTATTGTATTTTGTCAAGTTTGCATTAGTATATACAATCTTCGATTATATGTGTTTTGGAGGACTGACTTTTTCATTCTTTGTCTTTTAAAAACTTTAAAAAGTGTCACTGCTGTGATTTTCAAAATTTTTGATAATACAGTTGTTTCAGGCATTCAAGGTTCCAACACTTGTTCTACTTGACCTTCCCTCCACCAGCATCCTCAGTTTCCCACCCAGTCCCCAAGCCGACCCCATTAGCAGGCACAAACAGATTTACTTCAGTTTGCTTGTTGCAACAAAATGGCAAATGGAATGATCAGAAAATAGATTAATAAAAGTCAATTTGTGTAATTGTTTTATTTCATAGTGGTGTTGCTAAACTGAGGTTTTACTGAGTTGGTTGATACTCGTTTAGTGTTACTGCTCTTGCTCAGTGAGCTTGGTGGACTTCTAATTTTTGGGCTTCAATTTTCTCATCAAATTTACTACTCCTGTTGGGCTGTTAGTACTCTGAAATTTGGAGGATGTGTTGCATGGCTGCATATGAGACCGTGTACTGCAGCTATGGAGCTGGACCATTTATATGTTGGAGGAGGTTTGGGTTTGGCAGTTGCCAGGTCTATTCAGGAGGAGGGGAATCTCCCTTTCCACATTCCAAGAAGGCTGCAGAGTTTTCAGCTTGAAGATCCATCTGCCTGGGACAATTTGGTGGCTTGTTCCATTCTCTGTCTTTATCTCCAATAATTTTTCTCTGAAATCTATTGTTTTTGATATAATATGAGCACCATTTTTGTGATTCATGTTTACTGATATATTTTTTCCATAATAGAATTTTCAACTTACCTATGTCTTTGTAGTTTAGTTTATGGTATAGCATATATATAATAATAATTGTTATATTTCACCCAGCAGTTCTAAGCACATCATTACAGACACTGTTCAGTTTATCTGGTCTGCCTTATCATTGGAAAGGGCAGTTGGTGTTTAAAAAAGTTTTTTTTAATTCTTATTTTGGGGCCATACCTGGCTGTGCTCAGGCCTGACTTAGCATAGCAATCTCAAAATCCATCCATTTTTCTCACAAAAGGCATGATTTTGGGGCCAAGGAGATAGCTCAAAGGGCTAGAGCAATTGCCCTTTTCTTCCATTTTTTTTCCACTTTATTTAAACACTGTGGTGTACAAAATTGTTTATGATGCAAATGTTACAGGTACTCTCCAGGAGTAATTCCTGAGTGCAGAGCCAGGAGTAACCCCTGAGCATTGCTGGGTGTGACCCAAAAAGCAAAAAAAAAAAAAAAAAAAAAAAAAAGTTACAGGTACTCAATATTCTAAAGCTAATCCCATTACCAGTGTGAACTTCCCTCTACCATTTTCCCCATTTTCCTAACCACTCCTCAAGCCTGCTCCATTAGCAGGCCCAAAATAATTGGTTTCATATTGCTTTTTACTTCTAAAACGGCTAATGGATTTATCAAAAAATCCTTGAATAAAAGAAAATATGTGAGAATTGTTATATCTCCCCATGGGGATATTAAGTCCTTGTCTGAGTGTTTACTAAGCTATTGTTGCTAGTTGAGCCTTCCGTGTTAATGTTTTTGTTCATTAAGCTCTGTCTTACTTTCCCTTCTAATTTGTGCTCTGACTGGAATGTCAGTATTGTAGAGTTTGGAGATATCTTGTGACTGCAGATGAGACCATGCACTTCAGAAACTCCAGAATTTTTTTACTGGGAAGTGAGCTTACATGGTGGCAGTTGTGGGATGTAGGTGTGGCTGCTGGGGCATCTGGAACTATGGGTTGGGGAATGCGGGAGGGCTGCCCACCCTTACTCGGAGAAGACCCTAGAATTCTCAGTGAAAAAAAAAAAACAAAACAAAACAGCGTACCTGAAAGTTTTGGCAGTTTGGCTTCTCTATAGAGCTCAGTCTTGAGATAACAGAGACTAGCCATTCGCATGGCGGCAGCTGTTGGGGTGTGAATGCGGCTGTCAGGGCTTTAGCAGGGCAGGAACTTGGCAGGCTCCACTTCCCCACTTTCCAAAAGTACCCCCGAGTTTTCAGCTAGGATGCATCCGTGAACTCTTGCGGCTAGTTGATCTCTCTAAATCAGTAGATGAACTTACATGACAGTGGCTGTGGGATGAGGTTTTAGAGATATGCTTTTGCATGCAGGAGTCCTTGGTTTTTATCCTAGGCACACCTTGTTCTGCTGGGCACTGATGCTGGAGTAGCCCCAAGCACTTCTAGTATGAGCCTCGCAATAAAAAATAAAAAGCATGATTTCATCTTTTTTAGTGACAGCAGTATTCCATTGAGTGTGTATATATACTCTCTCTCTCTCTTTATCCCTCATGAATTTTTTTATTTTGGGTATATCTTTCTCTATTTTGTCAGATTGTGTGATACACAGCTGACTTTTCCAAATTGCTAGGTTGCTTTTTTTTTGTTTCTTTTGCTCTGTAGAAGAATTTTAATTTGATATAATTCCAGTTATTCTTGCTTTTGTTTGCTTGCCTGTGTTTATACTCTCCTCTGACTTAAGACAATCTCATCTACTTCCTAGCTTCAGTTATCAGATTGCTCATTCCAAAATCTGTATTTCTTCTTGCTCAAACAGAAAAATTGTTCATTCATCTTATCCATTTCTTGCTAGTTTGTTCAACAAATATTTACCAAGTAACTAATATATGCTTGTTAGTGTTCAGAATTCCAGGGTTCTGATAATTAACAGGATTCTACCTTTATGGAACTAACTGTTCTAGTGTAGGGACACATGTAAACTACACATGTGCTTGGTAGTAATAAATTTTAGAAAGTGAAAATTTGTAAAGGGATAGAATGGTGAGATGTGCTAGGGAAGGATCTATGATCACTGGGGAGGTAGCAGTAGGGTAAAATTCTGAAAGAAGAGCAAGACATAGGAGGAGCTTATGTGTTAAGACTAAGCAGATATATGCGTATACAAAATAAAAATATAAGGACTAAATGAGACAGACATATTTAATCTTAGTAAGGATTAGGAATTTTTTTTTTATTTTTATTTTTTTTGCTTTTTGGGTCACACCCGATGATGCACAGGGGTCACTTCTGGCTCTACACTCAGGAAATAACCCTGGTGGTACTCAGGGGACCATATGGGATGCTGGGAATCAAACCTGGGTCGGCCACGTGCAAGGCAAATGCCCTACCCGCTGTGCTATCGTTCCAGCCCTCATGTTGGATTTTTATCTGCTCTCTACTCTTCCTTCTTTGATTGAGTTACAGGTACTAAAAATGTTAGGTTTCATAAATGTAACTTTTTTTGGATCATACCTGGTGGTGCTCAGGGGTTACTTCTGGCTCTGCACTTAGTAATTAGTGTAGTGTAGTGTTCACGGGACCGTATGGGGTGCTGGGGATTGAACCCCAGTTGACCACATGGAAGGCAAATGCCCTGCCCACTGTACTATTGCTCAGGCCCCAAATCAAACTTTTCTTATTCCTTGAATCGTAGATTATCTTCTATTAGTTAATAGCAGCACTATTTATTTGGCTAATCCACAAACATGGGCGTGGGCATCATTTTTACACTCTGTCATCCAGCTTCACTTAACCTATTTGCCAATTTTACTTCTTTTGAATTATTCAAATTCACCTTGTCCTTTTCCCTGCCATTTAAGTCTCCATTTTCCTATTGGTATTAATACAGTAATGTCTTGATTGATGCTCCTACATTTCACTGTATCACTGTCATCCCATTGCTCATTGATTTGCTTGAGCGGGCACCAGTAACGTCTCCATTGTGAAACCAGTTGTTACTGTTTTTTTTTTTTTTATCTTTTTATTTTTTATTTTTTTTTTTTAAATTTTTATTATATCACCATGTGGAAAGTTACAAAGTTTTCAGGTTTATGTCTCAGTTATACAATATTCAAACACCATCCCTTCACCAGTGCACATATTCCACCACCAAAATCCCCAGTATACCCCCCGCCACAGCCCCCCTAACTGTATAACTGATGAATTTCACTTCATTTTCTCTCTACCTTGTTTACATTCCATATTTCAAAACAAAACTCACTATTGTTGTTGGAGTTTCCCCCCAAGGAAGACAGCCCTACTAAGGAAGCATTTGATAATTGGTTTGTCATTAAAAGATTGTATGTTTTCAGTTTTTAGAAAAGGTCGCGCGGCCGCATCAGCGGCCGCGCGGCTCGGATGTGTTCCAGTCCCGCAACCCGGAGCCGTGTTAGTTGCTTCTCAGTGTCGCCAGGGTTCCATCCGGAGAAGGTGTACCAGCTGTACCTCCTCCGTCTGGATCCCTGGTGTTGTTGGCCCGGATTCGGGTCCGGAGCATTTCTCCGGCCGCGTCGCTCACCAGACTGCCTGGCCTCTTCTCTGTTGAAGGTGGGAAGATGGCGCCGAGGGTGGGTCGAGGGCGGGACTTCTGGCGGCCGGGACCATTTGGAGTTTGGGCAGGCGCTGCCCCACTCCAGTGCCCCCCCGCGGCTCGGATGTGTTCCAGTCCCGCAACCCGGAGCCGTGTTAGTTGCTTCTCAGTGTCGCCAGGGTTCCATCCGGAGAAGGTGTACCAGCTGTACCTCCTCCGTCTGGATCCCTGGTGTTGTTGGCCCGGATTCGGGTCCGGAGCATTTCTCCGGCCGCGTCGCTCACCAGACTGCCTCAGTTGTTACTGTTTTTGGCATATTGAATACGCCATGGGTAGCTTGCCAGGCTTTGCCATGAGGGTGGGATACTCTCAGTAACTTGCCCGACTCTCCGAGAGGGGCAGAGGAATCAAACCTGGGTCGGCCATGTGCAAGGCAAACGCCCTACCCGCTGTGCTATCGCTCCAGCTCCTTCCTACATTTAATTTTTAAAATTAATTTTATTTTGTTACATCTTTATAGGTAAATCCTGGCTCTATGGTTCAAGGCCAAACTACTTGGTGCTCAGGTCTGACAATGCAGTATGGCTCCTGATGGTAATGCTGGGGACCACCAGGACCACAGTTGGCAATGCTGAAGGGAGATGCAGGGGGCTTGTGGTACCAGAATCAAACTTAAGGCCTTGTACATGTAAGGCATGTGGTCCACCCCTTTGACCTATGTCCCTACCCCTAATTTCACACACACACACACACACACACACACACACACACACACACACACACACACACATTGATCTCCCTTTCCCTCTGGTTGTAGTGACTAGGGATCACATAGAGCTATTTGTGGTGCTAGCACATTTGTTAGTTGGATTACTTACTGGAAGTCAAAACACATTAGTTGTCTAGTGCACACTTTCTTTACACTGTTCTCTTAGAAGTCACACATCTGTTTGTTACAGTGCTTGCACACACTTGCTTATTGTGTGCTAGAGATTGCATGCTTTTTGTTTTGGAACGCGGTTCACAGCATAAATTCTGCTGGGATTGCACTTGCACGTAAATTGATGGTGGGGATTAAATGGAAACCCTGTATGAGGAATTGTTTTAAATTGCTTAGTGGACCTTTTTGATGGGAAATACAGTGACATCTATTCAGATCAACAGATGTAGGATTTCGGGGGAAATCTCTAAAGAAGTTGTGGTTGTTTTTTGTTTTTTGCAATTTTGAAAAAACAAAGTTTGCTCATTAAAAATCCCCAAACCTAGAGGGGAATACATAAAATACAAAATAAAGACCTTTGTGTTTATTTTATTTCACAACTATAATGAACTTGTTCTTTCTTTTTCTATGCATATGCAAGCAAGCATATACTTTTTTCCTTTCAAAACTGGAGTTGTAGACTATTTTTTTCTGTTCTTGCACTTTGATTACTTTTTTCTTTGAGCATGTTGACATCAGTGTAAAGCCCTTTTTCTTTTAAATGATTGCAGATTATTATTTGATTAATATTTTACTATTACAGATACTATAGAAATCCTATTTATGTGTATTTTTTGGATTATAAGACTAGTGGTATAATTGTAACGTGACCTTATATACAAAAGAAGATCCTCATAAATCCCAAGGAATCTTATTTTCTTATATCTCATTTTTTTTTAATTTTATTGAATCACCATGTGGAGGGTTACATAGTTCTCAGGATTATGTCAGTTATACAATACTCAAACACCCTTCCCTTCACCAGTGCCCATCTTCCATCACCAACCCCCCCAGTATACCTGCCGACCCCTCCCACCTCCCCAGTCCCCACCCTTGTAAGTGATAAGTTTCACTTCGTTTACGCCTTATCTCGATTACATTCCATGTTTCAACACACAACTCACTACCGTTGTTGGGGTTTCCCCCAAAAAAGAAAAAGACAGTCCTATCGCTAAGGAGGCATTTGATAGTTCTCCACTGCTAAGAATATAGAGATATTAAGTCCCGCTGTTTGTTATATAACTTTTCTTTTTCCCCCTTGCCCCGCGCCACCGAGTTCACGCCTGTAAGCAGTTTCTGGAACCGAAGGTCTTGCGCTGGTATCGGCTCCGGCTCGAGATTCCACCAGCGTCCCACTGTTCCATGTACATAATTTTTCCCCTTATATCCCATTCCCACGCCACCAGGTCTGTTTGCTTAATGGACATCACACTATAGTTGACTCCACGCCGCGCTTCTTCCCGAGAAAGAAGAAAATTTCTTCTCAGCCGGCGTGGGGATATAGCTTAGTTCAGTCTAGAGAGATGGCTACCACTTTGATTGCCTTCAATATTTCAGCAAAAGACTTACTATTCTTGTTAGGATCTCCCACAAAAGTCCGACCCATTAAAATGGAACCATTACATATTGCTGATGCTAAGATGACATTAGGTCGCGCGGCCGCGCGGTTTTGGGTTTCTGTATAAAGTCGAGGGAAAGTACAACCAGAAATAACATCACTACAAGCTTTTACCCTTTTATGGTGCTCATAAGATGGAGAAACCTAGAGAGAGGCTCGGCGTCTCCATTTTGCGCTCAGCAAGCCACGGCCCCTGCGCTGTGCTCGGGAGGAAGGAGTTGAGAGAGGTTAAAAGAATTGGGGGATGCCCGGTTCCCACTGTTTCAGCCCGCCGTGGGGTCTCCGATCGCGTGCCGGAATTAGTTCAGTGGGCTGCTTGGAGTCCAAGGGCGCTTCCTTGGGCTCTTCCATCATGCTCTCTCCGCGGCAGGGTCCAAAGGGAAGCACACGTGGGGGAGGTGGGCTTATATCTCATTTTTATTCCAGAAAAGTTCATGGTTCACGAAAATATCTGCTCTCAACATTTCAACAAACCAATCTGAGTGCCAGATTTTAATCTGTTTATAGAGGATAATATTAAATTCAGAAAGATGAAAAGGGATGCTTAAGGTCATATAGTTTACAAATATGGATATGCTTTTTTTTCTTTTCTTTTTGATGAATCTAATCAGATTCTCTCTTTCTCTCTCTCTCTCTCTCTCTCTCTCTCTCTCTCTCTCTCTCTCTCTCTCCCCCCCCTCTCTCTGTGTATGTATGTTTGTCCCTCTCTTTCTCTACCTTTCTCTTTCTGTCTTTTTGTCTTTGGGCCACACCCAGCAGTGCTCTCTGCTCAGGCATCACTCATGGCAGGGCTCAGTGGACAGCCCCATATGTTATGATGCTAGGGATTGAACTCAGGTCAGCCATGTGCAAGGCAAGCACTCTACCCACTGTATTATCTCTAGTCTCAGATGACTATGATTTCTAGGATAGTTTGTGAAGAATTAGGCCAAGTTCTTTGTTGATTTTTTTTTAATAGAATTTACCATCTAGCCCTATGAAACTCTGAAACTAGTCTTCCTCACCCCTAACCCCTGTATTTGGTTGGCATTTTTTCCCTCCAATTTTTAAAAAATAAATAATCCATTTACCTTCAGCATTATTTGTTTCTTATGATAAGTCAGCTGTTAGGGGATTTTCTTATAAGTGAAAATTCTTTTTATTGTTTCATATTCAAGAATTTCTAAAGTACTATGTAATGTGAAGTCTATATTCATAACTAAGTCATTGTATAAAACAGTTAACAATTTTAACAGGCAGGGAGGACAAAGTTTACTTTTTAAGTTCATGAGGCATATAGCTTATCATTGTTGATTTTCTTTCAGAAACATGAACAAGGGCAAGTTCTGTTGGATATAGTCTTCAAGCACCTTGATTTGACAGAACGAGACTATTTTGGTTTACAGTTGGCTGATGATTCCACAGATAACCCAGTAAGTTTAAGCTATTGTGTTTTTGTTTTGATGTTTCTTTCATAATATAAATTCCTTCTCGGTTTATAATGTTTGTACCCCACATTTGCAAGGTATGTGCTGTACTACTGAGGCACATTCCTGTTTCATACTGATTTTTTTATGAAAAACTGTGTCTCATATGGATAAAATAAACCAGCTAGTCTCTGTAGAAATAAATTTAAGAATCTTTTCTTGTATCTTAATGCCTTCTTCTTGATAAATAAATATATATAAAAAGGAAGTATAGAGGATGTTGGGAGGACCCATTCAGGTTGAAAGATGCGTGCCGAAAGTAGAGCATAGACTGAACATGAAGGCCACTCAATACCTCTATTGCAAACTACAACACCCAAAAGGAGAGAGAATAAAAGGGAATGCCCTGCTGCAGAGGCGGGGTGGGGTGGTGGGAGATGGGGTAGGGGTGGGGGGAGGGATACTGGGGTCATTGGTAGAGGAGAATGGGCACTGGTGGAGGGATATAAAGATGACTGTATGACTGAAATGCAAACACGAAAGTTCCTAAGTTTGTAACTGTACTTCATGGTGATTCACTAATAAAATTTTTTTTTTTAAAAAGGAAGTGGACAGAATTGTTCCTAATGTGACTTTTCCTGGAGATACCCACATGTATCTGAAAAGTGGCTGTTGCATCTCACTGTGTGCACTATTGAGGTCTTAAAAATACAAGTTTCTCAGGTTTTCTTAATATAGCCGTAGATAAGATTATGTTTTTAATTAGAGAAGAGATTGTGTATTCACAACTGTAGTCACTGCCATGAGTACGAAAACATTCTAGAGAAGATTCTAAGACTAATATTCAAATCGCTCATACCACAAAAGATCAAATTCTATCACATAAAATTTCACACACAAAAAATATTTCTTTTCTGAAACAGTTATAGCAGAATGGATTGGGGGAAACGTTTTCAGCTCAGTTGATCTTTTTGAACTCAGTTGATCTTTTTACTGTGTCCCATTTGTCTTACTTTCCTATCACAAGTGGAACACAAGTGAAATAATATTCCCAGATATAAGAATTCAGATCCTAATGTAACAAAATAACTTTTCCAAAAGAAGTAGAATCATAGATTTTTATTTGTTTATTTGCCTTTGGGCCACACCCTGCAATGCTCAAGAGGTTACTCCTGGCTTTGCACTCAGGTATTAATCCTGGGATACACATGTGACCATATGGGATGCCAGGGATTGAATTCTGGTTGACCAGGTGCAAGGAAAATGCCTTATTTTTGGGGGCTGGACCAATAGCACAGCAGGTAGGGCATTTGCCTTGCACATGGCCGACCCAGGTTCTATTCCCAGCATCCCATATGGTCCCCTGAGTACCGCCAAGAATAATTCGTGAGTGCAGAGCCAGGAGTAACCCCTGTGCATCACCAGGTGTGACCTAAAAAGCAAAAAGAAAAAGCCTTACTTACTGTACTATCTCTCCAGCCCCCTGCATCATAGATTTTTTTTTTTTTAATTCAATCATCATGAGATACAGAGTTACAGAGCTGTTCGTGATTGGGTGTCAGTCATAGAATGAATGATCCAGTACCCGTGTACTTTTCCCACTACCAGTGTTCCCAGTTTCCCTCCCGGAAAGAAGCTTTAGAGACTGTCTTATCTACTTTTTGTTCTACATGAGAAGTTATCCTAATACAAGTAAAGCTAGAGCAGTACTTACTGACATCAATGAATAAGATATGTTAACTTGCCCTGTAAGTCCTTTCCACTGCACTGCAATTTCAATATTCAAATATTCAAAGGACCAGGGACAGAGCTCAAAGGGCTGGAACACATACCTTGCATTCAGCGAGGCCTGAGTTTAATCCAAGACACCCTCTCACACAGCGCTGCTGGGAAGGCCCAGAAATCAGCCAACCAGTCAATTAGTCATAGTAAGAAAAATCCCTGAGATGGCAAAATGTTTCTGGAGAAGAGAATTTAGAGCAAGAATATCATAATTAGTGCCATTGCTGATTGTCAGTATGAGATGTCAAGACTTAGATGATGATTCATGGACTGATAGGGAGTTATACTCTACTTAGAGGAAGGAGCATGGGAATAATATTTATGAGATTTCCGTTGAATGGGAGTAAGATTTATGAGACTGTTCATATACAAAATTCTTAGTGTTTTCAAAGTATCAGAGTTCCTATAAAGATTAAAAATTGAGGTTTAGAGCTGAGGACATAGTTCAATGGGTAGTGTACATGATTTGTATGTGGGAGGACTAGATTTAGTCTTCAGCACTGCATGGTTTCTATCTAACACCCATAAATGAGGAGTAGACAGACCCCAAATACTGCTGGGTTCAATCCAAAAACCAGTTCCTTGGCAGGTATAAAAAGCAACACCCAGGGGGCTGGAGCGATAGTACAGCGGGTAGGGCGTTTGCCTTGCATGCGGCCGACCCGGGTTCGATTCCCAGCATCCCATATGGTCCCCTGAGCACCGCCAGGGGTTATTCCTGAGTGCAGAGCCAGGAGTAACCCCTGTGCATGCCAGGTGTGACCCAAAAAGCAAAAAAAAAAAAAAAAAAAAAGCAACACCCAGACTCTTAACAAAACCAAAAAATCCCTGAGGCTCATAATAGCACAGGTAATTTAAAAAGCTGAGAGTGTTTGAACTCTTGTCTGACTCCAAAACCTGTGCTCCTTTACCAAAAAGTTGTGGTGCACAAGTAATCATGACATGATGCACAGGACATTAAAAACAATTGAGGCTATGAAGAAAGTAGGTAATCACATTATGAAATTATAAATAGTAATCAAATGAGATTTCATAATCTAAAAGAATTGATCCTTATCAATTCTTAAGTTGAAGGTATTTTTGTGTAAAGTTTGTCTATGCTGTATATTCATGTAGCATGTATTTTTATATATGTATGTTTATATTGCATGCATTTGTTATATGATAATATGCACATATAGACTAGTTTGAGAGAACCAAAACTAATATTATTTGAGGCACATAGAAACTCAAATTAATGTAAAAGGGTTTATAATGGATAACTAAGGCACTGGTGTTTTGTTTGTGGTCTTAAAAGTAGTAAATGTGAATCACAGTTGACTCTGTTTTTCTTCCTTTCTTTTTCTGTTTTTGTTTTTTTTGTGTGTGTGTTTGTGGGCTGCTCAGGGATTACTCTTGGCTCTGTGCTCAGAAATTACTTCTTGCATTGCTTTTGAGACCATGGGGTGCTGGAGATTGAACCCTGGTCGGCCGCCTATAAGATAAGATCCTACTTGCTGTATTTTATGTCCAGCCCCAAGACTTATCTTTTTCTTTAAAAATTTCTTTGGTAATGATTTCCAGACAACACACAGAAATCCTTAACATTGACACCTGCAGTCCAATTTGTGTTTCTTGCCATCTGGTGGCTTCATTAATGGCGCTTCACTTTGTTTTGTTGGCACCCAACTAAAGTGCAATATGAAATATTTTGTTGCTACTTTTGCTGTCAATTATTATTTTACTCAATTTTTTTATTATCCTAATATAAAAAGTGTGAGCCACAGATGGTATGCGCCAGCTTCAACATGATAAAGAAATGTTTTGGCTTTTTAAATTTTTTAATTTCTTTTATTGAATCGCCATGAGAAACACAGTTACAACTGTGTTCATAATTGGGTTTCAGTAATACAACTTTCCAACACTCATCCCTTCACCACTGTACATTTCCCACCACCAGTGTCCCCAGTTTCCCACATACCCCATGACCCTGGCTTGCCTCTATGGCAGGCAGTTACTTTTCTCTTTTCTCTCTCTCTCTCTCTCTCTCTCTCTCTCTCTCTCTCTCTCTCTGGACATTATGTTTGCAATACAGGTACTGGAACTTTATCATATGTCTCCCTTTACCTACTTTAAGCACTCAGTTCTTGTCTAGAGGTTTCACTTACTTCTTGAGCCAATAAACCTAAAGTTTTGGCAGATTAACTTTTTGGTGAACTCAGTCCCATAGTGATGGAGTCCAGCTGGAGTCATTGCAGCGATTTTGGGGTGTAGGAGCAAGCAGCTACTGGTGGCGAGGGCACTGGGCTAATTCATCCTTCTCCATGGTGCCCCACACATCTCAGCCATAAGTGGGTATCCAAATACTTTTGGTGGCTGGTTGATTTCTTTTAAAATTTATTTATGAGTCTGGAGCAGGGACTTTGGCTTATTTTAAACATTTTTGGCCACATCTGGCAGTACTCGGGGCTCACTCCATTCATAATACATAAATGACATTGAGATTAGACCAAAATCCATAATATACATTGAAGAAAATATAGGTAGAATTGACTAGGATATGGACACCAGATGTGATTTTGTTGGCAAAGAAAACAATAGGATAAATAAACAAATGGAACTACATGAAAATGGAAAGCTTCTAAACTCTGGAAGAAACGAAACCTAAAATAAAAAGACTCCTTAGAGATTGGGAGAATATATTTACAAACCATACATCAAAAGACTAAATACTACAGATATATAAAGCAGCTTCAAAGCTCAGCCATGAAGCAAATAATCCCATCAAAAATTGGAAAGAAGAGATGAATAGACACTTCATCAAAGAAGACATAAAGATAGTCAACAGAAATATGAAAAAATGTTTATCACTGATAATGGGCCAAATGCAGATCAAAACAACAGTGAGCTATCACAGCAATAAGAATGTTTTGTGTCAGAAAAGCACCTGCCTAAGAGTCAGGCATGGGGTCGGGGGTGGGGAATGATGGGAGGGAACCTGAAGACACTGGTGCTGGGAAATGTACACTGGTGGAGGGATGGGTGTTGGGATACTGTATTACTGAAATCCAATCATGAACGGCTTTATAATGCTCTAAAAATAATAATAGTAAAAAAAAGGAACATCTCTGAAATATCAATGAAATGCAATCATTTACAAAGGTCCAGATGTACTTTCAGATTCTCTCTTGTTGAACTGATGCCTAACTAAAACTAAACTGTCTTGCCTACTCTAAAACTCTTGGTACATTTGAAAAATTGCTGTTTCTCCCAGAATTTTTGTTATTTAAAAATTATCTTGGCCATTCAATACTACTTGAAATATCACATTTTTAAAAAAGCTATGGATACAACACATTAAAAAAGAGAATGGTCTGTGTCAAAAAGTATGAAAAAATGAAATGCTGGTGGTTATGTGGTGAAAAAGAAATGCTCATTCACTGCTGGTGGCACTCTTTAGCCGCTTTGGAAAATATTTCAGTGGTTTCTCAAAAATTACGGGTAGAACTTCCATAGGACATAGAGATTCACTTTTTGGCATATAACCTCCAAGCACAAAATCATTAATATGCACACCTATTTTATCTTAGTATTATTTATAACAAACAAGATCTGCAAGTAGCCGAAGTGCCCAATGACAGATGAGCAGATGAAGAAATTGTGCATATAGATACACAATGGAATACTACTCAACTATGAGAAAAAAAGAAATCTTGCAGTTCATTGCAAATTGGAAATGGAGGGTGTCATACTAAGTTAAGTGAACCAGAAAGGAAAAGACAAATAACCAGATGGTATCATTCATATGCATAAGTATAAAGAAAGAAAGGGATTAGACAATCAGCAGTGGAAACAAAAAATTCTGAAACATGATCTAAATCAAAAATTAGTTTATTAATGGAACTGGGAGCTGAGACTAAGGGGATGGGTAGAGGTTGGAGAGGTATCGTGGGCAATGGTGGCAGCATATTGACACACAGGTGGAGGGGGACTGATGTAGTGGCACTCCAAGTACACAACAATGACTTTGGAAATGATGATTGGAAGCGTATTTTAGCAAAATTCTTACAATTTGTTGGAGCTTTAACTCTTTGGCTTTTAACATAATGTCTTATACAATAATATTTAAAAATCTTTTGAGTATCATAATTTATTACACATAATTTCTTTTTTCATAAATAATTTAAGACGACTCTTAGTGGCATTTGTCAGCCTGATATTCACTGATGTCTCGATTTTTTAATTTCTATTTACTTGTTTTTTTTGTTTTGTTATGTTATATGGTTTGGGGACCATACCTGACTATGCTCAGGGCTTATTCTTTCTCTGTACTCTGGGATCATTCCTGGACACTCCTGACGGGAACACATGTAGTGCCAGGGATCAAATCTGGGTCAGTTAAGTGCAGGGCAAGTGCTGTACCCACTGTACCTGCCTTTTCAGATCCTCACTTACTTTTTGTTTCCTCCAGAATAAATTGTAGCACCTTTCAGTGAGACATGGTAAATTGATGATTGTTGCCTAGTTTTCCCTTGCAATTTTAGTTTCCTGATAGTTGTGTTGTGGTTGTCATATGTTGTTGATTTATTGCTATTTCTAAATTCTCAATCTTCAGACTTTAAATTTTAATTTATATCAAAATCCTCTGAAATTTTAAAATACAAAATTTGGGGCCCTTTGCCTAAAGTTTTTGAGAAAGTTCAGTTATGGAGCTCAAAAATTTGCATTTCGGATTCACCTGTAATTTTTAATCTTTTAGTACAATGAGCTACATTTTAAAAAACGCTACTCTGACTCATTGTATTGTTGATTAAAACGACTGAATTAAGAAATGACTTGAATTAGTTTATTAATTGAATATCCTTTTATATAACCTAGAAATTCTTGAATTATTCCTTCATGTTAGAACAAATATAGGAAGATTCACCTGGAAGGCAACGATTTTTTAGTACAATGTTTTTGCTAAAATGCTTTTATTTCACACGTGCCCTTATTTTGCTGTATTCCTTTCATCTGTTTCTACTGTAATACTTTAATTCAGGTTTTTCTTACCTATTACATAAACCTCTTTGGTGGCCTGCCAACAGTTAGATTTTTTTTTTTCCTTTTGGTCTCTTAATCCTGTTCTATTTTGGGGAGGAAATGATAATGGTACCTAGGGTACACAGAAATGTTTTAGAGAGAAGCAACAAAATGTTCCAGGAGAGTTTCAGGGTAGCGGAAGAACAGAGGGAAGGGAGGGGGAAAGAGGAAAAATACTGCATTTTAGGAATGAAAAACTTTTCTAATGTTTGAAATATAGAGCAAGAAGTAAATGTGTTAAAAATAAAGTTTGAATAGTCTGCCACATCAGAATTTCCTTTTATCTTTTCTTATTATACATAATTAAGGATTTATTTACACAAATAACAAGGTATTATTTATTTACACAAATAACATAAAAATTGATATGTTTTACACATTACTCTGCTTACAACATAGTCATTGGTAAATTGCAGTTAGTAAATAAAGCAGGAGATTCTTATGGTAAAATTACTTAGATGGTGATTAGTGCTAGATTAGATGAGAATAACTACTAGAGGTATATGAGACAAAGTCCACAGATCCTGTTGATTTGGTTAAAATTTGTGATAAAAAGAAAAAAAATCAGGATTTGGGGATCATATGGCATACCAAGAATTGGGCTTAGGCAAATACCTCACCCACTGTACTTTCTGTCTGGCCCTCAGTTTCTTTTTTTCTGTATAGATTGTCATGTAAGCATGTTACATTACATTCATCTTCCCATTTTTAATCATTTTATATTAATTCTGATAAACTCCTGATATAATGGTTTATTAACCTGAGAATTTGCTAGATGCACTTTTTCGAGTAGTTTTTTCAACTAATTTCTTTGGGCTTTTGTAAATCATGTCATATCAAGAGACAGTTTCATTTCCCTTTTTTTTTTTTTTTTGTTTTGGGACCACACCCTGCAGTGCTCAGGGCTTGTTCCTGGTTCTGTACTCAAGGATCACTCCTGATATGTCTCAGCAGAACACATGGGGTGCCTGAGATTGAACCCAGATCAGCCATGTGCAAAGCAAGCGCCCTGTCTTTTGTACTGTTATTCCAACCCCCTTCCCAGTTTCTTTCCCTATTCATTGTTATATAGCTAAAGCTATCAAATGATAAATAGTGCTGGGAAGAAACAATTTTACCTTGTCAGTATCTTAGGAGGGAACTATTCAGGTTGCTGAAAGTATGCATTTATATCGAGTAAAAATTTAGTGCCCATTGATAATGAAAATTCTTTACAAAGCTAGGAGAGAAAGGAATATCCTGAACCTGTTAAAGATAGCTACCAAACACAGGTGGATCATGGAAATGTAAAGTAAAATCATAATGAAGTGCTACTACACATCCACAAAAATTGTGTTTCTATATTGGGGACCCATACTTCCCTCTGTCTGGGCCCCCAGGATATCCCAGGGAGGACACAAAATCACCTAAGTGGGCCAAAAACAATCAAGGTGGTCAACTAGTAGGACAAGATCCCCAAAAAGGAAACAAGGTCAGAAGTGGGATCACAGTGAGAAAAAGGTTGAGAAATTCCTATACCCTAGAATAGTAAGTAAAGCAGAAATACCTCAGTATCAAGTGCTGATAAGGATATGGAGCAACTGTTAGGAATTGTCACTGTCATTGGGAATGTGGCTCAGTTGTAAAAGTGCAGGTTTTGCCTGCATTCCTTGGCATCTATTCACAGCACTGTGGGAAAAAAATTACTGATAGGCCTTCAAAATGATGAAACCATTTTGGAAAGTAGTATGGCAGTGTCTGTAAAATTTGATAGTCAGCAATCTCACTTTTATATCTTTATCCAAGAAAATAAAACATGTTACATGAAACCTTGTATACAGTGTTCTAACAACTTTTTTTTATATTAACCCAAATCTAAATTGTTTTTAGTGTCTTCAGTTAAGTAAAGAATTACTGTTGTCCTCCTACCAAGAAGCTCCTAGAAACAATAGACTTATATAGTAATGTAGCAGGCTATAAAATCAATACCCAAAAAAGTCCATGGCTTTCCTATACGCAAGTAATGAGTAAGAAGAAAGTGATAGGAAAAAAACCTATCCCATTCACAGTCAAGTTCCTCGGAATCAGCTTAACTAAGGAGGTAAAGGACATATACAAAGAAAACTATAAAACACTACTTTAAGAAATAAAAGGGCCTGAGGAAATGGAAACACATCTCCTGCTCATGGATTGGGAGAATTAGCATTGTCAAAATAGCAATGTTCCTAAAGCATTATACAGATTCAGTGTGATTCCTATAAGGATACCCATGACATTCTTCAAAGAAATTGATCAAACACTCCTGAAATTCATACGGAACAACAAGCCCTCACGAATAACTAAAGCAGTTCTTGGGGGGTGGGGAAATGGGAGTCATCACCCTTCCCATCCTCAAACTGTACTACAAAGTGGTAATAATTAAAACAGCGTGGTATTGGAACAGATCTGCAGACCAATGGAATAGGATTGAATATCCTTACACACACCCTGAAATATGTGATCATCTAATCTTTGATAATAAGGGAGCAAGAAATATAAAATGGAGCAAGGAAAGCCTCCTTAGCAAATGGTGCTGGCAGAATTGGAGAGCTATGTGTAAAAAAATGGGCTCAAACCTCTACCTAACACCAGGCACAAAAGTCAGATCAAAAGAGATTAAAGACCTCAACATCAGACCAGGATCCATAAGGTATATTGAAGAAAAGGTTGGCAAAACCCTCCATGACATTGAAGCCAAAGGTATCTTCAAAGTGACTAAGCAAGTGGATGGTCATGGAGAGTAACATGCTAAGTGATATTAGAAAGAGAGGGACAGACATAGAATAACTGCACTCATTTGTGAAATATAAAATATCATAATATGAGACTAACACGGTAGTCTCTAGGACGGTAGAGACAAGGGCCAGGAAGTTTGCTTAATGGTTGGAAGCCTGCCTCATGAGCTGGGGGAGAAGGCAGCTGGGATAGAGAAGGGATGACTAAGTCATTGATGGTTGGAGGGATCGCTCAGGATGGGAGATGTGTGCTGAAAGTAGATAAAGAACCAAACATGATGGCCTTTCATTATCTGTATTGCAAACCATAGTACTTACAAGTAGAGAGAGAAAGTGGGAAATTGTCATAGAGGCAGGGACAGGGGTGGGATGGAGTGGAGGGGAGGGATACTGGGGACATTGGTGTAGAAAATGTACACGGGTGGAGGGATGGGTGTTTGATCATTATATGACTGAAAAACATGAAAGTTTTGTAACTCTAGCTCATGGTGATTCAATTAAAAAATTACTGTTGTGGGGCTGGAGTGATAGCATAGCGGGTAGGGCGTTTGCCTTGCACGCGGCCGACCCAGGTTCAAATCCCAGCATCCCATATGGTCCCCTACGCACTGCCAGGGGTGATTCCTGAGTGCATGAGCCAGGAGTGACCCCTGTGCATTGCTGGGTGTGACCCCCAAAAAAATTACTGTTGTGTTCTTATACAGTGAAATATATAATTATCCTTATACGTTATAGCATACCATATGGTTTCATTTCTATTCAGATACAAAGCAAACAAAATATTATTACCTGAAATCAGGTAAGTGTTTCTCTGGAGGTTTGGGGGTCGCGTTTCTGGGGCACACCACATTTCATGGTGATAGAATTATCTTGATAATGATTCTGTGGGCACAATCGCTATGAAAGTATCACACCTACCATATTCTCTTTGTATGAATTGTTACCTCCATCTCATTTCTGTAAGTTTTAATAGATAGTCAGGATCAGAGTGACTTTTCTACACAGATTTTAGAGTTAGTTCTTTTTGCTGTTTCTTTTCTTCAGCATTTCCTTCTCAATTTTTCCTGAAGTTTTGACACTCCTACTTCTGTGTGCCAACTCTGTACCCTGGCAGCTGAAGTTAGTAAGGCTGTCCCCTGGTTGTTTTCATAAAACATTACTAATATAACATAGGAACCCCCACTTTTATTTTTATTGTTTGGTTCTACACCTAGCAGTTCTCAGGGCTTACTCCAGTCTCTGCTCAGAGGTCATTCATGGCAATGCTCAGAGGACTATGTGCAGTGCTGGGGATCAAACTAGAGCCAGCCGGATGCAAGTATAGTACCTCTGTGCTACCTCTCCAGACCCAGACACCACACTTTTTAGGTGGACAAGGGAGGCATCTTATAGAAGTAGGTGAGGGTTGAAGGCAATATAGTACAGCTATCAAAATAATGACCTGATAAACTGAGGCAACAAAGTTACTCAGTCTCCTTGTTTTTCCTTTTCTAGTTGTACAGAGGGCAGTAAGTACAAGTTCCTATTCCCCACTCCTTCCCACCCACTCCTTTACCTTCTCCCAGTAGTAATATGGTTTGCATATTTGAGAGGAAGGTAGAGAAAGCTGTTTTTTCAGCAACATAATTAACTGCCTTGAGAGTCTAAATAATTTGGAAAACTTTATAACTAGTAAGACAACAGAAATATCAATAACTTTCTTTATACCAATTAGATATTATCCAGCACAATGGCAAATATTTTTTTAATGGTTTGGATTTTTCTCATAAAAATTAAAATGGGGGTGGAGCAATAATACAGTGGGTAGGGCAATTGCCTTGCACACAGCTGACCCAGGTTCTGTCCCCAGCATCCCAGACTTTCTCCCAAGCACCACCAGGAATGATCCCTGAGCATAGAACACGTGTGGCCCCAAAAAACAATAAAATAAAAGTGAGGGACTGGAGAGATAGAGAGACAATACAGCGGGTAAGGGACCGCTTTGCAAGTGGCTGACCTGGGTTCAGTCCTCAGTAACCCATATTCCTTGAACCAAGAGTGATCCCTGAGCACAGAGCCAGGTGTAATTCCTGAGCACTGCTGGGTGTGACTGAAAAAAATGGCAGAGGTGGGGCTGTAGATAGAATTCAAATTATACATGCTTAGCATGTGTGAGTCCCTAAGTTACATTGCTATTACTGAATGTCCAATCCTTTGTACCTTTCTATATGGCTCTGGCAACTCCTGAGCGTCGCTTGGAGTAGCCCCTTTAAACATTAAAACTAGAAATTAGAATTTCAAGTGATCTAGCAATATCTCTCGTAAGTTTTTACCCTAAGAGCGTCGAAACACGGACTTTAAAAGATACTTGCACTGTGTGTTCACAGCATCCTCACTCACCATAGCTAGAACATGGAATCAACCTAAATGCTCATCACTGGTTAGCTGAAATAAGATATGATAAATACACGCTTAATATATACTCAATATATACTACTTGGTTACTTAAAAAGATGAAACAATGCATTTTATAACAAGATTGCTGAAACTTTAAGGTGTTGATGTTAATTAAGTTAGATAAAGAAGTGAAATTGGCAAATTAAGTACACATTAGTAATACACACATACACTTGACTGCGTTATATTTGTTTTATTTTGGTGCCCCACCTGGCACAGTGCTCAGGGATACTCATGATAAATTGCTGACCAATCCCATTGATAATCAGGGGACTATGCAGTGCCAGGGATTGAATCTGGTCCAGAGAGAGTGAGCTCCAACATCTAGTGTGTATGCTGTTCATTCGGGATGCCCTCATGGGCACCATTTCCTTCCCATCAAATTTAGTTTTAACAACATAGTTACTATTATTTCTATTTTATATATGAGAAAATTGAGCTTTTGGACTTGTAGGAGTTTTTTAAATGGAGATAGACTGCCTAAAATCAGTTAGATGGTCAGTTGATTCCTTATGGGATATATGATACACAGCTGTGTTTGTGACAAAGGAAACTTGGATTAGAGAAGCAAGTCAGTGCCCACGGGTGACTGATGGCCCTTTTATCTAGAAAACTAGTTAACACAGTCTCCTGGCAGCATCATCACACTTTTACAAATTATTGAAGTAAAGCTGTATGTCCTCTTATCCACAAGGATTTATAAAAAAGTTGGCAGGGAGTTTCATCTGTAAGAAGTTGGCAGGGAGTTTCATTTGTAAAAATAATAACTCAACAAAATAGACACCATTTAAAAGTCCAGCACCAAGAAAGAGATGCTCCCAATTGAACAAACGTACTCGTGGAAATAAGAGAAGTCTGTAAAAATGGAAATAATAGTGCCAGCACTGGAATTAATACAGATACAGTGAATTTTTACATGTAAAGTACATAGAATAATGCTTGTAGCATAGCACATGCTCAACAAATACTTTATTGAACTAGAAATCTCAAAACAATGAAGTATGGAAAAGTACTTTCATTTGAAAAAGAAAAGAAAATGTAGGTATAGAAAAAGGTCTTATGGAAGACCAAATATTTTTTACATTAATAGATGCAGCAAAGAAATAATACAGTTATACAAAGTAATAACAATATGGGTAATAGGTATAAGCAAAATGTCACATAGTCTGCATTATATTTCAAATGCCTGATGACTGCAAATAGAATGTTAGGCCTAAATAGAAACTACTGCATAAATTAATAGTCAATGATGAAATGTCCATCCCTCTTAATACTAGATATTAGCAAGCCCCAGTTTAAATTTTATCTGAATATTCAAGTTAATGTAGTTTATGGCTTTTTAATAGAAAATGTGAACAGATCACTAGATTAATAGATGGTGAGAAGATGAATAAATGGCAGTAAGCCACACTACTGCCTGGTGTGGTCACCATCTCCCACCCTCCCACCCCCAGAGACTTATAAGGGATTCCATAAGACCTTGCAATTCAACTCCTGCAATTTACCCCAAGAACACTGAAACATTTATTTGAAAAGACATCTGTATGTCTTTGTTCTTCTCAGTACCACTTGTAATAGCTAAGATAGGAAATAGCCCAAGTGCCCAATAACAGAAGAGTGAATTAAGAAATTGTGGTGTGATATATGTGTATATCCATACAAATATATACATATACACACAATATATATATGTATATATATAAATAAATATATATATATGAGAATTAGGAGAAGCAATTAGGTTTTGTAGTTTGCTGCTACTTGGATGGAATTAGAGAACACACTAAGTGAGCCAGAAGGTAAAAGGTAAATACTATCTAGTGCAAAATACAAGAAACAAAAGGATTAGACAATCCAGCTAGACAATGAAAACATCTTGAGATATGATCAGGTGGGTTGGTCAGGGGATGATATTGTGGAATGATGGTGGGAAGATCTGGAATTGTTGGTGGAGGAATTGGTATAGTGCTCTGCAACTGATTTTTAAAAATATTTTAATGCTGTTAAGCTATGCATTTTGGTACAGAAAAAATTAATTTCACCCCACGTCTAAGAAACCACAAGAACTAGTTGTTAAGAAGCTTCTTGAAGTTTCTTGACATACTTTTAATAGGACAGTCAATAAAGTTCTGTTTGAGGATGTAGCACCTAAGCTGAAGTTTACAGGTAATGAAAAGAAAGTAACAATAGGAAAACTGAGAAGGATATTATACACAGGAAAGCTTGGAACTGATGACCTTAAGATAGATTCTTTCAAAGAAAAAGAAAAGCTATTTGACTGGACTTTAGTAAAGTATGATAGAAAATAGAAGTAAGACAAGATCATAGGAAGGATTTTGGACCTTTCAATGAGAAATTATCAATATTAGATGAATGAATCAAGTTATGGTTTAAAAGACCATACTAGGTCCTGAATGAAGGATAGCGAAGATGATAAGGAAAGGTGGGAAAGCAAGTAGGAGGCCAAGGCCAAAGTTATAGCAGAGATGAGGATGGTCTCAAAGCAGTGATATTAAGTTCTTAGTTTGAAGGTAGTATCAGCTGGATTTGATGTGTTGGATAATGGAGGTAAAAGATTCATAAACTACTCCCAGCTATTTGTTGATATATTTGTGCTTTAATATTATGTTGGTATTTATGTGCTTTAATACTAATTATTCATGGAATCAGGTATGGATGCTAGGACAGTAGTAGCACTGTAGCACTGTCCATTGCTCATCGAGTTTGCTCAAGAGGGCACCAGTAACGTCTCCATTGTGAGATTTGTTGTTACTGTTTTTGGCATATCGAATACGCCATGGGGAGCTTGCCAGGTTCTGCCGTGCGGGCAAGATACTCTTGGTAGCTTGCCTGGCTCTCCAAGAGGGGCGGAGGAATCAAACCTGGGTCAGCCACGTGCAGGGCAAATGTCCTACCCGCTGTGCTATTATTGCTCCAGCCCATGCTAGGAGTAAGGAACATAAACAAAGACACATAAGCTTAAATTTGTTTTACTTTGGTTATGTTTGCTTGGGGGCCAAATCCAGCAGCTGTCATGGCTTACTCTTGCTGGCTCTGTGCCAGGGGTCCACCTGAACCAGCGTTAGCCATATGCAAGGTGAATGCCCTACAGCTGTACTGTTTCCACAGCTTCTGTCTTTTACTTTGAAAATACTGCCACCTCTCTTATTTCATTTATGATTCTGTAAAATTCTTCATGGAATCATGTTAGCAGTTGAACTCTTTTCTGAATTGTAAGTTTTCCTGAAATCGGGATTAGCTAGTATTCGGTAGTGTTGAGAATACTTAAAATTTTCACACAGGTAAAAGTAGTCCTTCCCCAAAGTAGATATTATCTCCTTCCAAATTACTGTAGACTTTGGGAGGAGGGTAATTGTTTTGTTTTTAATCTCGAGAAAAAAGAGGGCACAAACCAAGGACAGCTGCTGTACGAATGCTCTGCCCCCTAATAAAATTTTTAAGAATAGACTTTCATGGTCTGTACTTAAATTTGAGAGCATAAAACCTAGCATATTTTCAAGCAAAGTAAAGACAATTTAAATACATTTGCCAGACTCTTAAATGGTTATATGACCAGACATCACATCCCATGTCTGTGAGATTATTGCACACTGTATAATTTGATTAAAAAAAAAAACCTTAAAGTCACCACACATTCAGTAATTTCTAACATAATTTTGTTATGTTTGATACCTGTCTCTAGTCATTTCCCCAAGGTAGTCCTGACTTTCAAATACCGTATTTAACATTAATTATCAAAATATGAACAGATTTGTAAGAATTGATGTATTACTTTCTCAAGGAAAAAAGAAATGTTTTGTTTATTTATTTTTCAGAAGTGGCTGGATGCAAACAAACCAATAAGGAAACAGCTAAAGAGTGAGCATATATAATTATTTTGTGTTTTACAAGTATTCTTTATAAGGGATTGACTTAATTTGATTAATTAGGACTGCTTTTTTTAATTCTAGGAGGATCACCTTACAGTTTGAATTTTAGAGTCAAATTTTTTGTAAGTGACCCCAACAAGTTGCAAGAAGAATATACAAGGTGGGTTTTTGGAGCACATTTTTCTTTCAAATATTATAAAAACTACAGTGAAAATTTGAATTTGAAGCTAAGAAGGTAAAATCTATTTAGAGGCTTTATTTCTGGGTTCATTCAGTACACAGAATGACTAATAGATGTTTCATGATACATTTTCCTTCTTTTTGGATGGCTGGGAAGATTTTAGGAGATTGGAATTCAGGCTCTGTTGCCATACTGATACCAAATTTTCAGTGTGTGAAAAACTGCTGAGTAGCACTGTTATAACTAATTGTTGTGATCAGATGCTGCTGCACATGTGTCTGAAGGATGCTGCACAGTGACAGTTGTCTGCTTTTTAATTTTTTTTAAATTTTATTTTCATAAAGTTGTTTACAATAATTTATTATTCAGTATTTCAGTACCAATCCCACCACCATTATACCTTCCCACCACCCTTATTCCGAATTTTCCCACCCTACCCAAGACTACTCCAAAGGCAGATGCTAAATAATTTATTTTGTATTGCTTGTTAATGGCTATTTTGATCAAGAACGGTTGCCTTCCACTTTACACCCCAGCAGTGTAGGTGTGCTACTCATGGTATGTCAGTGGTATCAACTATGAGATACTGCTCCAGGAATTCTAAGATTTTAAATAGAGTGCTAGAGCTAGAGTTAAACTTTTAACTGGATGGTGATTTGATGGTGATTTCGGAGTCTGGAGGCATCTCTGCAGCTCTCTTACGATATTTATTTGTGAGTCCCTGGATCATGGCCGTTAGTGTGCTTCATAGCACCCAGAGGTAGTTCGTGGGCATGACTGCCAGGGACCCGGAAGCACAGGGAGATAGGAGGAGGGAGCCCATCTCTGGCTCCGTGCAAGCCTGCAGATTTCAAGTCACAAGTCCTTCATACTTGGGTTTTTCAGTAGATTCATTTCATTGCTTGGGGGGCTCAGGACAAGTCTGTGAATGTCGGTGGTAAGCATGGTAGCAATTGGGTTCTGGAGATTTGCAGCTGCTGGGGTTCTTTTGGGGCAGGAGGAAGGACACCCCTGCCCAACTCCGCGGCTCCCCGGTGAAATCAGCCTGGCACGGGGTGAGGAGACATCTCTGCAGCATTGTTGCTCTTTTCTGAGATCTATTTGTTGTGTCTGCTTTTTTAGAATTCAAAAGCATTCTATATATTTTATCTCCATGGAAGAGAACATGGAATTTATAAAATGTTACTCATCATGTATATAGAGTTAATGGTGAATATATATCTTTTTAAAATTTATTTCTGCCTTAAGTGGTTTTAAACAAAATACGGATGTACATAAGGTAGGTTGGCAGAAAGTACACTAGCACTTTCTAACTTTTGTTCTTATTTTGATATTATATTATTACCAGCCACACCCTGGGGTGCTCAGGGCTTATTCTTGGGCTTACTCCTGGCGGTGCTCTGGGAACCATCTAGGGTGTCAGGGCTTGTACGCAGTTTGCCACCTGCAAGGCAAGTGCCTCGCTTACTGCATTATCTCTTTGGCCTGTATGTTCCAATTTTTAAATGCCTACTTTTATTGGCTATTTTATTTTGTTGTTATTTATTCTTGACAAACTATATATAAGAATGACCCAGATAGCCATTTTACAGTTTTGAAATACTGGATGGCTGAATGGACTGATCAAAGTGGAAAGAGGGCAATAATCCCATTGTGGTAACTATCTTTTTTTTTTTTTAATTATTTATTTTATTGAATCACCATGTGGAAAGTTACAAAGTTCTCAGGCTTGTGTCTCAGTTATACAATGCTCAAACACCCAGCTCTTCACCAGTGCCCATATTCCACCACCAAAAACCCCAGTATATTTCCCACCCCCCACCCCCACCCCTGCCTGCGTAACTGATAAACTTCACCCCATTTTCTCTTTACCTTGATTACATTCCATATTTCAACACAAAACTCAGTATTATTGGAGTTTCCCCCCCAAAAAAACAGCCCTGCTGACAAGGAAGCATTTGATAAATAGTTTTCCATTGCTGAGAATGAAGAGATGAAGTTGCACGGCCGCGCAGTTTAGGATTTCTGTATTTTAGTATTTTAGTAATTAAGTCCAGGGAGATTTATGGTAGAAATTGCATCATTTCCTTTCCTTGGGCAGTATGGGGTAATGGCTTAGTTCACAGTCTAGAGACATGGCTGCAAGCAGTTTCTGGGACCAAAAGTAGTCTAGCTGGCCTCCAGATCGTGGTCAATCAGCAGCAAAGCGGCCGCACCAAAGTGTGGCCACCCAGGTGAAGTCTTGGTCAGCCCCAGCCCGAGACTGCCCACATGTCCCACTGTTCCAAGTACATAACTCTCTCTCTTTTTTTTTCTCCTTCCCAAGCCACCAAATTCATACCTACTTATAGTCCTCATAATATGGCGGACGCCAGGCCGCTTCCTATCTTTTTTGAAATAACCTGAGAAGTCAGAAAATAATACAGCAGTGAGGACATTCCAATTTCAGACCCAGGCACCACATTGGCCTTCCAAACACCCTGGGGATAGTCCTGGAGGCGCCTGAGCACTGCTCTGTCATCAGGCTCGTACATTGAACTAACTGTCAGCCAGGAGGACTAAGTGTTGCTGAGTGCCCTGGGAGTCCCTGACATTTCTTGGGTGATGCCCCCCCAGATAAATAACTTGAATAGCCTTATTTCTCACTTGAAATAATTAGTAACTAGGGTTTTTTTTTTAAGGTAATATAAAAATTAGGGTACTGTATCTTCCAAGGTTCAAATACAAGGATTTAGGTCAATGATATATTTAGAATTACTCTGAAATGTAAGGTACCAGATTAAAAATCTTTATGCATCACTACCTTCTATCAAGGCTTCTTTAAACTTGTTCTGCTTGAGACCCCTTTTCTCCTGAGAAATGTTTATATGATCCTGATTACATAAAATAGGTATACAAATAAAACATTTAGTGACAACAAACAACTTTTTTTGGGGGGGCACACCCAATGATGCCCAGGAGTTAGTTACTCCTGGCTCTGCCGTCAGGAATTACTCCTGGGGGTGCTCGTGGGACTATATGGGATGTTGGGGATGAAACCCAGGTCAACCGTGTGCCAGGCGAATGCCTTATCCACTGTACTATCATTCTGGCCCCTAAATAATAATTTTTAAAAGCAAATTATTATCAACCATTATTCTATCTTAAGGGTCTTGATTATCTTTTTTTTTTTTTTTTTTGCTTTTTGGGTCACACCCAGCAATGCACAGGGGTTACTCCTGGTTCTACACTCAGGAATTACCCCTGGCGGTGCTCAGGGGACCATATGGGATGCTGGGATTCGAACCTGGGTCAGCCTGGGTCGGCCGCGTGCAAGGCAAGCGCCCTACCCGCTGTGCTATTGCTCCAGCCCCTCTTGATTATCTTTTAAAGTTGTGCTTTTATTCCTTATTAAGAGCTCATAGTATACCTGTACTATTAGGCAAGTAATAATATTTCCTTTAAAAAATATAGGAAGTTAGAGCCAGGGAGTGATCCCATACACCATAGTGAAAGAGAAAATAATACTCAAACAAATTTTAAGTTCTTAGTTTAAGATTTAATCTAGAACTTGAATTCAGGTTTTACTCTGTCAGTCTTTACTGCTTGGTATGTAAGTAGAAATTCAACCACTAATTATTATTTTGTAGGATTTATAATATTATGTCAGCTATATACATGACCTTTCAGTCCTCAATGTAAGTTAAGATTATTTTCCTCCTTTAACCTTTAATTTTTATTTATTAAACCAAGTAGGCTTGATAGGACTATGTTATTTTAGATTGAGTATTAGGTATATTTATAATATTTAATAAGCATCACAGGAGCTTATCTATTTCATTAATATATGAAGCCATAATATTTGTATCAGCTTGCCATGAATATCTGATTCTTTGAAAACCTTCATTGCATTCTTAAATAATTTGAATATTGTTATGAAATTCTTTGTAGAATGAAATCAGTCTTTCAAATTCCCTGTTTAGGCCTTTAAAGCAAAAGTATTTGGTCTTCTGCCAGCTTTCAGCACAGGTGTCTTTGCCTAAGCACTGATCTATTCAAAGGGTTATGATTAGCCATTAGCAATGGCATCAGGACTGTGTTATAAACAGCTTCAACTTTACTTTCTTGTAATGGTTTTTGTTTTGATCAGAAATTGTGTTCTTAGAATTTCTAATAATACAATAGTAGTAGCAAAGGAAGCTTAATGTTCCCTTTTTACTAACCAAAGAAAGCTTTTAAAAAAAATTTTATTTTAGGCACTGTGACTTACAGTACTGCTTATGGTAGGGTTTCATGCATAAAACACTTCCAGCCCTACATCCTTCACTAGCGTGTCCGCTTCCCTCCACCACTATCCCAGTGTCCTCCCCAACCCCCATTCCCTACTGTGGTAAGTTTCCTATTGAAGACCACCAGTTCTCAGATAAAAATTTCTTAACTCCAGGTCATAGCCATAGTACATTGGGTAGGTGCTTGCTTTGAGTGCACCAACCTTGGTTTTCTATCCCCAGCACCCCATGTAGTCCCCGGAGCACTGCCAGGAGTGATTCATGAGTGTAGAGCCAGGAGTAAGCCCTGAGCACTGCAGGGTACAGCCCCAAAACAAAAACAAACATATAAAGCTTTCTTAACTCCAGTAAAAAAGGAAGGTGCTTTGCTGTAATTCACAACTTCTGCTAGTAAGACAATAGACACAAGCCTACAAAAAATTTCTTAATTTCAGTGAAATAAGAAGATGCTTTGCTTTAATTCACAGCTTCTTGCTAGTAAGACAATCAATACATAGTCCTTAGGTGTGTGCTTACATCTGGTTTCCTATCTTAACAGAAAGAATTTTTTTCCTGTAAATCTCTACTGCATTGCTACTATCAGGTCTCCTATGTCTCTGACTCAAGTTTTCCTTGTTTCCCAATTCTGTTTTTTACATGATCTTTAGAGTATTTTTCCATGATTATGAACCCCTTAAAAATATTGAGTCTTGGGGGCTGGAGCAATAGCACAGTGTTTGCCTTGCATTCGGCTGACCTGGGTTCAATTCCCAGCATCCCATATGGTCCCCTGAGCACTGCCAGGAGTAATTCCTAAGTTGCATGAGCCAGGAGTAACCCTGAGCATCGCCGATGTGACCCAAAAAGCAAAATAAATCAAAATAAAATAAATTAAAATTAAAAAAAATATTGAGTCTTTTGGGGACAGACAAATGTTATGGCAGGTAAGGTGCATGCCTTTATATAGCTGACTCAGGTTCAGTCCCTGGTACTACAGTTGGTACCTGAGCACTGCTGGATGTGGACTAAAAACACACAAAAGGTCTTGTTACTATTTTTTTCCTCTATTTTTGGGAAGCAAGATAGATGGGTTTTGGGGGCATTGTTTTGTTTTTTTAATTAAAACTTACTTAGAAAGATGTGAGGGGAAGGAAAGAGAGAAGTACATATTGAGAGAGAATACCGGCTTCTCCAGAGTGGAAATAAGCAAGCAAAGAAACATAGAGGCAAGCAAACAAGGTGTGTGTTTAAGAGAGAACATGGGCTTGAAGCACAAGCCAAAAGTCTAGTTTTTTTTTAACAGAGCTAGAGGACAATTTCATTTTAAAGACATGGCTTAATGAATTTATGAATGCATATTTTAAATATATGTGAATATATAAATTGAAAGCCAACATTTAAATATTTTATTTGTTAAGTTAGTTTGCCTTTTTTTAACTCTGTGAATCTGCGTTATAATTACAATAAATGCTAACTATCTGTTTTGTTTTTTAAGGTACCAGTATTTTTTGCAAATAAAGCAAGACATTCTTACCGGAAGGTAGGACATTTTAAATTTTAGTAAGGGCTTTTTAAAATACTTTAAATTCTGTATCAAGTAATTAGTGACTATTGTAAATAAATTATCTGTTGAGCAATGATTATATGCAGCATGAATTGCTTTTATCAGATAAGTAATCTAAACTCATTATTTTATTATTTTTTGGATTTATTGCAAGTTTTGAGAGTTTATTTTATATAAGTATATAAGTCTCATAAAAACTTGACATGTCAAAAGTATAATATAAATTATACTATTTCTGAAATTACTATTTAACTTTGGGCTATATATATATATTTTTTTTTTTTTCCAGATTACCCTGTCCTTATAATACCGCTGCCCTTTTGGCTTCATTTGCTGTTCAGTGTAAGTATCAACATTTTGGTGATAAATGTCATATGATTGCATTGTCTTCGTGGCTAGTCCCTTGCTGTTAATATATGTCCCCTTTGAACATATCTCACCAGGCAGGAAAATGTGACTGCTGAGGGGAAAAAAATGAAATATCCTAATTTCCTGATTAAAAGTTTCTTCAGTTTCTGAAAAAAAAAATTCTGAAGTAGTTTGAGACTAAAAGGATGCTGAATTCATTGTTGTAACTTGCTTAAACTATAATTTCAATAAATGCTGTCATGTTAGTAAAAATGGGAACATTAGAAATATGAATGATTTCCCTTCAGAAATATTCCCCCTTCCTTCCTTTGTTTTGTTGTCTTTGCTGCAGTGATTGGAGGTTGCCTACTTGGTTGTAGTGCTGGGTGTAACATACCACGGGGAATTGAACTTTGTACTAAAATCCAATATAGGGTTTATCAAACTGACAGAGTTTTGAACAGCATCTCTGGGCCTATTTCTAGAATGTAATGCGTACTAGCTGAATAAATGTGGTGCCAGAGAGACAGTACAGGTATTAAGGCGCTTGCCTTACATACATTCGACCCTGGTTTATCCCTAGTACCACATATGGTCCTGGATACTGCCAGCAGTGAGCCCTGAGTACCACCGGCTCAAACTTGTCCCCATCCCCTACTGCCAAAACTGAAGAGTGGGAAAGAGGTCAAAGGGCTAGTTAGTATACATGATATGTGTGCAAGAGGCCTGGGTTTAAGTGTGACTATTTTCCTTCCACTTACTAGCTGAACTTGGAGACTACATTCAGTCAGAGAACTTGCCAGGCTACCTCTCAGATTATTCTTTCATTCCTAATCAACCTCAAGATTTTGAAAAAGAAATTGCAAAATTACATCAGCAACATACGTAAGAATTTATTTACTTATCTGCTTATTTGGTAAAACTTTTGTTTTTGTTATTTTTTTAAACTGGTGACTTCTATAAGACATCTAATAAAGGAACAGCAGAAATTTAAAAACAAATTGGTTTAGATTGTTAAATAAGAGGAAACAGTCCTTATTTAATTAGGCTAGGAATATCTGGTGGATCTTTCAATGGCTTCTTTTAAGTTATTTCCATTGTTATTGTTGTATTTACTTAATGTAGAAGTTACTATTATAGAAAGTTGATTGATATGAAAAAGTATGCTAAAATATCTTTGCTTCTTACATGGATTTATGAAGCTTGTTTTAATTTCTCTTAAGAACCATAAGCTTTACATAGATAAATTCATTTGTTACTATAAAGGGTTGCTAATTTTTTAATGAATTTTTTAGAATGTTAATAGTATATACAGTTAATAATATAGATAGAATGTTAGTAATATATATAGATCACTATATGTAAGTGAGTTCATTTTTAGTTTTTGTGTAAATTGACTTCTTTTTAGTAATGAACCAAAGGGGGGAGAGGAGCTTTATGTAATACTAAGTTAGCAATTTTTAAAATAGTAATTTATTTTCATTTATTACAATATTTAACATTAATATTTTGTGAATTTTTTTAAGAAGTGAACTATTGCTTTGATTCAAAAGTATTGTTTATGAATTCAAAGGTCAATTTTTCCTTTAAATACAATTTCGAATAGTTTGAAGTAATTAAGGCATAGCTTTATATTAGCCTAGAGTTTATGAAATGAGATCTGATTGGAAATTTTGATTCAAATTGCTCTGTCTTTGTGTCTGTCTTTTTTAAACAATTTTTTTTAATTGAAGGAAATGGAGGTAATCAACTTCTAGAGTTACCATAAGTATTACGATAGTTCCTAGTACTTTGTAAAAAAAGTGGAAAATCTATCTTATTAGTAAGGCAACTTCATTTCACTCATAGATCTAAAACACATTGATAAATGATAGTATAGCGGCTATATTCGTATAACCCATGAACAAAAATAATTTGTACTTTTTGTTGTTGTTAAGGGTGTGTGTAGGGGGAGGGTGTACCACACTGGTAATTGCTGAGGAACTTCCGTCACAGTTAGTGTTCAGGGGTAATTGCTGGTGGTGCCCTGAGGACCATGTGCTACCAAGGATTAAACACAGTCCTTCCACATGCAAAGCAAGCACTCCATCCCCCTGAGCCATATAACCCTGGCCATGTGCTTTTTTTTTTCCCCATTTTTTTTAGTTGTAAGCAACCTGAGTTCTATTGGAATTGCCTGGTTTTATACAAGCATAGAAAGGTCATCTAAAGGTCTTTTTTTAAATAATTTTAAAATTTTACTTATTCTATTGAATCACTGTGAGATAACACCCGTCACCCTGACCCCCACCCCCACATGTGTTTTAAACAGTTAAAAAGAATCAAAAGAATACATTTTGTATCACATGAGATTCCAGTTTCGGTTTCCATACATGAATACTTATTGAAACAGATTTCCTCACTCATCTCCATATTACCTGTGACCTCTTTCACATAAGAAAAACATTTGCACCAGAGACAGAATGTCCTGAAGGCCTGCAGTGTGACTCGAGCTAAAATAAATGAGAATCCTAATAAGTTGACCTAATGTAAGGAGGTATCTTGGTCTGTTGATAATGAAAATATTACACATGGCATATCAAACCAAAGGTTTAAAATAGACCAAATCTATGACGGGGCCACTCTTAGGGATGTGCAGATGAGAGTTCAGTACTCAGACCCCTGTTGTTCAGAACTACCAGGGCCATCTAGTGGGATTTGGTGTTGGTGCAGGGGGACCTTCCAGGCCCCTGCACAGCAGTGCTCTGGGGCCATGTGCTACTTGGGATTAAATTTAGGGCCTTGGGCGTGTAAGCATATGCCTTTGAGCCTTGACTATATTCCCAGCCCCTACTACTGCATACTGTAGTTCAACCGAAATAAAATTACTCTGCTACAGTGATTTAGAAGATTGATGCTCAATTTCCGTCTTAACTGAGAATCAGTACCTGCTTATACACCATACAGTGTGCTCTGCTCTGGAGGCTGCCTCAGAACTTGTAGCACCTTTCAGAAGCGCCCTGTGTGATTTAAATGCAGATATAGTACATTGACCAAATATTTCAAAACAACTTTTAAAATTTATGACTAGAAACATATGACTTTGTAACAATTGCAAGAACCACTAGGAGAGGTTTAAAATCGCATGAAGTTTTCTATTTCTGGAAGATATATTTTACCAAAAATAAGTTTCCAAAGAAGCTGTTATATAAAACTAAGAAGAGTTATAGTACATGAGGTTTTATAGAATTAGAATGCTAAAACTTTTGCAGATAAATAGCACTTTTCTAAGCTGTCCATATTTGTGATTAATACAGTTTTTAATCTTTTGATGTTTGTATAGAGGCTTATCTCCTGCAGAAGCTGAATTTAATTACCTGAACACAGCACGTACCTTAGAACTCTATGGAGTTGAATTCCACTATGCAAGAGTAAGTGAACAGCATTTGCTACTTTGATGTTGTTTAGTTAGGCTCCATTACTCGGCATGGATTTTTTTTTAATGCCCTGCGAGAATTAGGCAAGAAATGAAATAGCTGCAATTAGCATTTTCTGAGTATAACTTCACACTTATAATTTAATACATGATAAGGATGGTGTAAGTCATTTTTTCATGTTTTTCAAGGTGGTATTTTGTGTAATGTAGAAAATTTTTTGCCTATAATAATAGTTCTTTTAAATTTTTTTTCTTATGTTCCTTCTTATCTGTATCAGAACTCATACAGAACAATAAATTCTGGGTAACAAAAGAGGATAATCATTCTTGTACTGCTCTCAAACTCTTTGTCCACACATTAGACAGACACCTACACTGGTGCTTAGAATTTTTATATTCCAAAATAGTGTGCTAGGAAAAGTCATTTTGAATATACCTAATTTCTATAATTCTTATCATAAAATCTTAATCATAATCTCATTTCAGTGAAGCCTATTGTTGTACTTTTTCCATTACATAGTGATCATTGACTTCTGCACACTTTCATTCTGTCAACCCTTACTATCTCCAAAAAATTTTCTTTCTTCCAGAAGTATATCTCTGTGATATACCTTCATGTATCTTTACCTAGGTTCTTCCTAGTGACTTTTTAAATAAGAGGTTATACTCTTCTAGCAGTTTCTAGAGTACTACCATTATAACTGATAAAAAAAATAATTAAAGATAACTATCAGTTAAGTTAGTGATGAGGTTTTGAGATTTGTAGTTCAGAATCCCCAAGTCTGGTAAGGATGGTGGTTGGAAGTAGGGCTGAAGTATTTTATAGATAGTGTTTTGTCTCATTTTGTTTCTGGGGCCTTCAAGTGATGCTCAAGGCCCAAACTCTCCTTGTGATTCTCTAGAGTCAGCCTGTGGTTCAGTGTGGTTCATTGTGGGCGCTTAGGATGCTTCGTTGCAGTGGGCTATGATGGTTCTTGGGGGCTTCCAAGGATGAAACTAGGATTGGCTGCATGGATGGCCAACACCATCTCTCCAGCTCTGTACTTATTGTTACTTAAAAAAAAAAAAAATTCTATACAGACTTACTTGTTAAAAAACAGATTGTGGTTTGAGAACTCAAAAGGTTTTTTTTATCATTTAGGACCTTACCTGGACATGATTTGAGAGAGGAAGAGTAGATCTTATGTTTCACCAGTCATTTATAACAACACTTGACTTTCCTCACATGATAGTTTATGGTAATCCTGAATATTTGTGACATGAAGTGTGTTTGTCTGACTTCGTTTAAAATGTGTTGGTAAATCTCTCTTAAATTTTTTGCTTTTTCTTTAAAATGTTCTCTTCACCCACCTTTTCTCTTTAAGTAGGGGCTATTTAAACCTTGAGGCTCTTTTTTCTTGCTGTTATAATAAGATTTTCTACTAACGGAAATTTAAATATTTGAACTAAACTAAGATCAACAATAAAAATAACCTTTAAATTGTTATTTTATCATTAAAGGTTTTCTAAAGGTAGTTTAGGTGACTATGATATCAGTAACTCCTATTGATGAAATACAGTGTTGAACTTTCTTGTTTTAGTGACATTACGGGATTTAATACATAATTAGCTATGTTGTTACTTAGGTAACATGTTATTGTCTAATTATTAAATTATAAAACAGAAAGCCACAATTTGGTATGAAGAATACCAAATTAAAGGAATTACATTTTAGATGGTCAAGGTTCTTTAGAAACATATATTCTACAATCAAAATAAAAGGCAGGAAAGGGTTTTTGAGCTGTATGTGGAAAGAAAAAGTGCAGATATTTAATATGTGAGGGGAAATGTTGCAGCCTCAGGAATAAAAAGTAAAGGGAGTAGATATATAAATAAATTTTAATTGACTATCACAAAAAAGAACATTTTGAGGTAGTATTTTATTTTTCGGAGAAATATAAAATATTTTCTTTCTGCCTCAGGAAGTAGGTTGGGAAAAGTCAGAATAGAACCAAGTTACAATAGTCTGCATGATGCAGAAACTGAGCATTCATTGAGGTTGGTATGTTATGTACCTTGCACAGTGATTATGCTCCGGATTACTCAGTGAACAAATCATTATTACTGCTTTTGTAGCATTCACAGGATGGGAGGCAGGCAAGGGAAATGGATCATTAAATAAAGTCTCATTTTAACTCAGTCATTTCATTTTTTAAAAAAATTTGGTTTTCACTGTAAGGCCAGCAGTATGATGGCCTACAATGAAGGAACATGACTTCGTTGAGAAAATACAAACATTTAGTATATCTAGAAGATTATAAGAATCAGAGAAGGGAGAATTCTATTGAATTAAGGAACCACAACCTCAGAATAAAATGAAAAGAAAAATTTGCAGGAGCAAGTAGGGGATTTTTTTTTTTATAAAGCATGTAATGTATGAGTTTTTTCTCCCTTTTCTCATTCTTGTTTTAACACGTGCAGATGCAGGTAACCCCGACCCCACTATTCATTACTCCATAAAAACATCACTCATGGTACCACTTTAGATCCAGCCTTCTTGCTTAGACCCTTGCAGCCATGGTCTGTTCTCTAACTCTATTCTTTTGTCGATATAACTAGGATTCTTTTGAGTGTGATTAGTTTATCCAGTCACTGTATGTTTAAATTATTCACTCATTACTGAATGTAATTCCATTATTTGAATATATTCTATTTTATTTTATCCTTTCACCCATTGAAGGGCTTCATGAATTATTCCCAGTTTTTGTTTTGTCTTATTAATACATCTCTTATAAACATTTATATACTGTTTTTTTTAATATGGGCACATATTTATACCCAGATGTGAATTTAAGTTCTTATTTCTGTAAACATTCCAGAGTGTGTTTGCTGGGTCATAGAGTAAGTATCTATTTGGCTATAAAGGAAAAGGATTTTTGGGTGACTGAACCACTTTATACCCTATCAGCAATATTTTGCAGGCTCCAGTGGTTTTACATCCTTTTTATCATGCACTAGATATTTTGTTTTGCTTTTTTTCCCATTAGCTTTGTAATAGTTGTGTTTTATCTCACCATAGTTTTATCTTACACTTCCCTAGTGACCAATGATATTTAACATCACATCTTTAATAAATGTCTATTCCTTTGTTTTGTTTCTTAAGTTTTTTCATGAGCTTACGTTTTGAAACCTCTTCATAAATTCTAGATGCACAGGGTCTTTTATAATTGTTGTTAGATATGTGATTTGCAAATATTTTCTCATTTTCTTTGAGTTTCACTTCTTAATCTTTTAACAATGACTCTCACAGAACAGAAGTAAGTGGTAACCTCTAAAGTTCCTATTGAGTCACTAATGAACCCATTTCCAACTATTTCAGGGTACACAGTGATTTTCAAAAATAACACAATTTGGGGGGGCTGGATAGCCAAATGGGTACGGCGTTTGTCTTGCACATAGCCAACCTGAGTTTGATCCTTGAGCATAATGCCAGGATTAAGCCCTGAGCACTACTGAGTGTGGCCCCCAAACCAAGAATGAATGAATGAATGCATGAATGAATGAATGAATGAATGAATAAATAAAATACTTTCTGACCATGGTGTAGTTGAACTAAAAATAATAACAGAGGGGAAGCTTTTTAAATTTGCAAACTAAGAATAAATTTCTAAACAAGTTTAGTATAATTATTTCTACCCAGTACTGTGTGCCTTTCTCTCAGACACTTATATAGTAAGAATGACAAGTAATATTTCTAAGTTGTGATTAGGATAATTCATGAACTAATAAATATCAAAGTAAACTTTAAAATATAAAACAATTTGAACATATTAAATTAATTCCTGGAAACGTAAATGCTAACTTTAATTTGGGGAGGGTAGGTTGGAGTATGCCAAGCAGTTCTCAGGGGATCTAGGGGCTCCTCCCAGTGACGCTTGCCAATCTGACAGTGATTTATTGCTAGGATAGAATTTCTGATCTCTTAAAATGGAAAAATCTCTATCGTGAAAATAATTGCTAAGCTAATGTGTTTTAACTTATTAAATGAATAATTTGAGGACTCTATCAGTTCAGCTAGATAATTGATATTTATTATATGGTTAGAAAAATAGAATATAATAGAGATGTAAGGTATTTATTCTGTGAATTCTCAAGCTCAGTCTCCTTTATAAGGATGTTAATATAATGTGTACTCTCTTTATTTGCCTAAGAAACTGTTTTCTGGTTACCTAAATGTAAATATAATCACAGAAGACTTAACTTAGGTTTTCTAAGGTGTGCACGACGTTCTGAATTAACCCTAAGGCAATTCTACCTAAGTTTTAGGCTTAATGTAAATATCTTATTTCCATAGGTATTTGTAATAATGATGAAGATAATTCTACTGAAAAATAACTTTTGCCCTTCAGAGTTTCAAGAAAAGGAAAGCTTAATGCTACTATTTTGATTATTCATTCATTCAGTGAATATTTATTGAGCACCTTCTATGTTTCAAGTCCTGTTTATAGACATCGTGGATACAGCAGTGAGTAAAGTAGATAAAATCCAACCCTCGTAAAGCTTGCATTCTGGTGAGCAAGACAGATTAGAAATGAGTATATTAGACACTGAGTGTGGACTTCCTGAGAAAATAAAAAAACATTCTGTACTTACAGATATTAGGATATCTGTCATCTCTGAAAAGAGATGTTATTAGTAAGAGACTCATAGGGAGCATTCTGTGTGTGTGTGTGTGTGTGTGTGTGTGTGTAAAAATTTGAGTTGTAAGAATTGTCATTTTACTATATATAGTTATAATATTCCATTTTCTTACCATTAATTAAATAGGGAATAGGTTGAGGATAGTAGATGCTATGGGGAAAATTAAGCTAAAGGGGTTTTAAAAAAACATAATCAACCTGATAAGAAAAATGGACCTGAAGGAATTTTGAAGATACTTTGTGTGAGACTGTTCCAAGCAGAGGAGAGAGCAATGAAAGGTCCTGAAATTATGTGTTAAGTAGTTCGAGGAACTGTGGAGAGATTAATATGATTGGTGCTATGAGAGAGGAGAGGAGTATTGATTCAGGAGGGTAAAGTGCATCTGCTTTATGAGACATTTCTAAGGGCTTTGGTTTTTAATTATAAGCAAGACCATTAGAAGATTTGAGGAAATAAGAAAAGTGGTATGGTTTACATTTTGAAAGTTACTTTTGCCTTAAGAAGCACTTCAAGTGAAGACTAAAGCAGGTGGGACATTTATTTGCCTTCCATGAGGCCAACCTGCATTTGATTTCCAGCACCCTAGATGGTCCCCTAAGCAGAAACAGTAAGCTCTGAACACAGCTGGGTGTGGCCTCCCCACCCCCACCCATCAAAAATAAAGACAAATGATGCACAGACTGCAATCTCTAATCTAAAGTTAGGTACAATTTAATAAATTCCAAAATAAAAGTGAAACTATGAAATTTCCTAACACTTGATGTTATTTATTTTTATTTACACAGCATAATTTATAAGCTTTTTACAGTAGGGTTTCATGTATAACAATGTTCTCAACTCTAATCCCACCACTTTGTGATCCCTATCTCTCCACCAGTGACCCCCAGGGGCCCTCCCATCTCCACCATGACTTATTGACAGATACAGTTTTTTAAAACTTTTTAAAAATTGAGGTTCTGTGATTTATAATACTGTTAATGATAGTTTTCTGTGCACTTAATCGCAACACTGCACCCGTCACCAATGTACCAACTTTCCTCCCACAAGAACCTTAACCCCCTTTTCAAAACCCTAACTCACAAACTCAGTTGTGTGGATCAGTTCTCCTGTTGTATTGCCTTTGGCCCCTTGTCAGTACCTTACTGTGTTCTTTTAAGTCCCACAGATGAGAGAGATCATTCTGTCTCTCCGTTTCCTTCTGACTGATTTCACTTAGCATGATATTACTAGTTTTATCTGTGTTGTAGCAAGTTGCATGATTTTGTTCTTTCTTATACCTGAATAGCATGCCATTGTGTGGGTATATCACAAGTTCTTGGTCCATTTATCCATAGTGGGGCATTTGGGTTGTTTCCATAGCTTGGTTATTATTCTAAGTGCTATGATAGAAATAGGTATGTGTATATCTTTCCAAATGAATTTTTGTGTTTGGGAGATAGACGCCAAGAACTTATACGGCTGTGTTGTATGGGAGATCTATTTCTATTTTGGAGGGGAGGGCGGGAATCTCCATATTGCTTTCTGTAGAGGCTGGACCAAATGACATTCCCATCAACAGTGGAAAAGGGTTCCTTTCTCACCACAACCATGCCAACATTGGCTGTTTCTAGACTTTGAAATGTGCCATTCTCACTGACACAAAATCGTTATCTCAGTTGTGTGTGTGTGTGTGTGTGTGTATTTAATTGAGGCACCATGATTTACTAACTTATTTATGATTATTTCAGGCACACGGTTGTTACAATATCAGTCCCTTCACTAGTGGCCTCTTCCCTCCACCAGTGTCCCCATTTTCCTTCATGCCCCCAGCCTGTCTCTATGACAGACATCTTTCTTTTCTTTCCCCCCCCTTTAGGCATTCTGGTTTATAGTACTGTTACTGATATGGTTTCATGTAGAACCACTTTACTATCTTCAGTACCCCCTCTTACTCCTGATGAGGTATTCTACCGTTGTCATAATATTCTGCTCCCTATCTTAGCCATCCCCTCTTCCCCCAAACCCCACACCACCAAAGTGCATGTTTCCTACATTTCCCTAATCATGTAACAATAAGCACTTTTTCATATGTCTGTTGACCATCTCTATATATTCTTTGACTAACACTAAATTAGCAGAGTATTTTAAAATCAATATCAATTAAAATATTCTGCTAAAAATATTCTGCTAATTTTCAGGGGGGCCTAGAAGGTAGAGGCTTATTAAAACCCTAGCATTAAAGATAATAATATCTATTTTTATATTCCAAGTTATATAAGCTAAGGGACATGTTATATATCTCCAAAACAATATAACAATACAGTTTGAATCTGAGATTTAAGGAGCAGACATCTTGTTTTCAAAATCTTAAGTTTTACTCAGTACTGAGGTTAAAATCTTAATAAAGAAAGGGGAAAGGGAGACTTCCTCATTTTAATTGTTTACTTGAATCAAGAAGTCTCATGTCCTTTTTTGGTTTTGAATTTAGTTTTTGGATCACACCAGGCGAGGAACAGGGGTTTCTCCTGGCTCTGCACTTAGGAATTAATCCTGGCAGTGCTCAGGGGACCATATGGGGTGCCAGGGATTGAACCCAAGTCAGCTGTGTGCAAGGCAAATGCCCTACCTGCTGTTCTATCACTCCAGCCCAGTCCAGTGTCCTTGAGATAAGAACAAGGAAGGAAGGAAGGACGGAAGGAAGGAAGGAAGGAAGGAAGGAAGGAAGGAAGGAAGGAAGGAAGGAAGGAAGGAAGGAAGGAAGGAAGGAAGGAAGGGAAGGAAGGAAATTTTACAAGGGAAGATTGTTGCTTTATTATGCCTAGTTCTCTGTTCATCAGGTATAAATTTTGCATTTCTTGAAACACCAAAATGTTTGAATAATGGTTCATTATAACCCTAAAGTTCTACCAGTTGTTAACACTCTCTATTTATTAAAATATAACATTATCTGTTGTTGAAAGGTAACAATATCTGCTATTTTGAACGTATTTGAAAGTGCATTAAGGAAAGAGACCAGCTAAAAGATTATTACAGTGATCCAGTTGAAAGATTATGGTGAAAGAAATCATATTTAGCGTGTGTATACACTCACACACACACACACACACACATTTGTTTATTTTATTTGCAGGGCTATCCCCAGCAGTGCTCAGGGCTTACTCCTGGCTCTGTTCTCAGGTATCACTTCTCGGGGACTGTATGAAGTGCCAGGGATAGAACCTGGGTCAACCATATGCATTTCCTAAAGCACCCTACCCACTGGACTATTGCTTCGACCCCATATTTAGTATATATTTTGATTATAAAAGGACCTTCATTTACTGATGTAAAAAAAAGGGATTTAGTGATGATTCCTAGGTTTGGGGTTGAATAGCTGAGAGGATGGGAGTAGTCATTGATTAAATTGGGAAAGACCAATAATTAACAGGTTTGTGGGCTGCTGGATTGGGAATATCTTAAAACACATTAAAGTTTAAAACATTTGTCCACATGAGAAGGCTAGTCAATTCAGTATATGGAACTAGAATTCAGAGAGAGATTTAGAGTAGAAATACATATTTAAAAATTGTCAGTTTATAGATAATTTTTAAAGCCAGGAACTCAGAGCACTAAGGCAGCAGATCTAGTAGAAATTGAGGAGGTCAGAGTAGTGTTATCTTCATTATACAAATAAGAAAAATAAGACAGATAAGTTATTTAACATATGATGTCTGTTTCTGAATTAAGCAATATATAACTTCTTCAAGAAACAATGAAATATTTTGGAAATATAGTCCCTAAAAAAATTGTCAGAATGAAGCTTACATATGACTTTTGGTTTTTGCCCCAGAATATTTAAATCACAGTGATTTTTTTCCCCCCACTGTTCTGTTGTATTCTTTAACTCAGCATAGGCCTTTTTTTGACGGGGAGAGAGGTGTGGTGAAAGCACACATGGCAATGCTCAGGGTTTGCTCCTTACTCTTTGCTCAATTATTACTCCTAGCAGTGCTTTGGAAACCATATGTGGTGACATGAATTGAACTCAGGTTTGATACATGCAATGTAAGCGCCTTACCTGGTGTACATTTCTCCAGACATTAACTCTTTAATAATATTGTTATTGGTATCAGGCATCTTTATGAAAGCATCTATAGATCACACTTATATTTATTTTCACTGAATAATTTGAAGTCACATACTCTATTAGGCATATATAAGGCACACAGAAACTTTGAAGTCAGTTTCATAATAAGTCTAACTTTATACCCGATTACATTAAGAATACAGAAATGAGGACCAGAGAGATAATCTGGAAGTTAAGGCTCATGCCTTGCATGTAACCAGTCCCACTTTCATTCCAAGCATACCACCCCAAGAATACCAGGGCAACAAGAGTAACCCGAAGCACCCTGGGGGTCGAAGCACTTCGTCCTTGGAATTGCACTGAATTGCTTCTGGGCCTCCTGAGCTTTGCTGGGAACCCCTTCACTGTCACCAAATATATAAACAAAATTTTACTCTTTCAAATCTCTTTATTTAAAAAATTCTTATTATAGTTTAGGCAACTTGGTACAAGTAATGTTAATGGTTTTGATGTATAAAGTTGCTGCAAGTTCACTTCCACCAAAGTGCTCAGTAACCTCTGCCATTGTCCTTAAGACATCACTAGTCCCTTCTTCATCCGTCCCGCCCCCATTTCACTCCTCCCCACTGCTTGGTAACCTCAGTTTCGTAATTAAAGGCCATGGGTTCGTTATCATTTGGTTCCATTTCCTTGTTTTGAGAAACTCTTAAAACTATAGACATCCCACAAATAACTTGTCTAAATTCTTAATGTGATTAGAATAATTAGAACATTTTGTAGTTACAATAACTTGACTGCTTTGAATAATTTTAATATAGTTAGAAATCTAGGAAAAACAAAACATTTGACAGGACAAATAAAGCCAACCAGTATTATGAACAAATACTTCTCTTTCCTAACTTAAAGTATAACAATGAAAACAAAGATACTAATTTTATCAGATTAGCAAAAATTGATAAAAGATTTAAAATTAATGATGCTGAAGAAATAGAAGAGTGGTTAAAGCACTTGCCTGCCTTGTGTGTGGTCACTCCTAGTTCAGCTACATAGTCCCAGGAACACTGCCAGAAGTGATTGATTCCTGAGCACAGAGCCAGTGATCCAAGGAGCACTGCTTGACATGCCTTCCCTGCAAGTAGAACCAAAAGATTTACACTTACCCATCATTTGTCAGTATGAAAAGTGAGCATTCTGATCATTGTTGAAATATAACTTGTTCAAACACTTTTGGAGTACAAATCTTAATGTGATCGTTTCTATTTCTCAGATTCTATTCTGTATATATTCTAAGGGTATTTTAAAAGGGTGTACAAGGAGTTTAATTACAGCATTGTTCATAATACTGAAAAATTAGAAACAGTTTTTGTTTTTGTAATTTATTTTTTTAGTTAGTGAGTCACTGTGAGGGTACAGTTACAGATTTACCCATCTTCGTGCTTGTGTTTCCCTCATACAATGTTCGGGCACCCATCCCTCCACCAGTGTCCATTCTCCACCACCAATGAACCCAGTATCCCTCCCACCCTCCAATGCCATCCCCCCCACCTACCCCACTCTGCCTCTGTGGCAGGGCATTCCATTTTGTTCTTTCTCTCTCCTTTTGGGTATTGTGGCTTGCGATAGGGGTATTGAGTGGCCATCGTTTCAGTCTCTTCTACTTTCCGCACGCATCTTTCTTCCCGCTCGGGATCTCCAACCACATTTTACTAGGTGTTCCCTTCTCTATCCGGGCTGCCTTTCCCCCCAGCATGTGAGGCCAGCTTCCAAGCCATGGAGCCAACCTCCTTGTATTATATACTACTATTCTTGGGTGTTAGTCTCCTACTCTGTTGTTTTATATTCTACAGATGAGTGCAATCTTTCTATGTCTGTCCCGCTCTTTCTGACTCATTTAACTTAGCATGATACTTTCCATGTTGATCCACTTATATGCAAAGTTCATGACTTCATCTTTTCTAACAGCTGCATAGTATTCCCTTGTATAGATGTACCAAAGTTTCTTTAACCAGTCATCTGTTCTTGGGCACTCGGGTTTTTTGCAGATTCTGGCTATTGTAAACAGTGCCGCGATGAACATGTAAGTGCAGATGTCATTTCAACTATACTTTTTTGTTTCTCCGGGATAAATTCCCAGAAGTGGTATTGCTGGATCAGATGGAAGCTCAATTTCTAATTTTTTGAGAAGCATCCATATTGTTTTCCAAAAGGGCTGAACCAGTTAGCATTCCCACCAGCAGTGTAGAAGGGTCCCTTTCTCCCCACATTCCCTCCAACAGTGGTTGCTTTTGTTCTTTTGGATGTGTGCCATTCTCTGTGGTGTGAGGTGGTATCTCATGGTTGTTTTGATCTGCATCATCCCTGATGATTAGTGATGCAGAGCATTTTTTCATGTGCCTTTTGGCCATTCGTATCTCTTCCTTAGAAAAGTTTCTGTTCATTTCTAAATTAAGTTTTAAGTGAAGGAAAAGCATGCAGAAGGCCCAGGTACAACCCCTACACCCTGTAGTCCCCGAGCAGTCCAGGGCAATCTCCTAGCACAGAGCCAGGAGTAGCCCCCGAGTACCATTAGGTGGTAGAGTCCCCCCTGAAAAAAAAAAAAGAAGGAAGAATAAAAACCCAAACTGGAAAGAGTTATGAAATAGAATAAAATTTTTTTTGAGATAGGTAGCTGTCGGGGTCCTGGCCAGTCGACCCCGGCACACTGGCGTATGATCCCCCTGGTCGCCAGACTTACCTCCCTATAGGAGAGGGAGTGGGAAGGGGAAGAGCCTCTGTCCTGACCCTCCATGCACCCACGGACTCCCGCTGCCACCAAGAAAACCACGTAGGGGGTGTGGAGGGGGGAAGCTGATGGTCAGTCAGCAGTCCATTTATTAGCTCTCACACAGGGGTTTTTATACACACATTTCAGGAGGCAATCCACATGTATCACAATTACCTTGTTATGCTCAGCACAGATGTTAATGATTTACATCTCCAGCTCTCAGGGCCAGGTGGCCAGGTGTGTTAGCTCAGGCAGATGGTAACTGTTACATTCCCTCATTTTCAACCAGAGTGCCTACTTGTGTGGAGTGCTGAAATAAGCCCCTAGGTCCCTGTAAAAAGGGCCGGCTCTTTATTTCAGGGCCAGGTGATGTAGTCCAAGTCTCAGGCCGGCTACTGAGACCCCAACAGGTAGTAGCTACAGTGGATGAGTTAGAAGTGTGTGTGTGTGTGTGTGTGTGTATACAAACACACACACACACATATATAGATTGCTACAAAATGATAAGTACAAAAGAAAAGTTGCAGAATATTATGTGTTTAGGCTCTTTGGTGCTGACCACCAAGGCCACACATGCCCTGTGGTACTTAAGGGTCCCTCGGGGCTACATTCAGCAAAGGCCCAAGTGCTGCCAGGGATTGAAAGGTTCTGTGCATGCTTTGCACCCTGACCTCTGCTATATCTCCTGGGCCCTGATTTTCACTGAAAAAAAAAAAAGTGTTAGCAGTCTTTGGTGCTTAGTCCCTGAATCCACTAACTTATTGGATGCTGCAAGTGGGAGAACTGCTAGTTCTTGTTTTCATGTATTCACCAAATAATTGTAAAAAGAGTCTGTTCCCTTCTTTGATTTTCAGCAGGTAGTTTAGTTGACATTGGGAAGTGTTGTTTGATTAATTCCTTTTATTTATTACATTTTCAAGACAATGAATTGGTTCCCTGCAATTCTAAGATGATATATAAATACTACTTTTAAATAGAACATCATTTTAAATTTATGTATTAAACATATTTGGTAGGCTTCAGTATATTGTAATTTTTTTTCTTTTTGAAAACGAAGTTCTTTCCTGCCACTTTTTTCTTTTTTCTTTTTGTTCTTTTGAGGTGGTCTTTGTAGTTTTTATGCAGTCTAATTTTTTTTAGATATTTTAGAATCATCTTGTGTATTTTCTGCCACAGACCTGGAATCAACTATTTCTTCAGAAGCCTTGATTCTTTTAAAGAAAAGTGGTATTTCAGAACCTCAATCTGTTTTTATTAATTCTTTTTTCTCTTTTTATGAAAGAAAACAAGTGAAACAATGAAGAGAAGAAAAATGAAGAAAGGAGGAGAGGAGAGGAGAGGGGAGGGAAGGGAAGGGGAGGAGAGGAAAATGACCTGTTGTTACTAATTTTTATTACACTATCTTGGTTATTATTTCTGGGTCTTTTAGGTTTATAGTGTTGGAATTTACATTTCCATATGTTCTGTTTTTAGAGGATTTTTGTTTGTTTATGGGCCACGCCAGGCGGTGCTCAGGGCTCACTCCTGGTGGGGCTCAGGGAACCAAATGAGGTGCCGGGGATCGAACCCAGGTTAGCAGTGTACATGTACCATTTCTCCAGCTTCTGGTTTTTTAGAGTAATTTTATTTAGGTAGATTTAAGGAATTATAGAATGGTAATACCTTATAATTGGGTTTTTTTTTTTTTTTTTTTGCTTTTTGGGTCACACCCAGCAATGCTCAGGGGTTACTCCTGGCTTTGCACTCAGGAATTACCCCTGGCAGTGCTTGGGGGACCATATGGGATGCCGGGGATCGAACCTGGGTCGGCCGCATGCAAGGCAAACGCCCTACCTGCTGTGCTATCGCTCCGGCCCCCTTATAATTGTTTTAATCCCATATTATATTTCAGAAATTAATTATAATATCAGTTATTCATGGTTTAAAAACATGCTAATGTTATACCTATCCCATATTATATTTCAGATAGTAATTACATTATCACCACATCAGTTATGTTTTTTGAAAAATTGTTGACCTCCTATAATTTATTTTGAAGATTGTCCTGAATTTATATTGTCAAATCATATTGCTATTACTTACTACAGTTACTTTCTTTTAGTCATCATTTATTTTTAGTTTCACTATATGGAACTGTATGTAATTTTCTTTGTAAGTTTTTATGCTCAGAGATTACCTGAGAACTTGGTTCTGTAAGGGAATGTGAAATAAAACCATGGTACATTTATGCTCAGAGTGGGACAACAGATGGGCACTGGTTCATTCATTAACTGTTACTGATTTGCGGTGAGATAAGAAATTGAGTGTTAGTTTTTACAAACTTTCATAACAATTTACAAAAAGTTTGTCATAGATATACCTTGCAGGAGTATTAGTCACAAAAAAATTGGTAATTTAAACAAGGCAAGCAAACATAATTGTTCTTGGCCATAGACAGTTTATCTTAGTTATTATTAGCCTGTCATTGCCACATAGCTCTTAGTAGTTAGGTACATACACATCTTGGCAATAATGTGGGTTTGGTTCCAGACCATGACAATAAAGTTGTTATTGCAATAAAGCAAGTCATAGAAGGTTTTCTTTTCTTTTTTCTTTTTGTAGAGGGAGAGGAGGAGGAGTAGAGGGAGGGAGAAGGAGGGAGAAGAAAGTCATAGAAGTTTTTGATTTCTCAATGTCTATAAAGTTTACATTTACCCTATGCTGTACTCTGTAGTGTGTGTAGTAGTCTAAAATGATGGACATAGCTTAAATTTAAATTGATTTTTTACTAAAAAAATATTTAGGCCAAGTCTCTTGCTCCCGCGCCTGGCTATCTTCACCGGGGCCCCTCAGCGGGGGTGGGTTGAGTCTCCCTCCCTGCCCTGAGCAGAGCCCTGGTAGCCGAAGCCCTCCAGAACCCAGCCACAGCCCTGCTCAAGACCACACTCCACACGCTTGATGAGCCTCACGCATGAAGGAACTGGCAGAGGAACCCAAGTGTGCGGGACCCGGGGCTTAGATCTCCAGGCCTGCTTAGATTGGGACTGGGCCTCTTCCACCCAGATTTCCCATTTTCCAGTAGCTAGGCAGTCACACCCACAAACTGCCCCCAGCACCGTGTAATGCCATCAATGGCCAACATCCAGAGACTATAAAACAAGCTCCCGGACATCTTGTAGACTAGTTCTCCCTCTCGGAGACCTGGCAAGCTACCGAGTTTCCTGCCCGCATGGGAGGGCCTGGCAAGCTCCCCATGGCGTATTCATATGCCAAATACAGTAACAATGATGGGTCTCATTCTCCTGACCCTGAAAGAACCTCTAATTTGGTTCTTTGGGAAGGACGAGTAAAGAGAGGCTGCTAAAATCTCAGGGCTAGGACAAATGGAGATGTTACAGGACCCGCTCAAGCAAATCGACAATCGATGGCATGACAATGATACTGAAAAAATGCTAAGTATTATTCGAGCTTTCAGCTGGTGGATAGCTTGTTTGTTTTTGGTCGACTTTTTGGTTTGGTTTGGTTTTTAGTAAGCCCAGTAGTGTTCAGGGCTTACTCCTGGCTCTGCAGTAACGGATCACTCCTCAGGGCCTGGGAGATAATATGTGGTGCTTTGATCCTGGGTCAGCTGCTTGCAAGTGTCCTACCCACTGTGCTATCACTCTGGCCCCAGTAGAGTTTCTTAAAATACACATATCTTCAATGCACAGCAAAGTGAAGCACAATAAAACAAGGGTATTTCAGGTAACTTGTAAGAGACAGGTTAAATACATACAAGAGAAATTTACAGATGGGGACTAATGAAATTTTCACTGGAAAAAAAAGATCTGTATGCTTTTTTCTTTTTTTGTTTTGTTTGAATCATCAAAGAGTGATAAAGGGATATAAGAACAACATTAGCAAAACCTAGAATTATGGGTACACCAATGCATAATGGAACTGGCCTGACAAGAACCAAGTGGTTTTTATTAAGAATAAGGGGGAGATTAAGTGGGATGGTATGGCACTGATGATTTTTAAAGGCCTTACAATGTCAAGTTAAACATAGTTCTCTAACTGGTAAGTATCTGTTTTATAAATTAGTACAAAGCACTTTTTTGTGCCCAAGAATTCGATAGTAAACAAAGCAGAAGCCCTATACTTTGCTACTTAGGTTCTAGTGAAAAGAATAAGTATATTAAATAATTTGTTACGTATTAGTGCATAGGTGATAAGAAAAATGCAAAGTAGGTATTTTTAAGTGAGGAGGAAAACGCACCCTTTTTGTACATTGAAATTAATGACATTGTGTTCATTGTTTCTTGTTTTTATCTTGTTCTATCTGTTCACCTCTGGCAACTTCTTGAGAACTATCATTTCAGTTTAAATAGCTAGAATTTAAGATTTTGTGTTCCTAGATATACATGAACCTTTTTTAAAAAAATATTTTTCTATTAGTACAGCAGCTTAATTGCTTTATTTACTGAGTTTTTTGTATCTCTGTAATGATACTAATCTTACATGCTTGGTGATACTTCAGAGTAACCTCCTTTTGTATTTGTAGTTCTCTTGATTATAAATGCTTTTATTTCTAACTTCTTTGGGGAAAGGAAATGAGAATATATTGTTAGGTAAAATATGCTATAGTTTGCAAGTTCCAGAATGGGATTATTTCTTCTGGAAATCACTCTAATTCTCTCCTCATTGTCTACACTTTTAACTGTTTGAAAAAGGTTACACACTTCTGTGTCCTGTATCTCAATCAGAATAAGTAAGGATCATGGAATTGGTTAGGAGCATTTAAGTTCTGTCTCTTTTTTTTTCTTCTTTCATCCTTTGTCTTTTAATTTGTATCTATTGACTTTGCTTCTATCTTCAACAGAACTTTCTCTTTCATATGTGGTTAAGACTGTGGTTTTATATATAACTTTTTTTCTCTGTAATGTTGATCTTACCCTTTTTATGTCTTTACAAATCCTTAGTCTATTGATTTTATATTTTGAGTGTTATATTTTGTTTTCAAGTGTTACATGCTTTCTGCCTTTTTTCATGTACTCTGTCTGATACTCTGAGATTGGAAGCCCAAAGGAATTGAGGAGCATATATTAAATCTCTTATCTTTAGATACTGTGACATGTTGATCCAAAGTGCTAATTGTTGACCTTCAAAAAACTAGTATAAGGTTTGAGCATATGCTATGCTTACGGTAGTCCTGGCTTTGGTCCCAGGCACCAGATGATTTCTTGAGCATCTTTAGGGAGTGGCTGGGTATACTCCACTGCACCCCTCACCCCCAACCCAGCCCTCAGAAAAATGCTTCGAGAGGTAAGCATCGGGGGCAGGGAGGTGAATTTAGATTCTGATAACAGTGTACAGTGGTGCTGATTGTTGCTAAACAAAATAAGCAGCCAGATAAAGTATATAGGCTCAAGCTTAACCATTTTATTATATGTTATCAACCCTACCAGGTCCATTTAATAAGATTTGTTAGGAAAATTTGGAAAAAAAACTCTTAATTACATGCTTATCAATGGCAAGGGGTAATAGTGTTTGAGGAAAGTTCTTAATTGTATGAATTAAGTAGTGCAGCTTAACTATTCAAGGTCAGTTAGTAATACAATTAAAATTTTCTCATTCGTCAAAGCCAACTTCAAATTTTCTTTCCTGAACACTTCCTAACTTCCCAGCAATTTTTCTCATTTCATAGTCTCTTTTTTTTTTCATGTTATAGAATTATTTGAAACACTTTTATTACCAGGTTGCCTTTCTCTGAAATCCAAACTCTTTATTTCATTTTTGTGATTCACTGTATTTGTGAATGATTGGACATAAATCATTTTAGGACTGAAATGATGGATACTAATTCATCACTCTACAGGTCAAGAAGGCCTTTGATTCTTATCCCAAAGAGTCAGTTCCAATAAAAAAACTTTGGGGGATCCTGAAATCATTTTGCCTTAGAGTAATGAATCTTAATAATTGTGAGATTTGTTTAATTTGATATGTTTGTTATTTTTATGAGGTAGCAAAGACCATTGTATATTTTTTAATTAAATTTTTTATTAGTGAATCACGGTGAGGTACAGTTACAGACTTACAACTTTTCATGCTTGTGTTTCAATCATACAATGCTCGAGTACCCATCCCTCCACCAGTGCCCATTCTCTACGACCGATGATCCCAGTATCCCTCCTATCCCCCAACCCACCCCCGCCCCACCTCTGTGGCAGGGTATTCCCTTTTGTTCTCTCTCTCCTTCTGGGTGTTGTGGTTTACAATGGAGGCATTAAATGGCCATCCTGTTTGATCTGTAGTCTACTTTCAGCACACATCTCCCATCCCCAGCGGGTCCTCAAACCACACTTTACCTGGTGTTCCTTCTCTATCTGAGCTGCCTTTTCCTCCAGCATGTGAGGCCAAGCTTCCAGGCTGTGGAGCCAACTTCCTGGTACTTATCTCTACTGTTCTTGGGTGCTAGTCTCCCATTCTGTTACTTTATATTCCACAGATGAGTGCAATCTTTCTATGTCTGTCTCTCTTTTTGACTCATTTCACTTAGCATGATACTTCCCATGTTGACCCACTTATATGCAAAGGTCATGACTTCATGTTTTCTAACAGCTGCATAGTATTGGAATACAATGGATTGTGTAGAGGTACCAAAGTTTCTTTAACCAGTCATCTGTTCTTGGGCACTCGGGTTTTTTGCAGATTCTGGCTATTGTAAACAGTGCTGCAATGAACATTCAAGTGCAAATTTCATTTCTGTTGTACGTTTTTGCCTCTCAGGGATATATTCCCAGGATTGGTACTGCTGGGTCAAATGGGAGCTCAATTTCTAATTTTTTGCGAAGCATCCATACTGTTTTCCAAAAGGGCTGAACTAAACCAGTCAGCATTCCCACCAGCAGTGAAGGAGAGTCCTTTCTCCCCAAGTCCACGCCAACAGTGGTTGCTTTTATTCTTTTGGATGTGAGCCAGTCTCTGTGGTGTGAGGTGGTATCTCATAGTTGTTTTGATCTGCATCTCTCTGATGATTAGTGATAAAGAGCATTTATAAGACCATGTATATTTTTAAATATTATGTATCAGTTATTTTTCAAAGTGTTACAATGTTTTTTATAACATCTTTAATAATTAAAGCCCATTATTTTAGATTTGTTTTTTTTTTTGAAGGATCAGAGTAACAATGAAATTATGATTGGAGTGATGTCAGGAGGAATTCTGATTTATAAGAACAGGGTACGAATGAATACCTTTCCATGGTAAGAATGCCAATACTTTTACCATTACCAAGTATGATCATTTATATTAAAGAAAGTGACTATTGAACTCTAATAAGACTGTTGTGTAACTTTAGCTTTGCCTCACTTACTTGAAATATATCAAAGTATTCACTTAAAACTGATGTATTTCATTGTATATATAAATTTTACCTCTGTGAAGCTTATAAAAGCAAACTAAAAATCACTATTTTATCAGTCCAGCACTGGGGTCCCCCAGAGTGATAACCTTATGGTGTGTGGTGTCCAGATTCAAACTCTGGACCTTTGGCATGCAAGGCATGCTTCTTGACTACTGAGTTCTCTCCCTAGTCCCTAAAATGCTTTGGGGTGTGTTTTTCAGGGGCAGCCCCCCTATTTTTTTTAAAAGAGTGGACCATACACTGCGGTGCTCAGGGGGTTGCTACTGGCTCTGCACTGAGGAATTTTTTTTTTTTGCTTTTTGAATCACACCTGGCATTGCTCAGGGGTTACTCCTGGCTCTGCACTCAGGAATTACTCCTGGTGGTGCTTGGGGGACCATATGGGATGCTGGGAATCGAACCCGGGTCAGCCATGTGCAAGGCAAATGCCCTGCCTGGACTGGAGCGATAGCACAGCGGGTAGGGCATTTGCCTTGGACATGGCCGACCTGGGTTCGTTTCCTCCATCCGTCTCTGAGAGCCTGGAAAGCTTCCGAGAGTATCCCTCCAGCACGGCAGAGCCTGGCAAGCCACTTGTGGCATATTAAATATGCCAAAAACAGTAACAACAAGTCTCACAATGAGATGTTACTGGTGCCTGCTCAAGCAAATCGATAAACAATGGGACGACAGTCCTACTCTTATGGACTGGAGCGATAGCACAGCAGTAGGACATTTGCCTTGCACTCGGCCGACCTGGGTTCGATTCCTCTGCTCATCTCAGAGAGCCCAGCAAGCTACCGAGAGTATGAGAGTATCTTGCCCATGCGGCAGAGTCTGGCAAGCTGTCTGTGGTGTATTTGATATACCAAAAACTAATAAGTCACACAATGAAGACATTACTGGTGCCTGCTCGAGCAAATCGATGAGCAATAGGATGACCGTGACAATGAATAAGGCTATTATTAACAATCATATGCAGATTTACTTGTGTATAGAAATTCCTGGTTCCTTTGAGTAAATTCCAAGAGTAAAGTTGCTGTATGGTATGGTATATACATGCTTAGTTTTATAAGAAATTACCACACTGTTCCTCTGTATGACTGTACCAGTTTTCATTCACACAGAATTGAATTAAGAGTTTTTCCCTCCATATATGCTTACCAAGTGAAAAAATGGTCTAAAAGATAGAGTTCCTTAGAAATTTTGTATAATAGTCTTTTATCACATTTGTCTTCCAGAAATATTTCTTGGAGCCAGAAAGATAGTATAGCTTGTAGGGTGCTTGCCTGGCTTGCAGTTGACCTGGGTTCCATCTGTGGCATTCCATGTGGTCCTCCAAGCCCTCCAGGGCTGATTCCTGAGCACAGAGCTCTGAGCATAGCTGCTGGGTGTGGCCCAAAAACAAAAAGAAAGAAAATGTTTCTTCCTGGTCTGTGATTTATCTTTTAGTTTGCTTGATAATTGTCTTTAACTGTCTTTTAAAAAAATAAAAGATTTTTTTTTTTAATGAAGTTCTGCTTATCAGTTATTTTCTTTTCTGTGACTTCTGTGATACAGAATGGCTAGAGTGGATTGGATGTAGATATTTCCCTATCCTAGTCAGTTCAACTCTGACAGTATCTCAGCAGGTTAGATTCTAGATAACTAGTTTTTCTGAAGGCAGACCTTATTAATATTGTTTGTTTTCATTTTTTCTAAAAAGTTAATTTAAAAAATTAGTTAACATAGGAAATTTAATAACCATCATTATTGGGCTCCCAATATGCTAGGATTTAAACCCTGCTTTGAATGTAAAATCTATGGGACAGAGAAATACACAAAATGCTCTATCAAATTATCTGACATGTTTGAAAATGTACTTGCTATTAAGAGACCTACCATCGAATATCAGCTCTCTGACTCATTGAGCCATTTGTACTTGATTTGTGAAGGAGGAAATGTCATACTAGAATAATGATTCTTCTTTCTACTTTTCGAAATAAAATGTTCTACTTTTCAAAGCATATATATGCTCTTTCCACATCTCCCCCATACCATCCCTATCCCTCTGATGTTATTTGCGTATTTCTTTAAATAGAATTGAAAAATACATACTCTCAGCAGATACTTTGATAAAACTTTCCATAGCTGAACATGTAGATTCTAATTATTAAGCACCAAAAACTTGGTACACTTTATGTGTGTGTTTGTATACATGATTATGTAATCTCCAGGCAGCTAGGGAGATCCTGAGGCTCTCTCCCTTGCCACCTGCCTTTGGTGGTCTCAAGCCACTCCCCCACCCGGGACAGCCTATGCCATGGGCAGATGAAGGAGGAAATAAGGGCCAATCTGGTTGGTGATCAATTGCCATTTATTCCATTCTCCCCATGTGCCTGTTCCAGTTTCACTAAGCAACCCCTTCTAGTCTCACAGGGCCTCTCATTCCTGTCTCCTGCTGTCTCTCTCGCCCATCTCTCCTCAATGCCTCTCGAAGCCACACATCTCGTCTCTCCATGCGTCTGCTCCTGCATTCTTCTACATTCTTTTCCCTCTGTCCCCCTTGCTAGTCTCTCCGAGCTACATCTTGCAGCCCTAGTTAAGTATTAATGGCATTTGGGCCTGGTCCATTTCGATGCCAGGGTAGCTCACAGCTTGCCCTGGCTCCATCCAATTCCTTATTGGGACCCTGCTTTTGGGGTGATAGGAAGTAAGGGCAACTGAGGCTTAAGTGAAGGGAACAGATGCCCAGGAATGACTATCAGTTGGAGTCAGTTACCTACCAAGTTACAAAAGCATAGCATTAACTGTCTTCCTGTGTCTCTACAAAAAGGACATTGCTCTGAATTAACTATGCAAAGGACTTAAGGAGAAGAGTAAAGCAATATTTACAGGTTAACAGAGTCTGATTAGGAGACAAAGGTGGTTCACTGGTTGGGGAAGCAGAGCACAAAGAAAGAAGTTACAAGTAAACACATAGGAATGGGAGCACTATGATGGGAGTAACCCAATAAACCTAAGTTTCCTGTGGCAAGGCGGAAAGGACAAACCAATGTTATCCTACACATATATATTTATATGTTTACATATATACATATTTACATTTTCTGTAATCACTGTCACTGTCATCCTGTTGCTCATCAATTTGTTCGAGCGGGCCCCAGTAACGTCTCTCATTTGAGACTTATTGTTACTGTCTTTGGCATATTGAATACGCCACTGGTAGCTTGCTAGGCTCTGCCGGGCAGTCGCGATACTCTCGGTAGCTTGCTGGGCTCTCCGAGAGGGGCAAAGGAATCAAACATGGGTCGGCCGAGTGAAAGGCGAATGTCCTACCGCTGTGCTATCGCTCCAGCCGTTTCTGTAATATAGAGTATTTTTATAATTTCTTAGTTTTCTGTTTTTACCTTTTAAAAAATATTTTAATACCCCACTCATGATCTTTTTATCCAGGTTGAAGATTGTAAAAATTTCTTTTAAGTGCAAGCAGTTTTTTATTCAACTTAGAAAAGAATTGGTGAGTATTGACTTATTAATTACTAATGTAAGTGAAATCTTGAGAAATGACTAGCCGTGGGGCAGGGGTTGGTGCAGAGATAGTACAATAAGTAGGGCACTTGCCTTGTACATGGCCAACTCAGGTCCGATTCCTAGTATTCCATGCGGTCCCCAAACCTGCTCGAAGTGATGCCTGAGCATTGGTGCCCAATAAAACAAAAAAATGATTCACGGCAGAACTTTTAGTGCAAGTGAAAATGTTACTGATATTCTTGGTAACTGCTGAGTTAATTCACATTTTATGATTGGATGTTTTAGATCCCCACTATTTTCTGTGTTTTGAAATTTTTTGTTTGTTGTTGGAGGGGAAGCATACCTGGCGATGCTCTCGACTTATTCCTGCCTCTATACTCAGGAATTACTCCTAGTGAGGCTTGGGGACCATGTTGATTGACAGGGCTTGAACCTACATTGGCTGTGAGCAAGGCAAGCACCCTTCCTACCCACTGTACTGTCTTTGGTTCATGTTTATAATTTTTCAGTTCTTCTAGATATCTGTTTTGCTAAGTTGTGAACTTAAAAACTGATTTCTCAATTCTAATAGTCATTGTCTATCTCCAATCAGTTCATGAAGGCAGTGACTGAGTAATTTGTTTGCACCCTTTTGTTCTTTCCCAAAGAAAGAAAAATGTAGCACTTCCTTTCATGTACGCTTGTACATGTACGCTTGTCATTTCAATTTAGAAAATCTGTGTTTACTTTCATTTCTAGTTCATGAACAGATTGCCTGCCTTTGTTGTGGTATTGTCTCTTCTATAAATTAATCGTAACAAATTGAGTTTTCATGGAAAATATCAGAGAAAGGAGTTCATCTTATTAACTGTCTTTTTAAAAATCAGATTAGCCTTATCCATTTTTTACAAAATATTTACATTATTTTGTAGATAGTTTGAAAATTAATGCAGATTTTATGGTATTTGTTTATGTATATGAAATTTTTATTCAAAACCTTAAAAAAGGTATTTGAGGACTAGGGAGATAGTACAGGAATTAAAGCACTTGCCTTGCATACAGCCAGTCTGGCTCAGTCTCTGAGCACCAATAGGAGTGACCCCTGAGCACCACTGGGTGTTGCCCAAGCCTCCACTTCTCTCTAAAAGATAGTTTTGAATCAGCTATATTTTATAAGGAGATATTAGTTTACAATAAGTAACAATTTATCACTGATGCTCAAAAATTATAGCATGTTTTTACAAGGCAGTTTTTATATAAATAAAGCAGCACATATTTAGAATTATAGTTTGAAAAGATTATAATGTAATATGTAACAGCAGCATCATCATCATCATCATCATCCCGTTGGTTGTCGAATTTCTCGAGCGGTCTCAGTAACGTCTCCATTCGTCCTATCCCTGAGATCTTAGAAGCCTCTCTGTACTTGTCCATCCCAATGATGCAGCTTTGGAGGCTCTTTCAGGGTCAGGGGAATGAGATTCAGTATTGTTACTGGTTTTGGCATTCGGGAGCTTGCTTTTAAGTCACTGGATGTTGGCCATTGATGGGATTACAGGGCGCCAGGGGGCAGTCCCTGGGTGTGACCACCTAGCTACTGGAAAATGGGAAATCTGGGCAGAAGAGGCCCAGTCCCAATCTGAGCAGGCTTGGAGGTCTCAGCCCCGGGTTCCACACACCTGGGTTCCTCTGCCGGTACCTTCATGCATGAGGCTTGTCCGAACGTGTGGAGAGGGGCCTTGAGCATGGCTGTGGCTAGGCTCCGGAGGTCTTCGGTCACCGGGACCACTGCCCAGGGCGGGGAGCTAATATGTAGCATATTAGAATTAATATAATGGAGAGAGCTATCCATTGGGCTGGAGCGATAGCACAGCAGGTGAGGGTTTGCTTTGCATGTGACCAACCCGGGTTTGATTCCTCCACCCCTCTCGGAGAGCCTGGCAAGCTACCGAGAGAGTATCTCGCCTGCACAGCAGAGCCTGGCAAGCTACCCATGGCGTATTCGATAAGCCAAAAACAGTAACAAGTCTCACAATGGAGACATTATTGGTGCCCACTCGAGCAAATCGATGAGCAACAGGATGACAGTGATACAGTGACAGTGACAATGGATAGAAACTGGTATAGTAGATAATTAAACTGACCTGCCATGCAGTCAGCAAAAAGATCAATTTTGTTTACATCATCATGATTATTTTGCTTATATTTGTACCATATAAAATGAGATGATGGTGAAGGCTGCAGAGATAGTACATGCCTTGCATGCAGCCAACCCAGATTTGATCCCTGGCACCCCATATGGTCCCCTGAGCCCTGTTAGGAGTGAACCTTGAGCATAGCCAGGTGGCCCCAAAACCAAAAATAATAAACGAAATCATGCAAAACACTTTATTTTGGTCTGTCTTCTTCCCTTAACATTGTAAGATTCGTCTATTTTGTTGCATGTGATGATAATAGTTTATTAGTATTTGGTGTTATACTGAATGACTATCATTTTTCAAATTCTTATTGTAGCAGACAATTCTACTTTCTTCATGTTGTGGTTATTTCAACTTATGCTGAATATAATATTCTTTTACATGTTCAATAAATGTTTGGTAGAATCATAGGCAGTCGAATCTTTCAGAAAGCTAAAGATCATATATTTTACTCTAATAATATATGTAGAAGTTAACTTTTGTATTTTACTTCCCTGAATAGTACCAGTGTTACTAGCAATAAGAATAGTTATAGTTTCTAACACTTTCCAACCTAATCACTAATGTACCAGTGATTTTCATACAATTTTATCTTCACACCCATTTCCTGAAGTAGTGTATCATTAAGGATACATTTAACTGCATGTAATATTGGTATTAAAAGTCAAAGTTGATTAAAGATGTATCCTAACATACTCTGTAGAACTTTGCTTACAAATATTTTCTTTCTGAACTACCTTTATATACCCAAACTTTGTAGAATAATGTTATCTCTTAATGTAGCATTTTGTATCTATTGTGTATAAAATTTGTGGGGAAAGTGTTACATTTGAAATAAGTTGGTAAAGCATCAAAACCAGATTTGTGTTAATTTTTGAAGCGTGTAGGTTTCAAAGGGGGAATTATATATATGCATCTTAGATTTTATTTCCACTGAGATGCATTATTGCAGTTGTTCGTTTGACATTTTCTGATACTTTGCATGTTTATGATATGTGTTATAACATGCGAACAATATTAGTGTATATAAAATAACCGCACAATTTTCTAGCTATCAATAAATAATATTTTCAGCATAATATTTTAACATAGTTATTAATATTTACATATGAGAATTTTTAATTTATTTGACGTATCCGATATGTTCATGACAGAAGCAGAGATTTATGTAGCAAGACAAGAAAAAAATTAACTTTAAAAGATAAGAGTGCACACTTAGACTCTGTTAAATTAAAAACTGTTTACCAAAGTACATCTTTAAAATTATAAAATAATTCATGTATCAAATAAGCATACACATATTTGTTTGTGGTTGTATACGTGTATGCTTATTTGATACATGAATTATTTTATAATTTTAAAGATGTACTTTGATACATCTTTGATACATTTGGTTGTATCCAGTGCAGTCCAAAAATATTCTAGTGACTTAAACAGACACTCAGGAATGAGCATATCCACATGACCAGAAATACGCACATTTTCCAAACATGGTCTTCACTTTTGGTAGCTTTTAAATTTCACTAAGGGCAGAACTTCATAGGATAATAGACTTGAAGATGCTCTATTTAGCTCCATCTATGAAAGTTTTTTTTTCTTTTTGGGTCACACCCAGCAGTGCACAAGGGTTACTTCCTGGCTTTGCACTCAGGAATTAAGACTCCTGGCGGTGCTCAGGGGACCATATGGGATGCTGGGAATAGAACCTGGGTTAGCCGCATGCAAGGCAAACACCCTAACCGCTGTGCTATTGCTCCAGCCCCCTATCTATGAAATTTTAAAAGGACAATATATACATTATACCTCCTTTATTAATCATCTTGAAAAGGAAAAATTACAACCATTATACAATAAAAGTCACATGCACTAAAGTAGTGAAACGATTTATAAACCATGGTTGGTGATGTAACAACACTGTTGATGGGGAGGAAACATAATCTGTTTTTGAAACTTGTAAACTTATAAGTTTACATATATCTATGTTTACAAAGTTGTGAACTTATTTTAGAAACAGAAAAAAGCATAAGTTACACATCAGACAATATATAGGAATGTGATATATAGAAGCACTGTGTTTATATATTCAATCTAAACTTCAAGTACATGAATAAACTGATTATTACATAAATATATAATAGAATGTTATGCATATATAGTATTTTATATAGATAATATGTATAAACAATTTATATTTGTATGGGTATATTATAAATAATTGTATCAGTATAAAATTTCTATAGAGCAAAAATTTGTATATTACTGCTTCAATACCATATGAATGAGTATATAAACTTAATATTACATGATGAAAGTCAGGCCTAAAGGCAACATATATGTGATTCTGTCTATATAAAGTTCAAAAATAAGCATAAATAATTTATGGTGATAAAAGTCAGAAGAAGGTTTACCTTTGCAAATGTATTTTTGTAGAAAGGCTAGATCAAAGGGCTAGTAATGATTCATTTCTTGATCTGGCTGGATTTAATGATGGGATGCAGTCCTTATGTAAAAGAGCTATGCTGTTAGGACACGTATGCCATGCTATATATAGTTTAATGGAACTGCTTAAATACTAATTTAACAGATTCTGGTAATGATTAAATAAGTGTTTTTTATTTTATTGCTATGTTTCAAAACAGAATCATACCAAATAAAATTTGGAAACATTTACATCAATTTTTAAGCATTCTTAACTATAATAAACTTTTTGCTATAATAAGTTTCTGCCAGTTGTAATGTTACTGAAAGAGGTACCATATTTTGTCATTTTATAGCTTACTTTTTTTGACAAGCCAAAAAGAGTTAGTATTTATAAGACTAAAATGTTTGTGAAAAGTACATTTAGTGAAGCATTATAATGATCCTAATGTTTTCCCTGTAATTGTCCTTTATTACAGCATGAATCTAGAGAAACATTGTTGGGGTTTAATATGGTGAATTACAGAGCATGCAAAAATCTGTGGAAAGCATGTGTAGAACATCACACATTCTTTCGTTTGGACAGACCACTTCCACCTCAGAAGAATTTTTTTGCACATTATTTTACATTAGGTTCAAAGTTCAGGTACTGGTAAGTGTTGCTTAAACATTCCTTATTGCATTTTTTCCTCTTTTCTTTTAAAACTGAGAGCCCTATGGGGCCGGAGCGATAGCACAGCGGGTAGGGCGTTTGCCTTGCACACGGCTGACCCGGGTTCGATCCCCGGCATCCCATATGGTCCCCCAAGCACCGCCAGGAGTAATTCCTGAGTGCAAAGCCAGGAGTAACCCCTGAGCATCGCTGGGTGTGACCCAAAAAGCAAAAAAAAAAAAAAAACTGAGAGCCCTAAACTTACTTAGCCTGCTTCCCACTTTGTAGGGGGCAAAAAAATTACTCAGTATCTTCCGGAAGTCTGTCTTCTTCAAGCTAAGAAACAGAAAGCACTCACCATTGTACCCAAGGCTATTGTTATTCTATTAAATGTAATCATACATTTTTCATTTTTCTTGCATTACTATGTTAATGTGGTGTATTAAGCTATTTTAATATGATGTATTACATTGATTGACTTGCATATATTATAACTATCCTTGTATCCCTGGGATGAATCCATCTCAATCATAGTTATGTGATCCTTTTAATGTATTGTTGGATTCAGTTTGCCAATATTTTGTTAAGAATTTCATGGGATATAGGTCTGTAGTTTTCTTTTTATTTTCTTTTTTTGGGTCACACTTGGGATGCACAGGGGTTACTCCTGGCTTTGCACTCAGGAATTACTCCTGGTGGTGCTCAGGGGACCATATGGGAGGCTGGGAATCAAACCTAGGTTGGCCTCGTGCAAGGCAAGTGCCCTACTCGCTGTATGTAGTATTGCTCCAGTAGTTTTCTTTTTAGTGGTTTCTGTCTGCTTTGATATCTGGGTAGTGTTTGCCTCATAGAAACTGTTTGGGAGGGTTTATCTTTCTTTCTTTTTTTTTTTTTTGCTTTTTTTTTATGAATCACTGTGAGATAGACCCTTAAAAGCTGTTCATGATTAAATATCAGTCATACAGTATTCCAACACCCATCTCTCTACCATTGTACATTTCCCAGACCCAGTGTCCCCACGTTCCCTCCCTTCATCCCCTCCCCTGCCCACCTCTATGGCAGGCCCTCCTCCTCCTTCGCCTCCTCCTCCTCTTCCTCTTGTTTTCTTCCTCCTCCTCCTTCTCCTTCTTTCTTCTTTTTCCTCTCCTTCTCTTCTTACTCCTCCTCCTCCTCCTTCTCCCTCTCCCCCCTTTCTCTCTCTCTCTCTCTCTCGCTCGCTTTCTCTTTCTCCCTCTCCCTCTCCCTTCCTCTCCTTCTCTCCCTCCTCCCCTTCCCACCCTCTTTTGGCCATTGTGGTTTGCAATATTGATACTGAAAGGTTATTAGGAATATCCCTTTGCCACTTTTAACACTCAGATCTTGTCCAGCGTGATCATTCCATGCTATTATTGTTATACTGGTCTCTTTATCTTATCTGTCCTCAGCCCCACACACACTTGTTTTTAGTTCCAACCATTGACAGAGTCTCCCTAGCTTCTATTTTCCCTGGCCATGGATATTAGTCTTCTACTATATAATTATTTTTATATACCACAAATGAAAGCAGTCTTACTCAATTTCTTGAAAGATTGGTTTTGAAGCATGCCAGAGAGATAGTGCCACAGGTAAGGTACTACCAAGCTTACATGCTACCAACCTGGGTTTAGACCCCTGAACCTCATATGGTCTCTGAATCAAGCAAGGAGGTATCCCTGATCACAGAGCCAGGAGTAAGCCTGGAGCACTGTCCAGTGTGGCCTCAAAACCAAAATAAATGATTGAATGAATAGAGAAATAAAAGTAGAAGAACTCACTAATAAACCCATCTGAGCCCAAGCCATTGTTATCGGGGAGACTTTTGATTAACTTTTCAATTTTCTTGATAATAATTGTTTTCTTGAGGTATTCTGATTCCTCTTGCTTCAGCCTTGGGAAGTTTTAAGAATCCAAAAATCTATCAGTTTCTTTGAGGTTTTCGATTTTAATGGCATAAAGATTTTCATAGTAGTTCCTAATGAGCCTTTAAATTTCTGTGGTATCTGCTGTGAACTGACCCTTTTCTTTTCTGAATGAGTTTATTAGGATCCCCTCTTTCTGAGTCTAGACAGTTTTTCTGTCTTATTTGTTCTTTCAAAGAACCAACTCTGGGTTTCATTAATCTTTTGAAAATTGTTTTTCGTTTCCTTTTCATTGATTTTTGCTCCAGGTTTTATTATTTCTTCCTTCTGCTTGCTTTGTGTTCCCTTTTTTAGTTTCTTTCTAGCACACTAAGCTATGCCATTGGATTATTCATTTGGACCCTTTTTTGTTTCCTAAAGAATGCTTGTAGTCTCCCACTTCTAACTTGTTCCACTGACTGATCTCCCCAAACAAACAAACGCACAAATAAAGGGGCTGAGATGATACCTCAAAGGACTGAGGGGCAGATGCTATCCCTGGTGTCTGCAAGGTCCTTCCCTAAGCGCCACCAAGAGCAGTCTCTAAGCACTGAGTCAGGAGTAGCCCCTGAGGCACATGCAAGTGTAACCCCAAAAGAAAAGAAAAAGATCAAGCCCTCAATAAATTTGCCATCCCATTCACGTTTATCCATAGATGATGATCTCACAATTGTTTCGGGTGCCAAGGGACATTACAGGGCCAAGGATCTTTCCCTGCAGTTGACCTTGGTTAGATCTCCTGTACCATATTGGTCCCCTAATACCACAGGGTTTAGCCCAAGCTCCTCTCCAAATTGCTTTGGTTAACTTTATAAACCTATATTTGGTTGTGTTTATATGTAGTCATTACATGCATATGTCAGTAGCTATATTTGCCATATAAAATTTGCTCATTCTGTCACAACAATGTGTCAAGGAACAAACATGCTAAGAATCAAATTTTTAGTTAATAAATTTGGTCTGAACACATTTGTGTATCCTTGAGGGTTTGGTTCTTATGCATAAATGGTATGTTTGTTAGGCAAATTACTTTCAAGACAAATTCCAACTTTATTACTTTTTAACCACATGCAAAAATCTGCAGTTGCCTATATCTCCAGATGGAAGGAAGGAGGGTGTAGCCAGTCTTTCTAGGAACAATCATTATAGGTCAAGGAAGAAAAGAGCAGTTTTTCAAGATATGTCATTCTTCAGACCCTCCAAATAGAATTAGTAGAGACACTAACTATATAAACCACAAGCCTAAGGAGTGAAGACAATACTTTGATTACCTTGGACCAACCTATCTCTGAGTCTAGGGAGAGGACCTTTCTAGAGCATAGTAGAAGGAATCCTAGGCAAAATTACTTCTCTCATATTCTCTCAAATAAAGAAGACTCTGAAAAGTTCCTGTCGAATGTGTTATCTTTATTATTAATGGAAGAACTAATTGAACTTCCCTTAGGTAGAACTGGAATGTATCCATTGTTGACACTTTTCCCCTCTTTTTGTTTGTTTGTCTACTTGTTTGTTTTGGGGGCATACCTAGCAATGCTTAGAGGTTACTCTTGGCTCTGCACTCAGGAATTACTCTTGGCGTACTCAGTGAACCTTATAGGATGCCAGGGATCAAACTCAGGTTGTGCAAGGAAAGTGCCCTATCCATTGTACTGTTGTTACTTTTCTTAATTACCCTTTTTATTTTTTTATTTATTTACTTATTGCTTTTTGGGTCACACCCGACAGTGCACAAGGGTTACTCCTGGTTTTGCGCTTGGCTGTGCTCAGGGGATATGGGATGCTGGGAATTGAACCCAGGTTGGCTGTGTGCAAGGCAAAGACCCTACCCGCTGTGCTATCATTCCAGCCCCGTAATCATCATTTTTAGTCTTAGAAATGTTTGTTTTGGGGACTGGAGCTATAGTACAGTGGGTTGCCTTGCACATGGCCAACTGAAGTTCAGTCCCTGGCATCTTGTATTGGCCCCCAAGCTCCTCCAGTAGTAATTCCTGAGTCTAGAGTCAGGAGTAAGTCCTGAGCACTACTGGATATGGCCCAAGAACCAAAGAGAAGAAGAAGAAATATGTGTCCTTTATAAATTTATAATTACATTATTTGTTGTCATTTTATCTTAAAGTTTTCTTTAAGATGATTTTTGGTATTAACTTCTGTATTTCAGTGGGAGAACTGAAGTCCAGTCAGTTCAGTATGGCAAAGAAAAAGCAAATAAAGACAGGGTGTTTGCAAGGTAAGCCTCATCTGTTTTTATTTTGTCTTATTGTGTTTCATTTTTTAAAAGAGGGATTGTTTATAATTGATATAGTTTATTTATATTTGTATCGATATGCAGTACAGTGGTTCGCCAGTTTTATATATTGACAAATAATTACCCACAATAAGTCTTAATAGCAAGACTTGGTTCAAATTGTAGCGAACATGCCTCATCTTTAGAGAAAGGCACCCAGTTTATTTTGTTTTGGGGCCGCACCTCTTGCTCAGGGCTGACTCTGTGCTTTGGGATCACTTCTGGCAGAATTTTTATGGGATTGTTTTTACAGTATGTACTGTAAAAAGAGTACCACCATGTGATACTCCTTCTGAGATACAGTGTGTGTCTACCGAAGTATTAAAAAATTTTAGAGTTCTTGTCACTTCTTGGAATTTCAGTTTGCAGCATTAGTGGATAGAAAATACTTCTCCTTAAGGTAAGAATGCATTTGTCTCACATGTGGCTAGGATGGCCTCAGTCCTGATTCAAATCTCCAACACCACATATGGTTCCTGAGCACTGCCAGGTCACTCCCGAGCACAGAGCCAGGAAGAGCCCCAGAGCACGCTGGGTGTGGCCCAAAAACAAAACAGAAAAGTTTCTCCTTATGCTTGATTTTTTTTCAGCGGGTAATAGATTATTTTATTTTTCTCATGTCAGTGTTTTGAATTTCTTTCTAATATTTTCAGTTTTCATGTAGTATCTGAAAAGAAAGCAAAAGAATGTTCTCCTGGAACAAAAAATAAGAGTATCATGGTCAGAAAATAAATTTACCACATTGCAAACCTCTGTTGTGTGGTATTTTTTTTCTCTGTAATTTCCACACTTAACAGGAAACATAGATAGCAAACTTCAGTGGGTGGGTCTTTGAGGTTAAAACTGTTAATGAAATCAAATGCCTGAAATTTAGTTTTAAATGTAAAGTGTTTTCAGTCACGTTTAATTATTAAGAACAGTAAATTTTTCTGATACTTCATACTAGGTAAGTGTACTTTATTTTTTCGTCTTTCAAATTTTTCTCTGTCTCAGAAAATGAAAGTAGTCAGCTTTCTACACTTATTTTATTACTGAACTCTCTTTCAGTTTTTCTTCACTATTCTTTATATATAAGAAATACATAAACAGCATTAAGAATTAACATGAATAAAAAGCCATAAATGCTAAAGATTTTTTCAAAACTCTTCATTGTAAAAATAGAATACACGAAATAATATTCTTTATTTTCATTTTATTGTGACTAATGTTATAAGGTTGTTATCCTGAATTGTCTTTAAGTAAAAATATCCTATAATCTAAACTCATAATAATGACAAGAAATTTTATGCTTAAATTACGTTGAGTTGACTTTATAAAAAGGAAATTTAAATTTGTTTATTTTTAGTCAATACTATATCTTTTAGAAAATGTGATATCCTTAAATTTGGGAAATGTCATTAAACCAGACTGAAAATGTTTTGGCTATGAATCTTGAAATGATAGGGCACTTGTGTGGATTGGGTTTATAATTAACTTCTGTTGTGGTTTAGTAAAATTAATATACTGAAATATTGCACTGAAAATTCAGACACTCAGCTCACAAAACTCAGAAGGTAATGAACCCTAAGACTCCTAAGTTATAGATCTTTAAGTAAACTTAGACATATATACACTTGATCGATTATAGAACCCATGGTCCTTCTCATTTTAAACTACCTATATTGTATATAATTATTGTTCAGTATGTTTTTGTGAGTTGGTTACTAAAATATAAAACTATTTAAAGATGATTTAAGTAGATGAGTCCATCATGTTAACCTCTGTATTATTAACCTATATAATTCTGTATTTACATAGCTCTCATATGATTTACATGAGTTTTGGCCATTATCTGAATTTGCATTTTAAAAGAAAACTTCAGTTGTTCATTTAAGAGTTATTTTAACTTCTACGAACACCAGTGTCTTTGGAAAAGACCTCCTAGTTCTCACCTTATCACTATGATTGCTGACTATAGGTAGATAGGCAATAAAATATATTTTTCAGCTTCCAACTTGAGATAGAATAGTTAACTTTAAAGTATTTTTTAAATTTTTCATTGAATCACCATGAGATGCAGTTACAGAGTTGTTCAAGATTGGGTTTCAGTCATACAGTGTTCCAACACTTGTCCCTTCACCATTGCATATTTTCTACCACCAGTGTCCCCAGTTTCCCTCCTGCTCCCCTGCCTGCCCCGAAGCCTGACTCTTTGGCAGAAATTTTACTTCTCTCTTCCTCTCCTTCCCCTGCCACCCCACCCCACTTGCCGCCCCCCCTTCTCTGTTTCTCTCTTATTTTTCTTTTAGGCACTGTGGTTTGCAATACTGTTGCTGGAAGGGTATCTGAAAGGGTATCATGCATATGACTGCTTCCTTTCAGTACTTAATTAGCTTAAAAGCAATTTTTAAGGATAAGGAGGGCAGCACATGTCTACCACTTATCAAAATAAAATAAATAAAGTATGATATGCTTATCATTATCATCCTGACCTTACCTGACCTTACTGGAGGAGAGGGTAAATTTTAAACCCTTTTTTTTTTTTTTTTTTTTGCTTTTTGGGTCACACCTGGTGATGATGCACAGGGGTCACTCCTGGCTCTGCACTCAGGAATTACCCCTTGCGGTGCTCAGGGAACCATATGGGATGCTGGGAATCAAACCCGGGTCAGCCATGTGCAAGGCAAATGCCCTACCCGCTGTGCTATCGCTCCAGCCCCCGGAGAGGGTAAATTTTAATTTAATAACATAAAAGATAATTTTTTAGAAATTCTGTCTAGTTTATCCTGACCTCAGGATAAACTAGAGTTTCAGAAACTCTGTAATACAATTTTTTTTAATTTTTATTAAATTATTGTGAGATAGTTACAAGCTTTCTTGTTTGGGTTACAATCAAACAATGATCAAACACCTATCCCTCCACCAGTGCACATTCCCCACCACCAATATCCCCGGTATACCCCCCTTTCCCACCCTCCCACTATCTCCATGGCAGACAATATTCCCCATACTCTCTCTGCACTTTTGGGCATTATGGCTTGTAACACAGACACTGAGAGGTCATCATGTTTGGCCCATTATCTACTTTCGGCACACATCTCCCATCCCGACTATTAACTCCAGCCTTCGATTTCTTAGTGATCCCTTCTCTATTCTATCTGCCTTCTTCCCTCTGCTCATGAAGCAGTCTTCCAGCTATGGGGCAATCCTCCTGGCCCTTATATCTACTGTCCTTGGGTGTCAGCCTCATGTCATGTTATTCTATACTCCACAAATGAGTGCAGTCCTTCTATGTCTGTCCCTCTCTTTCAGCCTCATTTCACTTAGCATGATATTCTCCATGTCTATCCATTTATAAGCAAATTTCATAACTTCATCCCTCCTAACAGCTGCATAGTGTAGATGTACCAAAGTTTCTTTAACCAGTCATCTGTTTTAGGGCACTTGGGTTGTTTCCATATTTTGGTTATTGTGAACAGTGCTGCAATGAGCATATAGGTACAGATGTCACTTCTACTGTGCCTTTTTGCATCCTTGGGATATATTCCTAGAAGTGGTATTGTGAGGTCATATGAAAGCTCAATTTCTAGTTTTTGAAGGACTGTCCACATTGTTTTCCAGAAAGGCCGGACCAGTTGGCATTCCCACCAACAGTGAAAGAGCGTCCCTTTTTCCCCACATCCACGCCAGCACTTGTTGCTATTGTTCTTTTGAATGTTTGCCAGTCTCTGTGGTGTGAAATGATATCTCGTTGTTATTTTGATTTGCATCTCCCTGATAACTAGTGATGTGGAGCATTTTTTCATGTGCCTTTTGGCCATTTGTATTTCTTTTTTGAGGAAAGTTCTGTTCACTTCTTCTCCCCATTTTTTGATGGGATTGGAGGTGTTTTTTTTTTTGTACAATTCTACTAGTGTCTTGTATATTTCTGGATATTAATCCCTTATCAGATGGGTATTGGGTAAATATTCTTCCCCATTCTGTGTGCTCTTTCTGTATTTTGGTCACTGTTTCTTTTGAAGTGCAGAAGCTTCTTAGTTTGATGTAGTCCCATTTATGTTTGCTTCCACTTGCATGGTCAGTGCTGTTTCATCCTTTTAAGATGCTTTTAGCTTCGATGTCATGGAGGGTTCTACCTACATTTTCCTCTATGTACCCTATAGATTCATGTCTGATATTGAGGTCTTTAATCCACTTTTATCTGACTTTGTGCCTGGCATTAGACAGAGGTCAGAGTTCATTTTTTTGCAGGTAGCCATCCAGTTTTCTCAGCACCACTTGTTGAAGAGGCTTTCCTTGTTATGCTTTGCATTTCTTGCTCCTTTGCCAAAGATTAAGTGGCCGTGTATTTGGAGATCTGTGACAAGATATTCAACTCTGTTCCATTGGTCAGATCTGTTTCTAGTCCAATACCATGCTGTTTTAATTACTACTGCTTTTGTAATATAAATATTCAATATATAATATTGATAATATACAAGAAAACTTTTGTTAACCAACCACTCCTTGCTTTTCTTGTTTCTTATTTTACTTTATTCCTAGCCTCTTTCCTTCTTGCCTTCATATAAAATATATGTACGTTCTTAGTACATTCCTTCAAAAGTATTAATTTCTTATAAGTAAATTCTTTCTGTTTATTTATCTAGTAATATTATTTTAATATGTGGTACATAGTTGAAGTATAAAATTTTAAATTTCGGCCCTTGGAATAGACTTGGTGGTAGAATGCCTGTTTTGTATGTGGCAGGCCTTAAGACGTTTCCCAGCACTGCACTATAAGCCATGTACTATCCCTGGCACCTAAATAAGTGTGTGATCTCTGTTGCACTACAGTTAAGGTGTGTTACAAGAACCACAATTATAACATGCCCCTCAGTGTGCATCTCAATCTATGTGCAAGCACCACAACCAAGTATATGTCCCCTGATTATCACAATGACAAAGGGAAGGAAGTGGGGAAATAAATAAATTAAGAATATGTAAATTAGGGGCCGGAGCGATAGCACAGCGGGTAGGGCGTTTGCCTTGCACGCGGCCAACGTGGGTTCAATCCCCGGCATCCCATATGGTTCCCTAAGCACTGCCAGGAGTAATTCCTGAGTGCAAAGCCAGGAGTAACCCCTGAGCATCGCTGGGTGTGACCCAAAAAAGTGAGAAAAAAAAAGAAAAAAAGAATATGTAAATTAACAGTAATTTTATTATACATATTTAAACTATTTTGCAGATCCCCTAGTAAGCCATTGGCACGGAAATTAATGGATTGGGAAGTAGTAAGCAGAAATTCAATATCAGATGACAGGTTAGAAACACAAAGCCTTCCATCCCGATCTCCCCCTGGAACTCCTAATCAGTAAGTACATACAAACATCAGCAATCCGTTTTGTTGTTTTCTGAATTATTGCCAGATCTGAATATGTAAATTTTTATTTCTATATATTTTCACAGTTTTATTAAGTTGAAGACAGTTTCTGACACATATTTCACTAAGTTCAACAAGTTTCTTATTGAATATGTAAATTTTAAATCTTTGGTGAGATACAATTTTTGTTGTGCCAGACATTGTTTCCTCTTAGCTGCAGCTCACTGCATAAGTACCATGGAAAAACTTGCTTTGGGGAGTGAGCGGAGGAGAGCATTGAACGGGTTTGTTCACTTTCCTACACAACTGACTTTCATAGTAAGGGTCTCTGGCCAATTAATAATGACCTGCTAATAAACCTGAAAGATATTTGTGGTTGGTGTTGTTGACTTTATCTCCTTCCAGCACAAATTTTTAGTAGAGCATATATTCGAATATATTAAATTATTGTGATGATCTTAATAAAATGGTTACCACAAAATTGTTCTCCCACTTTCTATGGCATAACAAGTAGGATTTCTGTGGTTAGATACTATAAGCCTAGCTTTAAGTATGATGAAATATAAAATAACTATACTAAGAAACACTATTATTTAGCATTTACTATAGATGCATTTAATGTGGTTATGTCTTCAAAAGCTGTATACTTTGCTGTAAAATAGTAAGTTAATTTTATGCTACCCAAAGATATTATCTTCTTTGGAAAAAAAATCCAGAAACTCTTTTTCTAGTCCTTTTTCTACCTAGCCATTTCTCCATATGTTCCCAGAACTGCTAATGAATTTAGCTAGTTATAGAATAGAATTAAACAGGTGATTTGTTATTCCAGATGATTGACTTCATTGGCATTGAATCTGACTAAACATTTGGTTAATAAAACACTTTGCCATTTTCCTTACATATGAAATTATATACATTGATATATATGTATATATATTAAAAATAGTGTCTTATTGTGCATCATGCTTTTTAAATGAGGTGATAAATATAAAATGCTTAAACTAATGCCTGGCACAGAATAAGTATGTATTGCTAGTTACCATAGCTGCTAATGGTAATGATGATGATCATGTGATTACCACTATGGTATTCAGTATCTAAACTTTGGTCTGTTGAGATGTTAGGGTTGTTTTGATATTCTGACTGATTTTCACATGTTCTATATTCTCAGTAATTTCATGTTTGATACTTGATTGGTGTAGGGGAGGATTAGAACCCAGCATCATATGCATACAAGCATGCACTCTCCCACTGAGACATGTCTCCAGTCCTCAGTATCTATTCCTTGGACTTATGGAAGGCCATCAATAAAAGCATTTCTTCTACTTCACTTTTTGAACACAAAGTTATAGTGACTAAAACCTAGACACATTAAAGCTATTAAGGAAAATAGGTGATTGAATAGGTAAAATCCTTGTCCTGGGTTCTTGACCATAGCTCAGATCTCTGGCTTGCCATTCTGTCATTTTTGCTTATGTCTTACCATCTTTCCCAGAGGCTCAGCTTGTCATTGTCATTAGTTTTAAAAGCATATACCTAATTTCTAATTACAAATGTAATTAAGAAGCTAAAAAGTGAACTCTAAAGCATATTTTTACTCCATTTTTTTCTCCCTCTTCATGTAGTCGAAATTCTGCATTCACCCAAGAGGGAACCCGCTTACGACCATCTTCAGTCGGTCATTTGGTAGACCATGTGGTTCATACTTCCCCGAGTGAAGTATTTGTGAATCACAGATCTCCATCCTCAACACAAGCTAATAGCATCATTTTGGAATCATCGCCGTAAGACATTTCTCATTTAACTTCCTTAAAAATGCCCCAGATTGCTTCATTTGAAATAATCTGATAAATTAGGTTTTTGAACAAGATTTTACTAGTACCATGTTTTAAAATTTTATGTTTATAAATGTGTTTCTTTATTCTCAGGAATTCTTCATTTCCTGGTTTCTCTTTCTAACCCCCACCAAAAATCACTATTATTCTTTTGCAGTTGTGATTGTTCTTAGACTTACAGTGTGTATGCTTCTGTATTTCTAAAGATGATATATAGTACTGTGGTCAGGCAATAAGATAGCATTTTCTTAATAGTTTTCAAGAAGGGAATCAAAGGATGAATGACAGTGTTAGGAAAAGTAAGTAAAAATGTAGAAATACCGGATTGAAATAAGTTATAAATGGCAGAGCCATTTCTGAATTCATATTTCATGGCATACTGATGAACAAATTCAACTTCATAGCCATTTTTTTACTTCATCAGCTTCTATTCATTTCACTTTGTGTGCGTGCACACATACTCCTTCCCCATTTCATGCTAGAGATCAAACCCAGGGCCTCATAATTGGGAGGCATACACTCTACTACTGTAGTATGTTCCAGGTCCCTCTTTCTCAGCATTTCTCAACTGGGAACTCTGTGGGTCTCCAGTTTCCAGGGGGTCCTCAGGTGGAAATTGTGTAAATGGTGGCTGCCGCATGTTGAGGGCCAGCTAGTGAGAGAAGTGCCACAGTCAGATAAGGGCTGAGAAGCACTGTCTAACCTCTCAGTTTAGTGTACTAGTTGCTTGCACTCAGTATTCATATGCAAATAAAAATACAAAGTGATAATTAGTAAAAGATTACAAGAGGGGCCAGAGTGATAGTACAGTGGGTAGAGCTCTTTTCATGCATGCAGCCAACATGGGTTCGATCCCCGGGATCCCGTGTGGTCCCCTGAGCGCTACCAGGAATGACTCCTAAGTGCAGAACCAGGAGTCACCACTAAGCATCTCCTGGTGTGACCCAGAAAGCAAAAAAAAAAAAAAAACCAGCAAGATACATAGATAAGAAGATGCATTAATTATAAGGAGAAAGGTGTATAATATATATACCTTTAACATGACCAGAGGTAAAACTTCATGCCATGTCCCTTAGGGCACCACTAGCAGTATCCTCAAGCACTGAGGCAGGAGTAGCCTCTGAGCAGCTCCACTGTGTCCTAGTGGGGGGGTGGGGGGAGAGTAGATAGTGCAATGAACAACAAAGCAGTTCTAGGTACTCTGGGAAAATTGCATAAGTAATAGTGTTGCTTGTCCAACTGTGTGCATACATAGAGAATGGAGAAATAGGAAGGATATATACTATACAAAGATAGCTGTGGAGAATGAATTAGCTGGAGATAGGAGTAATGAAAACTTAAAGTTTTATTACTTTAAAATTCTAATTTTAATTTAAAAAATTCAGTAATAAGCATATATTCTATTTCTGAAGCTTTAAAAAGTATAGTAAACATAATATAGCTTTTATAAAGTACATGTTTTAAATATTGATTGATTAAATTTTAGAACTCACTTCTAATTGATTAGATCAAATAGAGGAATCTCAAGCTTATTACATAATAAAACAATTTAATTTTCAGGCTTGGCTCAATTTAATTTTTTTAAGATCTTTCATATTAATAGGAGCGCACACACACAGAGTATTTCCAGCTACAAAGTTTGTAGATTGACAAGCCAAAAGAATCATTTACCCTCTCAAAATGCCTTTGTTCCACATAACGGAGGGAAAGTGAAGAATTAAGTTGGAGCCAGAGCAATAGTACAACAGGTAGGGCATTTACCTGACACGAAGCAGACACAGGTTCGATCCTTAGCATCCTATATGGTTTTCCGAACATCGCCAGGAGTGACACCTGAGTTTAGAGCCAGGGTGACACAGTTGAATTGGAATATTTCTGAATAGTCATCGCCATTGTTCTATTCAAGTAACTTAATGAAGTAGGAAGATTTTAGTCCCTGTTTGACATAAGAGAGACAATGTAGTTCTGTGCTACAGGGAGATGTGATGCAGCTCTGGTTGTGGAGCACAGTGGTGCTCAAGAGCACGTGGTACTGGGGATTGAATGCTGGTTCTTGCCGCACTCTGACCTCTGAACTCTCTCCCTGCTTTGTTGGTTTAGAATTTAGAGAAATATTTTTCAAATTGCAATTCATGGATTTTAGTTTTACATTAAGACATGTGTGAAAATAAATCAAACTGGGCCAGAGATAATATAGTGCAATGAACTGAAATCATGCTGGAGACTGGAGTTCTATCCCTGACACTGCATGGTCCCCTTAACACTCTGGGTGGGCCGAAAACAACCCCTGTCCCTCCCCAAAAAAGAGAGAGCAAGAACACAAGTGCCTGGGACTAAGCACAGAACATTTCAATATATACCGAAATAATCATCAGCTGTTCCTTCCTTTTCTTTGAGCAAGTATTGGGCTCTAATGTAAAACCTGAATCCTGACTTGAATTAGGGATAAGCTGTTCTACTTCATAAAGAGAATGTGTTACTAACTCAGGTATATTTATTGTGGAAGCAAACAGGAGTTTGTTGTACTACCTAGAATAAAGTTACCGTTTATTGGTAAGATCTGTTTGCAGTATTAAAGAGGGAAACACTTTTTTCATTTAACTATTTCAGAAAGCAGTTAGACTGTTATTTTTCTGAGGCCAACAATTGTCAAAAATTAACTTTTAAATATTTGAGGTATTTATTTTGATAAATGTATACTACAAATGTTAATATACACCAACCAATGTCTAATAAGGAAACATGGGCACTAGATCAAAATAATTATATGAGTACATAAGTAGCTAAGATTTTATTTTTATTATGATATAAATTTTTAAAGGCAAGAATAGATGTTACTGCTTTGGCTGCAGAATAAATTGCTTTCACTGTAGTTGAAACATTCGTAAGAAAATTAAAGCTAGGGGCTGGAGTAATAGCACAGCGGGTAGGGCGTTTGCCTTGCACACAGCTAACCCGGGTTCGATTCCCAGCATCCCATATGGTCCCCTGAGTGCATAGCCAGGAGTAACCCCTGTGCATTGCCGAGTGTGACCCAAAAAGAAAAAAAAAAAATGTGCTTACTGCCCATTCAGTGAATAAAGCATGTATAAAAAAAAAAAAGAAAGAAAGAAAATTAATGCTAATATAAAAAGTAGCCTTTTTCCCACTAGCTTGATTGACACTTTTTAAAAAAATTTGCCACCCTTTTTAATATATTTCTCTGTTGACAGCAGGATGCGTGTAAATGTAACTTTTCCATTAAATGTTTTTATTTCATATTTTTTAGCAATTAAAGATTTAAGTATGTAAGTTATTTGTTATACAACATGGTAGCTGGGTACTGGCACACTCTTAGAGTTATATTCCCATTTTCCTTTTTCTTAACATTCAAAAACTTGATCTAGACAGTACTCTGCACAAATTTTTTTTCTTTTTGAGTCACAGTGAGATACACAGTTAGAGTTGTTCATGATTTGGTTTCAGTCATAAAATGTTCTAATGCCTGTCCTTTCACCAGTGTACATTCCTCACGACCATTGTCCCCAGTTTTCCTCCCGCCCCCTACCCCTCCGCCTCCATGGCAGTTTCTCTCTCTTTCTCTCTCTCTCTCTCTCTCTCTCTCTCTCTCTCTCTCACTCTCTCTCTCTCTCTCTCTCTCTCTCTCTCTCTCTCTCTCTCTCTCTCTCTCTCTCTCTCTCTCCCCCCCCCCACTCCCTTCACTTTCTTACACTCTCCATCTTATCCCCCCTCCTTTTGGGCATTATGGTTTGCAATACAGATACTAAAAGGATATCATGTTTATCTCTTTACCTACTTTTAATACTCAGTTCTTGTCCAGAGTGATCATTTCCAACTATTATTGTCATACTGGTCCCTTCTCTATCTGAACTGCCCTCCACTCCACACACACTTGTAGCAAGCTTCCAGCATTGTGTATAAATATTGAAGTCTGTTTTAATACTTGATCCTCATGCTGGTGCCCCTCTCCCTTCGGATCATTTTAAGGCCGAGTATAGGTGTTGAGGACACTACTCCCAAACAGTGCTCAGAGAACCCGGGGTCCACTCATACTGATCTTTGGCCAACCTGGCTGATGGTTGAGTATACTTGGGCTGAGGGATGTGGTGCTGCTGGGACCCTGAGTGCCCCCTCCAGGACCAGCTCCAAATTACTGGTTTTAAATATATTTAAATTTTTGTATTAGAAATGGATTAGTAATTTAAGTAAATGTGGATGTAATTAGAGTCCCATTCTCTTACATTCCTTTCACTTAAATAGAAGTTGTTTGAATTTAAAATACAACAGAAGCACTGTAATAATTGAAATGATATAAAAAGCATGTTGAGTATATGCTCTGTTAAATTTTATTGAGACCTCAGAGGCAGATAGGAGTTGCTGGCTTCTAAAAAGCATTTCATTTGCATCTAAGTGGAAAGTATCATGTTACGTGAAATGAGTCAGAAAAAGAGGGACAGACATAGAAAGATTGCACTCATTTGCGGAATATAAAGTAACAGAATGGGAGACTTACACCCAGAAATAGTAGAGATGAGTATCAGCAGGATTGCTCCACGGCTTGGAAGCCAGCCTCACATGCTAGGGGGAAAGGCAACTCAGATAGAGAAGGGACCACCAAGTAAAAGGGTGCGTGGAGGACCGGCTCAGGTTGGGAGATGCGAGCTGAAAGTAGACTATAGACCGAATATGATGGCCCCTCAATACCTTTATTGCATACCACAACATCCAAAAGGGGAGAGAGAGCAAAAGGGAATGCCCTGCCACAGAGGCGGGATGGAGTGGTGGGAGGGATACTGGGATCATTGGTGGTGGAGAATGGGTACTGGTGGAGGGATGGATACTCAATCATTATATGATAAAACCTAAGCATGAAAGTTTGTAAGTCTCTAACTGTACCTCAAGGTGATTCACTAAAAAATAAAAAATAATTTAAAAAATAAATAAAACATGAATAAAAAAATAAAAGGCATTTCATAAGTGCATTGTACACTACTTCAGAAAGTTTAAAATCCTTGATTTAAAGTAACTTCCTAATTTCTCTAGTTATATTTTTTCTGTACAGTTATTATAGTTTAATGTTAAGAGCACAAGTTTAGGATTAACAAGATTAGGATTTTTGTTTTGTTTTGTTTTGGGGGCCACACCTGGCGATGCTCAGGGGTTACTCCTGACTGCACAGGAATTTCTCCTGGCAGTGCTCAGGGCACCATCTGGGGGATCAAAACACTGATGGACTGCATGCAAGGCAATCACCCTGCCTACTGTACTATTGCTTCAGCTCCCTAGGATTAGATTTTAAACTTGGTTTCTCCACTTCTAATTATGTGAACTTGAATGGGTTATTTTTTATATGAGCCTCAATATTCTCATGTGGAAAAAAAAATAGGATCATAATACCTCCCTTATAGATTCCTGTGAACACTTAATGAGATACACAGTTTGGTGTTTGACTTTGAGAAAGTGCTTAGTGGAAGTTAACTGCAATAGTGATGTAACTTCTCTCAATCAGTATAGTACTGTTGTAGCACTGTTGTCTCGTTGTTCATCAATTTGTTTGAGCGGGCACCATATACCATATATATATATAGAGAGAGAGAGAAGTTGAGAAGTTACATCATATAACATATAAGTTCTCTCTCTCTTTCTCTCTCTCTCTCTCTCTCTCTCTCTATATATATATATATATATATACATGTACATACCCAAAAGTCCATGGCTTTCCTATATGCAAATAATGAGAGAGAAGAAAGTGACATGAGAAAAGCAATCCTGTTCACAATTGCGCCTCAAAAAATCAAGTACCTCGGAATCAGCTTAACAAAGGAGTTAAAGGACTTGTATAATGAAAACTACAAAATGCTACTTCAGAAATAAAAGAGGGCACGAGGAAATGGAAAGACATCCCCTGCTCATGGATTGGAATAATTAATATTGTCAAAATGGCAATTCTCCCCAAAGCATTGTACAAATTCAATGTGATCCCTATAGGGATACCCTTGACATTCTTCAAAGAAATGGAGCAAGCGCTCCTGAAATTCATATGGAACAATAAGCCCCCATGAATAGCTAAAGCAATTCTTGGGAAAAAGAAAATGGGAGGAATCAACCTCCCCAACTTCCAACTCTACTACAAAGCGGTAGTCATTAAAACAGCATGGTACTGGAACAAAGGCAGAGATGCAGACCAATGGAACAGGGTTGAATACTCTGACACACACCCCCAAATATATGATCATCTAATCTTTGATAAGGGAGCAAGAAATGTGAAGTGGAGCAAGGAAAGCATGTTTAACAAATTGTGCTGGCAAAACTGGACAGCTACATGCAAAAAAATGGGCTTAGACCTCCACCTATCACCATGTACAAAAGTCAGATCAAAATGGATTAAAGACCTCAACGTCAGACCAGAATCCCTAAGGTACATTGAAGACAAGGTCGGCAAAACCCTCCACGACATTGAAGCCAACGGTATCTTCAAAGCTGACACGCCACTGGCCAAGCAAGTGAAAACAGAGATAAATAAATGGGACTATCTCAAACTAAGCTTCTGCGCCTCAAAAGAAACAGTGACCAAAATAGAAAGACAGTCTACAGAATGGGAAAGGATATTTACGCAGTACCCATCCAATAAAGGGTTGATAACAAGGATATACAATGCACTGGTTGAACTCCACAAGAAGAAAACTGCCAACCCAATCAAAAAATGGGGTGATGAAATGAACAGAAACTTTCCCAAAGAAGAAATCCAAATGGCTGAGAGGCACATGAGAAAAATGTTCAACTTCACTAATCATCAGGGAGATGCAGATCAAAACAACAATGAGATATCATCTCACACCACAGAGACTGGCCCACATCCCAAAAAAACAAAAGCAACCGGTGTTGGCGTGGATGTGGGGAGAAAGGGACTCCTTCACTGCTGGTGGGAATGCCAGCTGGTTCAGCCCTTTTGGAAAACAATATGGACGATTCTCAAAAAGTTAGAAATTGAGCTTCCATTTGACCCAGCAATACCACTCCTGGGAATATACCCCGGAGAGGCAAAAAGGTATAGTAGAGATGACATCTGCATTTCCATGTTCATTGCCGCTCTGTTTACAATAGCCACAGTATGGAAAAAGCCAGAGTGCCCAAAAACAGATGACTGGCTAAAGAAACTGGTATATCTACACAATGGAATACTACGTAGCTGTCAGAAAACATGAAGTCATGAAATTTGCATATAAGTGGATCAACATGGAAAGTATCATGCTGAGTGAAATGAGTCAGAAAGAAAGAGACAGACATAGAAAGATTGCACTCATATGTGGAATATAAAGTAGCTGAGAGGTATAAGCTTACAATGTTGTAATTTCTGGCAGATATTTCTCTGGACTTAGTTACTAAAATACTAAAATACAGAAATCCAAAACCGTGCGGCTGCTAGTGCGGCCTCTCGACCTCATATCTCTTCATTCTCGGCAATGGAAAATAAATTATCAAATGCTTTCTTTTCAGCAGGTCGACTTTAGGGGGGAGAAACTCCAAAACAATAGTAGTGAGTTTTTTGTTGAAATATTGAATATAATCAAAGTAAAGTGAAAGTAAAGTGAAATTTATCAGTTACACATGCGGGATGGGGGGTTGAGGAGGTGGGGGGGAGAGGGGAGGTATACTGTGATTCTTGGTGGTGGAATATGTGCACTGGTGAAGGGATGGGTGTTCGAGCATTGTATAACTGAGACTTAAACCTGAAAGCTTTGTAACTTTCCACATAGTGATTCAATAAAAGAATAAATAAATAAATAAAAGAAGCTAATGAAAATATTAGCTAACCATCTAATACTTAATTTTAAATTTCTTTGGTGTTAAAATTAAATTATTTTAATTGTTTCCATTTATTAAATATTATTTTAAAAAATAAAGTAAATTGCCAATTATTATCTGTCCACCTATTTGAAGTAGGTGGACACAGTGTGAGGAATTCTCCCAAATTCTCTGTATTGTTCTTAGGTTCATAATCAGCAGAAAGTCTGTGCATGCTTGATAATCCTCAAGTGTTACATCTATATCCAGGAGTCATTCTCATGTGGATGATCCCATTCTAGTCTTATTTTAGTGGCTCACCATAGCTTTTTTAGATAACCTTTCCTATTCCTGTTTGCTTACTTTTCAAAGTTTGCTGCCTTTCTGCCAGTTTTGATCTTGCCTATCAATACATTAAGGGCCTTGCAAAATGCTGAAAGATAAGGAACCAAAGAACAAAGAATTAAAACACAAAGAGAATGCAAATGGAAGCAGATAGCAAGCCAGGGGAAATCAGAGGAATCCCATATGAATTGCAGTATTTGTGACAAGCTAATTTCAGGTCCCTGGGCTATGCAGCTGCAATATGCTTACCTTTATCAGTCTCTGGTTTAAGGTTCCATATTTAGGCTAAATAAGGTTCCATATTTAGGTTAGGGGCTTGGAGATTAGTTGAAACCAGGAATTTCAGGTGACTTTTTTTTTTTTATAACTTTCTGGTGTTAAAATCATATGACTTTTTCTGTTTTATTCTTGTATTGATTTTATCCCTGAGTTTACATGTATCTTTTAAATTGTTTTGAATATTAATTTAAGTCTAAAATGTTGCTTACTTTTTAAAAAAAAAATTGAATCACTATAAGATATGGTTACAAAGCTTTCATGATTGAGGTTCAGTCATACAATGATTGAACGCCCATCGCACATTTTCCACCAGTGGTGCTTACTTTTAAGCACTCTTGAGTATCAGTAAATAACAAAATGTCAGGCAGTGAAAATTTTATTTGTAACTTTCATAATTTAAATATAATGGGGACAAATGTCCATTGAAGACTTGGGTGGCAGCAGTGATTATAATGAATGAGATATGAGTGCTTAGAAAATTAGTTTTTAAAGTAATCAACATTCCTGGCAAGTTTGTATCAGTCTCTACCATAGTGTGGTTTTTCATGTCTAAAAATAATTCTGTGCTTTTATGAAACTTACCTATATATAATCAAATCCTTATTGTACACTTTTCAATTTATAAGTAAAAAATCTTTTGGAAGGAGATTATCATACTTATTTTTTCTTAATCAAGGTATTATTTTACAGTGTTGTATATACATTAGGAATATAGATTCACACCACTTAAAATATATGTTACCACACCACAGCCACCACCAAAATACCAATTACTCTACACCACAGTTGCATTACTTTCTATATTCTCCTCATGACATATCTTTTTTGAGTCCCATCTTTTAATCTGAGGATTTTCTTTACTTATAAAATTTTAGGTATAGCTCTGTGCCTGCTTCTTTATTTCTTGTTTTCTTAGTCCTTTCTAAATAATAATGCTAGTCTTCTCCTTAAGTTATCCTCTTCTTTTCAGAATGCCAACTTTTTTGGTGGCGGAAAGGTTGGGCCACACTCAGTTGTACTCAGGGCTGACTCCTCGCTCTGTGCTCAGAGATCACTTCTGGTGGACTCAGAGAACCATATGAGATGCCAAGAGGCAAACCTGGGTCAGCATGTGCAAGGCAAGCACTTTACCCACTGTGCTTTTCTCTAGCCCAATAATACCAATGTTTTTCTAACTGATATATATATAGTGTGCGTGTGTGGTACACACCCGACAGTGCTACCTGATTGACTTCCCAAGTTCATCTCTTTATTCTGCTATACTAGATTTTTTTTAATGTTTTAGTTTAATTTAGTTTTTTTTTTTTAACCTAGGCACAGAATATCCTTTTTAGCACTGGCTTATATCATCATATTATTTCATTTCTTTCATGTTTTTATCCTTTTTAATCATCTTCACACAGATAACTGTTTGAGTAAGTAATAAGTAATAGATTAACTTTATATGTTAACTTCTAGCTATGAAGAATACTACCATTTTTCAGATATTAAAGGTTAAAACTTTTGGAATATGAGGTCGAGCGTGTAGCTCAGTTGTTGAATGTCTGCCTTGCATTCATGGGAATGGTAATTCAATCTCTGTAGTTCAAATAGTAATTCAGAACATCCAGTATTGCCAAGTGTGACCTCCTGCACTGCTGTTGTTATCCCCAGTATAAATATACAATCACTGGACATTGCAACAATGACAGCAATTAAAGGAAAGGGAAGAAGAAATAAAAACTGCAGTGTGGCATTGATGAGTTTTGCTCAAAATAGGAATTTTGGGAAATCTATGTTACCGTCCTTGATTACTTTTGTAGACTTTTGTATAGATGGTTGGAGGAATGAATGAAAGGCATTTGGTTACTAAAGCTGGAAACAAAAGGTATATTTAGATATTCTCATAGACAGTTAATGGGATTACTGGGAGAACACATAATTAGTTCAGAATAGTTCCCTGAACCAAGTAATCCTCTGCAGCAAATCCGGCATTTGGAGAGCTTAACCTCTACTTTCTGATAATTTAGCAAGAAAGTTACATGAAACAGTAAGGAAAAAAAAACAGGTGATCCCAGTTCTAAAATACAAAGTCATATTGTCCTTTCCACTGCTACATTCTGGCAAATTTCAGACTGCACCATTCTCTTCACCTTTTCTTTAGAATTTGGCATAATTCATAACATGAATCTGAAAGCTTAGGCTTTCTGGTATGTATGTTCTTGCCAGTTTAAAGGATAATTGTACTGAAATACCAACTGGATTCTAGCAAGAAACACAAAGTGGAATTATGTAGACTGAATCGCCCTTGACCCATGTAAAGGCAGCAGCTACTACTTGGACATTTTCATATAGCTGTCAATTTGTAATAAAAGGTCCACTATTATATAACTCCCAGACTTTATATTCTGGAAGTTCAGATTTGCATGTTAATTCTTTTATGTAGTTAATTAACTCACATTTTATGCAAACAACAAATGGGCCAAATGTATATTAGACAAGGAAGTCCCCTAAGTTATGAATTAGAAATCACTGTTGTAAGACAATAATTTCAAATCAGAAGCACAATTTTTTTAAATTATATCCAGAATCTCCTTGTGGCTAACTCCTTCAGAAGTTCAGTTTAAAGTTATAACAAAATGTCCCATTGTGTCATTACTCTCTTTGACTTCCATATGATTTCACCCTGGTAAAACTTTTCTCTGGTTTTGAAAATAAATGCTTCCTGAGTATAAAATATTTTTATTTAAATGCTTAAGTTGCATTTTGCCTTACATAAAGGTTGATACCTGGTGATAGACATTTGTGGAATCCAATCACTTCTGTTTTTTTGTAAAGTCTTGCTGGTTTTTAATAGCTTTTTAGAAATATGCAAATATCTGTAAGGTTTCGCCAAAGGGTCTAAATTAATCTTTATTTGCCCTAATCTCTTACAAGCCCAGTTTGTGTTACATATCTCTATTTTGGTCTGTGGAATTACTTCCCCGAGCTTGTACCACTTGAATGTTAGATTCTTGCTAGTTGAAACTAGCAGAATAAAATCTAATATGTTTTGGACCTGAAATCCTTGACCATTTAGGTAGACTTACAGGAAGCTTTTGCTTTAAAAAAAAAAAAAAAAAAAAAGGTAAGCTCTCTGATGCAGTCATTACGTAGTTAATATATTTTATACTAGGTTATAAAATTTCAGAAGGAGTGTATTCTCTCTGGGAGAAACCTTCCTAGAATACGGTATAGTCACACCATTTATTATAAATCCTGACTGATTTCTCAGGCACTGATTGAATTTTTAGCTCTACTCCCCATATCTACTCTGCATCTAGCAGAAAGCCTTTAAAAGTTCTAAGTAAATTCACAGCTTCTCTACCTTGAGGAGCATATTGTCCATGAGCCACTTGGCAGTAATCTCCTTCATTTATCTGGAGCTTCCTTATTCTGCAGTAGCAAATTGACCCACTTACAGTGACTAATTGTTTACGCATCATGGATTGATTCAAGCACTATTCCATGTCATTTTGGTTACAGAACCAGACTGATAGCAGTCCCTGCTTGGAATATGGATATTCTCATAGAAGGAAGGAGGGAGAGAGGGAAAGGGAGGGAGGGAGGGAAAGGGAGGGAAGGAGGGAGGGAGGGAGAGTGGGCATAATGAATCATGAATTTTGTTTTAAATTTTTCTTTCAAAAGTAAAACATTTCCTTTCAAAAGTAAAACATTGAGTTCCTTGGGTAAACAAGTCATTGGGCAGAGCAAGTTATGGCCAACCTGATGTTAATCAGAGAGGGATGAAGAATCAGTTTTTAACATACCTCCTCAAAACCTTACACCTTGCCTCTTAGGCATTTGTTGTCAGTCAATAGAAATAAGCAGAAAAAAGGGTAGTACCATAGTAGCCATGAAGCTTTTCATCAGCATCTATCACCTCTCTTGTCTTTCCTCAGACAATGGAGTAGTAAGTAGTTCATTGATTTTCTCAGAGGACTTTCTGCTCCTCAAAGACAGATAACAACCCCAGTGGTGGTCAGTTTCTCCTATTTGTTCTAAAATTTACCAATTTCTTGGGGGTGTGCTTCCTAATACACTATTTAAACCCTTAGTTCCCCTTTCTAGACTTCATGAAAAACTTAAATTGTTAGCTGACAAATATGCTGTGCTTACACTTAAAAGTTTTTGCTTAGTATTCCCTATTAATTGTAGCTTTTTCATATCGATTCCAATTTCTAGCATTAATTGAATATTTGCTTCTCCATCTCAAATCATATCTGAGTGTCTCAACCACTACTAGTCTTTCTGGTCGCCTTTTTGTTTTTTGTAACCTAATAAGCTCTCTTACTAATATTCTAACTCTTATTATAGCAAACACTTCATTACTTTCATGACTTGTCAATTATTTCTAAATACATTGAGCCACACATTTTAGTTGTTTAGACCGTAACAGGTGGTTTATCGTCTATGGGGATGGTTCAGCTCTCAGTTTTGATTTTTCTTTTGATTTCTTTCTTTTTTTTTTTTTTATCTAAAAAGGCTTCTGAGGCCAGGGATTTGCCTCAGTGGCATAGTGCATGTCTTGTATGTGTGAGGCCAGTCCTTGAGTTCAATCCTGAACTCAATCCTTGATACAATATTTCTCTTAAGCTACTCTGAGTGTGACCCTAGTAGCCAGCTACACAGCACCATGATGCCCCCCAAAAAACATAGAAAATTGGACTTAGTAGTTAAATACCAAAGTTAAGAAAGGTTTCCTTAAGCACTTACAAAAAAATAATTGATTTTGAATCTTGCTTGTAGTAGTCATAAATATCTGAATTTCTTTGTCCCATTTTTGTAGTAACAATTGTACAACTAGGGATGCATCTCAGATAGAGTGCCTTCTTAGGACCTAGGTATGATTCTCAGCATTGTGATGAGACAAAGGGAGAGAGGAAAGAAGGGAGCAAAGAAAGAAGGAAGGACGATTCCATAAGACAATTCCAAAATACTTACTTTTGTTATTCTTTTCCTATCTAGGTCACAAGAAACTCCAGAAGATGGACAGCCTCCAGCTTTACCACCCAAACAATCAAAGAAAAACAGTTGGAACCAAATTCATTGTTCACATTCTCAGCAGGATCTAGAAAACCATATTAATGAAACATTTGATGTCCCATCTTCCCCTGAAAAGTCTACTGTAAGTTTTTTTAATGTAAATGTGACTTTTTTTGGATTTTGGCATGTTATATCTGTAAATTACATCACTGTACTTCTGTTTTGATTTGTTTTGGGGTCCCATCTGGCAGTGTTCAGGGCTTACTTCTGGCTCTGTGCTTAGGGTTATTACTAATGCAGTGACATACAATGCCAGGGATCAAAACCTCGTGGGCTGCATGTAAAGAAAGCACCTTACCCATTGGACCAGCTCTCTGGCCCCAAGAATCTTGGGGCTGGAGCCATAGCACAGCGGGTAGGGCATTTGCCTTGCACGCAGCCGACCTGGGTTTGATTCCCAGCATCCCATATGGTCCCCTGAGTACCGCCAGGAGTAATTCCTGAGTACAAAGCCAGGAATAACCCCTGTGCATCACCAGGTGTGACCCAAAAAGCCAAAAAAAAAAATTATTCTTTACAATGCCATAAATAATGTACAAAAAGCAATCTTTGTTTATACCTGACGTAGAGATTATAGGTGAAAATTACAAGTTATTTATCTTTGTCTTTTTAAGCCTAATGGTGGTATTCCACATGATAATCTTGTTCTGATCAGAATGAAGCCTGATGAAAATGGAAGGTTTGGATTCAATGTAAAGGTAACCAATAATTTTATATCGTGCTCAGGTTTTTTAAATTGAATTGGTCATGGTTTGATAAAAATTTCACTAATATTTGACTTAACTGTTTTTAAGGGGGGATATGATCAGAAGATGCCTGTGATTGTCTCCCGAGTAGCACCAGGAACACCTGTAAGTTGTGCAAATCCTGCAAGGAAATCCCATTTGCAAGAATATGTGCAGTATGTGCAAAGAATAGGTGCAAAGAATATTGTTTTTTATTACTCTAAATAAAGGAAATGTAACCCTTTTTTATTAATAAAATATATGTTATTAACTTGATCTCTTAAATTGCTGGAAAGTTTGGCTTTTTTAATTCCCTAGATGGCAGTTTTAAAAATACATATTGTTTATTTGTTTGTTTTAATTGAATCACTGTGAGATACACAGTTGCAAAGCTTTCATGATGGGGTTTCAGTCATACAATGTACCAGCACCCATCCCTCCGACAGTTTACATTTCCCACCATCCCTGTCTCCAGTTTCTTCCCAGAGACCCCTCTCCACCCCCCACCCACGCCTCTATGGCAGTCACTTTCTCTCTCTCTCTCTCTCTCTCTCTCTCTCTCTCTCTCTCTCTCTCTCTCTCTTTCTTTCCCCTTTTGGGCATTATGGTTTGCAATACAGATACTTTATGATTCCCAGTTCCTAAAGTGTTAGCAGATTCTATTATAATAACCACTTTAACTTTAAACAGCAGAATTGTGGCAAAATATCATTTTAAAATTACTAAAATATCCTAAATGGTAAAAAATATTATATGTACCCATTTTGACACATCTGTATTTCTAATGCTTAGGTTTCCCAAACTTATCTGCCTCCTCCCCTTTTCAGAAAAGAGAAAATTATTCTGAATTTTAAGCAATTCTAACCTTCTTTAAGCAAACAGAAAGTGTCTCACAATGACACCAGAGACTTACACTGCCCTTTGGATCATCCCAGTACCACATAGGGCCAGATGATGTTGCCTACTATGGGAAATACTTATCTTAGAGTCTCTTAAATAATAGTGTGCCAGTATTTCCATCATCTATTTTCTTCTCTAACTCAGTTTACAGTCAGTTTGAAGTTCCCTTGCAACTTTTTATGTTTCTTTGCTGTCTTTCTCTGGACCTTTTCTCTGCTTTTAACTTCTTTTTGGAACAACTTCTCCTTTAGATTTTTACATAGGTTTATCACTGGGAAACACAAGTAATCAATCCAACTACATGTATTTTAGTCTCTACCTATACTGAATGACAGAAGCACAGTGACCCCAACACCCACAGCCTTTTGAAGAAGTGATGTGGTTAATCACTGATCATGATGTGTCTCTGTTATTTTACAACTTAGTGCTTTTTGAACTGACAGTAAGCACCGAAGTTTATATTTTATGTAGGTATTCAACATTAGTATATTGTAACTGAAATTTGAGCCATATTCAAATGTGGGAGAATATTATTAGGCAAAACTGTGATCATTGAGATTTGTGTGCTTTTTAACACTACAAAGCACGAGCTGCCTTTATATATATTTTATATATATATGTATATATATACTTATATATACATATATATGTGTGTGTATATATATATGTACATATATATGTATGCACCTTGAGATCATCAGTCATACCTGAATCTAGGCAGCTGTTAGGGTTGCGGGAAAGGTTGCTGCATGAAGATGGTAAAAACAGTATCTTCATGGGAGAGCTAGATTTTTTCTTCTTAGAAAACTAGATAAATGGATGATTAGAAGTCATTTGTCATTTCAGTCTGCTAATTCTTGAGCCTTTCAGAATCCAGAATAAATCTGAAACCTTATTCTGATTACGTTACAGGCTGACCTCTGTGTCCCTCGATTGAATGAAGGGGACCAAGTTGTACTGATCAATGGTCGGGACATTACAGAACATACTCATGATCAAGTGGTTCTGTTTATTAAAGCTAGCTGTGAGCGACATTCTGGGGAACTTGTGCTTCTAGTCCGGCCGAATGGTAAGTACTATGTATAGCACTGGATGGTTTTCTTAATCAGTTAGTGTTTAGTACTAAGCATAGTAAGTAGTAAGTTCTTTAAAACAAAAATCATAGCTGGGGAAGATAGCTCAAAGCGCTGGAGCATGTGCTATGCATAGATTTGATCCGAAGCATCTCACACACACACACACACACACACACACACACACACACCTCCCAGCACTACTGGGTGTGAGCACCCCCAAAACAAAACAGTAATCATAGGGGCCAGAACAGTAGGAAAGCAGGTAAGGTGTTTGCCTTGCACGCAGCCAGCCCAAGTTCAGTCCCGCCATCCCATATGGTCCCCTGAGCCCACCAAGAGTGATTCCTGAATGCAGAGCCAAAAAGTAACCCCTAAGCACTGCCAGATGTGGCCTCAAAACAAAAACAAACAGTAATAATATTTTTTTAATTAAGTTATATTTGGCAGTTTTCTGATTAAAATATAATGCCTTCCATTCACATTTGGAGTAAATTTCATATTGTTATTTTCCCTTTCCTAGTACTCAACCTTGCACACCATCTTCTATTCCATGCTAGCTTTCTTGCTGTTCTTTCTTCTTAAAACACTTTTATCTTCAATTTTTTTATTACTTATACCCTAACTTCATTCAGCATTCAGAATCTCTGTCCATCTGTCATCATTGGAAAAATTTTTTCCTGACTTGGCTAAAATGGCGTTCCTTTTCCCCCAGTTGTCTTAAGAGTAGTAGTTGGTACTCAGTAAATTTTGAACTTTACTCATTTTTAGAAAACAATAACAAGCTATAATTAAAGATTGTTTTAGGGACCTGGGGAAATTGGAGTGGAGTGTTAAAGGAAAAGAGAAGTTAAGCAGAGACTCTCAAACAAGTGAGGGAGTGGAGTGCGGGTCCAGAGGGAAGCCACCCAAGCTTTTCTTCTTTTTCATTTTTTAAATCTTGTTTATTTTTAGGACCTTGCTTACCTAATCATGCCATGTCCTGATCTGAACAGCTAAATTGTTAATTGTAGTTTTGGGTATTTTTTTTTGGAGGGGGGGTGAAGAGGTGGAGTAGCACTGTCAGCAGTGCTCTAGGTACCATTACTAGCTTTGTTCTCAGGGGCCACTAAAACTTCTTAGATTACAATTTTTGTTTGCTATGGGGGGCCTAAATTTGGGGAATCTTCACACCATAAATTCTGGCAGTAGCCTAGCTATTTTTTTTTTAATTTTATTTTATTGAATCACCATGTGGAAAATTACAATGCTTTCAGGCGTAAGTCTTAGTCATAAAATGCTGAAACAACCATCCCTTCACCAGTGCCCATATCCCACCACCGAAGACAAAAAAAAAAAAAAAACACAGTACACCTCCCATCCCGCCCACCCCCCGCACCCCCCTCCCCGCCTTGTAACTGATAAATTTCACTTTACTTTCTATTTACTTTGGTTACATTCAATATTTCAACACAAACTTCACCATTATTATAAGGAGCACCCCAGTAGAGTCAGACCTGTTGTGAAGAGAAATGAGGTTTTGTATTTCTGTACTTTAACAACTAAGTCCAGGGAGATTTCTTCCGGATCATTGCAAGCTAGTAAACCCCATCTGTGGTCGTCATAATATGGCGGTCCCCACGCCCTTCATCCCCGGGAAGGGACAGGCGAGAGAGAGAAATACCTTTCCCCTCCTAGGCGGGCATGGGGTCTCGGCTTAGTTCTTTGGCTGGAGACAATCTGCAAGGAGCAGTCCATGTTGAAGTTGGTTCAGCTGGGTGTGGATTCACGCTCGTGCAGCTGTGGAGGAGCCGCACGCGCGTGCGGCCCCCGGGCTCACATCTCGGCAGCGGTGGGAGCCTAGCTTTTTTTCACAATTCCAGTAATCCTGCCTGCCAGTGTGGAAGCAGGTCATTCCCCCTTTGAATAGTTGAGCGATTTTATTTCTTCTTTCAATTCATATTCCTACAGTGCTTTTGTGTCTAATTTTGTTCTCTTGTGCTGTACAGAATAAATTAATAAAGAATCAATTTAATGCAGAACAGTTCAGTCCCTTCAGTGTTTTGACAGTAGTTAATTTTACCAGAAGTCCTCCAGTTTAACAAGTCCAGATCCTTTAGCCAGTATTCATATGGCATTGTTTCAGGTTTCTTCAACACTGTCCATCTTGTCTGGGAAAATATTTTTAAATGACTTTATTCCAGTTTTGGACTTTCTGTTTGTCTAATTTGTCTACTTATCTAATGGTAGTCACAAGAATGATTATTGGTAATGCTATATTACCATTTATTGAACATATACCATGAGGAAGTAAGGTATAATTAGAACCCTCCCTATGCTCCCTCTATACCTAACTTCATAAAAGTTTTAAGTTTGTTTAAAACAAGTACAAGGGAGAACCAAAGATGTGGCTTCATGGTAGAGTGCCTACCTTGCAGGCGTGAAGTTGTAAATTCCATTCCTAGCACACTTCATATGAAAAATTTGATCCCATGGCCCTGCCCTTGGAACCTCTAGCAACAGCAAAGTTGATGTATGATCTTAAGTGCATAGCAACTTAGTTTGTGCATAATCTCACCCATTATAGAGCCCCTATTGTCCTGACAAGCAACAGCAACAAAAGTCGAGAGCAGAGTAAAAATTTCCTTTTTGTTGTTTTATTTTGGGACCACACCTGGCAGTGCTCAGGAGTTACTCCTGACTGTACTCAGGAATTTCTCCTGGCAGGCTGAGGGGACCATATGGGAAGCTGGGTTCCAACCCAGGTTGGCCATGTTCAAGGCAAACACTCTGCTCGGTGTACTCTCTCTCTAAACCCCTGTACTTTGACTCTTCAGGAGTCTGATACTGTGCAGCAGGGAACATGTGGAAGACCCCATTCAGTTCCCTGCACCATGTGGAGTCCCCCAGTCACTAGCAGGGGCCACTCCTGAGAAGAGAGCCAGGATTAACCCCTGAGCATCTCCGCTATGGCCCCAACCCATCTCTCATAGAATGAATCAAATGTTTATGTGATTCATTATTAGTTATTTTCTGTCACATAAGATCAGTTTTATTCTGAGAATAATCTCTCAGTTTTGTTCAGTTTTTTTTTTTTTGATAAAGGTAAAAAAAAAAAACCTCAGTACTAAAAGTTGTCCATAATTATTGATAGCTATGGACTAAGTCACTTTTATATATTCTCATTTAAATTTAGTCTTTTTAATTTTTTTATTAAATCACTGTGAGTTAAACAGTTACAAAGTTGTTCATGATTGGATTTCAGTCATACAATGTTCCAACACCTGTCCCTTCACCAGTGTATATTTCCCACCACCAATGTTCCCAATTTTCACCCTTCCACCCCAAAACCCCCAATCTGCCTCTGCGGCAGACACTTTTCTCTTCTCTCTCTCTCTCTCTCTCTCTCTCTCTCTCTCTCTCTCTCTCTCTCTCTCTCACTCTCTTTTTCCCCTCTTAGGGCATTATGGTTTGTAGCACAGTACTTTTACAATCTTTCAATTAACTAGCTGTATTGCCTCCATTTTCAACTGACACTAAGGCACATATGCCCAGAGATACATACACCCAACTTAATTAAGTCATATTTGGCAGTTTTCTGATTAAAATATAATGCCTTCTATTCACATTTGGAGTAAATTTCAAATTGTTGTATTCCCTTTCCTACTACTCAACTTTGCACACTATCTTCTATTCCATGCAGGCTTTCTTGCTGCTCACAAATTTATGGCCAAATCAGAGTTAGAGTTTGAGTCCATATGTACTCAAAAAACCACAATCTTCTTGTAACTCTAAATTATCTGATTTGTGCCATGAATTGGGAGAGCAACAAGCTATGGCTTACTTCATGGCAAAAAGGTTTTGTTTGTTTGTTTGTTTGTTTTTTGCTTTTTGGGTCACACCTGGCAATGCACCGGGGTCACTCCTGGCTCTGCACTCAGGAATTATCCCTGGCGGTGCTAAGGGCACCATATGGGATACTGGGAATCGAACCCAGGTCGGCCATGTGCAAGGCAAACGCCCTACCCACTGTGCTATCACTCCAGCCCCATAGTTTTGCATGTGAATCACATTCACTCTGTGGTTTTATCATGCCCTTTTTTATTTTAAATAATATTATAAAAAATTTAATTTATGTTTGAAAAATATCAGGAAATCAAAGAGCTTATTTCCCCCCCTTTTAATTATGGTTATTTTCAGACAAAATGCATTCTCTTGGCTTTTTCATTTCATTTGAGCATTGTGTTCTTTTCAGGAGTGTGTTCTTATTAGAGTAGGAATCAAACCTCATAGATGAGGACAGAGAAACCTAGTTTCCCAAAATGCTCATATTACCCCTCGGAGTGGGGTGCTGGAATGATCCTAGTGCATTTGGGGAAAGGAACTCCACTTTCTGTTTGTTTCCTTAAAGAAAGGAGATGTCCAGCAGGAGTTGGTGGTGGTGGGATGCTGAGTAGTTTTTTTTTTTCCTGAAAGGGGTGTGGATTATGCGACTGGCCGCTTTTCCTAGACCATTCCTTTAGGTTCAAAGGCATATGGGTCCCTAGATACTGGCGTTGGTAAGAGGCAACAATTTGCAGAAGAGTATAGAGCAGCCTTACACATAGCTGAGAGATGTTTGTAGTGTGTTTATGGATAACACCACCCCCTAAGTTAAAGAATAGAACTGAGAGTAGAGAAATAGGTGCAGGGGACCGTAGGCCACATTCTGGGCCTGGACTCTACTCACACTACCAAGATTTTAAATTCTGGTATAGAACTCTCATTTGAAAGCTGACCTCCTAGGTTGTTTGATACATCTGTCAAAGGAAAAAAAATTAGAATGTACTTTGTCTAAGCACTTTGGTTTTTCTGCAATTTCTCATATCTAGACAGATCTGTATTCTATTCCTGAATTCTGCATATTAAAAGATTTGCATCTTTCAAAGCACAGAGCTCTTGTTTTTTTTTCTTTTTTTAGTTTTAGTTTTTTGAAGTTACAGAACACTTTTTTTCTCCTAAGCAGAGCAGAGTTCCTCAGCTCAACAGCCACTTTTACCCCTGCACAGTGGCACTAGTGAAATTTGATGAACTCTAGTGAATCAAATGTTTCTCTTGATACAAAGTTAATGAAAATATGTGGTAAATTCTTGCCATTTTGTTAAAATGTTCATGTGGCTTTTTAATTTGGTTTTGTCCTCTCAGCTGTTTATGATGTAGTGGAAGAAAAGCTAGAAAATGAGCCAGACTTCCAGTACATTCCTGAGAAAGCTCCACTAGATAACACTCATCAGGATGATCATTCCCTTCGGGAATCAATGATTCAGCTAGCCGAGGGGCTTATCACTGGAACAGTCCTGACGCAATTTGATGTAAGTAATACCATTATATAGAAAAGATGTTTACCCATATTTTCAAATTCATGTTACGATTTTTTATCTGCTCTGTCCTAGTGATTTTTAAAGTCAAATGGTCTTTGGAGAAATATTTGACATGAAAAAGTTCCCAAATGTAAAGTTTTTAAATGCTCCCAAAATGCTAAGAATGTGTATATATAGATACATATCTATTTAAGAGTGGAATGATGAGGGACCAGGGAGGTATCTCAGAGAACTGGAGTATATGTGCTAGGCCCTGAATTAGTTCCCCAGCAGCACAGTTCCCACCCCTGCACTCCCAGAGGTTAGCCTAGTGGTTGCCAAGCACCACCTGCTGGAGTGACTCTGGAGGCCCCCAACACAGCTGATCCTGAGCAGCACCATTGTCAGTAACAAGCATTCAGCCACCAAGCCATGTCGCCACGTTTCACTAGGAGTGGCTTCGAATACCCTTGAGTACTATTTGGGAAGCCTTTTCTCCCATCCTCCAAAATATTTTATTTTATTGCTTTTTGGGTCATACCCAGCAGTGCAGAGGGGTTACTCCTGGCTTTGCACTCAGAAATTACTCGGTGCTTGGGGGACCATATGGGACACTGGGAATTGAGCATGAGCACCACAGCTTTAAAATGTGTGAGGCAGTGGCTAGCAGTGCAACTGAAAGTATGCAAGCCAGCAGGGCTGTGAGCACTACACTCTGTTTGGACTACCCCTGTGACTGCAACAGCAAAAAGAAGGGGACGGGAAACTATGTTTATATGCTGTTTAAAATGTAAAGTCATTTCTTATAAGCAAAACAGCCCACTTCTTTTATTCTTGTCTTAAAATACATAAAATTCAAGTAAGAAATTGCACAGAATTTTGTTTTGCGAATCTATTTCAATACCTCACCAGGTAAGGTGTAATATTGTGTAGGTGAAGTATCCTAGGGAAAAACCTGTTTCTTTTTAGCATAAAGGCTGTTCTGAGAAGCCAGGGAGATAGCTCAATAGGCAGGAGCACATGCTTTGTATGTAGGAGGCCTGGGTTCAAGTCCCTATCTTGTACAGTCCTTTAGCACCACTAAAACAGCTCCGTCAGGATTAACCCATGAGCATCACTAGCTGTAACCCAAAACCAAAATGAGAAGAAATAAATGCCTGAAAAACAAAACAGTAGCTCTTGACGATTTACTGGTCTCAGCTTGGTTTGTTTTTGTTTTTGTCTTTTAGCAACTGTATCGCAAAAAACCTGGAATGACAATGTCTTGTGCCAAATTACCTCAGAACATTTCCAAAAATAGATACAGAGATATTTCGCCTTGTAAGTATCTACCCTCTCTGTATATTAAGTATAAATTTTTTAATGATAAATTCCTTTCAATTTTATTTTTTAATTTTAATTTTTTAAAATTTTTCAGATGATGCTACACGGGTTATTTTAAAGGGTAATGAAGACTATATCAATGCAAATTATATAAATGTAAGTTTATTTTTTTATACCTATGTCATTTGGAATAAGAAGGACAAGTATAAATTTTGAGAATTATTCTTTTTAGGTAAAAGGCTAACCATGAGAGAATATTAAAACTTCAAAATATTGAAAAAAATGTAAAATTAATATCAAAGTTGTTTAATACTAGAATATTAATATAAACATAGAGCAGTGGAACAAAATAGCTTTAGTTCAGAAAGAAACTGAAATAAATACTAGCATTTTGTTTATGGTAGAGATAACCTTTGAAATCAAGATAAAACATTATGTAGAGAATGAGTTGGGTCAGCTGTCTGGACTATAGTAAGACTTTTCTGCCCACTAAGGAGATAAAAAGCATTGCAACATTTTTATTTGTAATGTAGAAAGTTTCACACATAGAAAAATAGATCTTAAAAAATTAAATCATCCTTTACCTATATGCTCCCACACATCTCATTGTTTTCTGACAGTCCATACATCAAGTCATTCCTGATGTGAACATATATTTTAGTCATATCAAAATATAAATGTTAAAAAAAAATAGAATTGGGGCTGGAGTGATAGCACAGCAGGTAGGGCGTTTGCCTTGCACTCGGCAGGCCTGGGTTCGATTCCCAGCATCCCATATAGTCCCCTAAGCACCGCCAGGGGTAATTCCTGAGTGCAGAGCCAGGAGTGACCCCTGTGCATTGCCGGGTGTGACCCAAAAAGCAAAAAAAAAAAATAGAATTTTGGGTCCAGAGTGATAATACAGCAGTTGGCTAAGATGGTCGCCTTTCGTGCAGCCAACCCTGGTTTGTTCCCCAGCACCACACAGTCCCCTCAACATCACCACTGTAGTCCCCCAGTACTGCCAGGTGTGACCCAGTCTGCCCCAAAAAAGAGAATCTTGAAAGTACTTGAAGGAAATGTCAGCAAATTGTTTACAGTCTCAGAATGGGGAAGAATTTTCCAAGCTTAGGTATGCCTACTCTATTAAGAAAAGGGTCAGTGAACTTGGGAAAGTAAAAGTTTAATTTGGGAGATGCTTAAAAATACCAAACCAGTTGTTTCTGGGGGATGGGCGGCGTAAATGAGAGCACTGGAGGCTGAGCTGCCTGCTGCGCTAAGGGAACTCTGAGAAAAGTGAAATCTAGTGTTCCATAAGATTGCATGATCGATCCAGAGGAGCTGTGCTTCCACCTCCCCAAGCCCACAGAGCTGTCCTGTGACCACTTTGTCCTCCAGATGGAGGAGCCCATCGAATTGTCAGGGCTGCAGGCCATTCTAATTATCCTCAGCTGGCAAAACAAGCTACTGAAATTGTTTGCAGTGTAGTGAGGTTACCAGGATCAAACGGCCCACAACGCCATCTCTGAGTGTCCTTTGAGACCCCTTTCAGCATCTCCTGTGTAAGAGCAGTGTTCCCTGCCCTACTCTCTTGGCATTGTGGGGGCTGCTGTGGAGGAAGAGGAGAGCTGTATGACCAGGTCAGGATTGGCGCATGTGCACCAGCACCACAGCACACACCTGGAAGCCAAGGGCTACAGTTGTCATGAAGTGCCATACCTCCCTGGTCTCAGGAGAGACTCCTGGCTTTGTGAAAGCCGTCCTGCCGGCCCTCAGTCACATTGCAGAGCCTCCTGCACAGCCAGGTTGCTAAAATAGTGACAGCTTCATTTCTGCCAGGTTTCCTGTCTCCAGGAAATTTAATTGTCTCTTCTCCTTTACCTTGTTTTGGATCTCCATTCCACTTTAAAACACACTTCCTTTGTCATTAGTAATATCGCGGATGAAACTGAGGTAGAAGTGCCTGAGCTTCTTGGGTCAGGAGAGGTTCCCTGCTTTGTTCTGCTGGCCATAAATGTTGTAAATCAGAACACAAACCTCTGGTGAGTCTGCAAGGAGTATCTCTGTCCAAGGCCAGCAGCTTTGCAGTTGTGGTGGGGTTTCTGAAGGACTTCACCAAATCAAACAGAGCCAGCTCCTGGGCCGGTTTCTTAAAGGAAGAACACCCAGCCATCCTTATCCTTAAGTCTTTGGAAGGAGTTTCTTCTGAAGGAAGAAGATAGCAGTATAAAGACATCTGCTAATCTGCTAATTTCGCTCTGTTAACTCAACTTCAGACTCCAGTACCTCACTCACTGCAAATCTTTCTGCTGTTCAATTAGAAATCTGCAACAATCTTAGCAAAAGCTAGAACTTGGACTGAAAGAGGAACTGGATTACATATTTCCCGTATTTCGGACTTTAGCAAAAACTAAGGCCCATTTTGAGCTTAGATGATTGTTACAGATAAATGTGTAAAATAGATTATTTTAGTCAAGAAGGTGAAACAAAAATTCCCAGCCTTTCTTTACCTTGTGTGAAAATCAGTCTTGATGAATGACTTACTTCATTACATTCGATCCCAAATTGGTCTCACCAGACACCTGTACCGAGGCCACTCACTCTCACAGGCTTCTTGCGAAGAACAGGCCTTGGAGAGGGTCCTATAAATGTTTATTTGCTTGCACAAAGGACAAGGAAAATCTTATGCTGCTACATTATAAATCAACAATGCCCAGCAGTCACCCTCTTCAGCCTTCCCTGTCCAGCACCTCAATGTTAATATCGCACGTAGGACCAAGTATAGCTGGAAAGCCTGGGCTTCCCCTATCCTGCCCCTTAAGTATATTTTTAAAAACTCTACAACCAAATCCAAACCCAAATTCACCCTCCCAGACCCCATCAGTTCCACTGATTGGAAAAAATTTCTCTTTGCAGGACTTTAGGTTAATCCCAGTAGGAAAGAAAAACCAGCAGTGGAGAGAGCATGTCAGGTGCCCAAGTCAGATACATCCTACACACATCCCACATCTGGTCCCTTTCTGTACAATACAGATCTGTGCTTTGTCTTTTCTTTTTTCTTTTTTCTGGATCACACCCAGTGATGCTCAGGGCTTACTGGCTCTGCAGTCAAGAATTAGTCCTGGTGGTGTAGATAGGATGCCAGGAATCAAACCTGGGTCAGCCACGTGCAAGACAAATGCCCTACCCACTGTACTATCACTCTGGCCCTGCATCTGTTCTTTTAAAGACAAAGTTTAGAGAACTCTGAGGTATGAGTTGCCAGTGACTCTCTGAAAGTGTAGGGTTCCTATTAAGATTATGAATTTCAATGATCAGGCTTCTGACTTTCCCTCTTTCCTTACAGGGTCCTATCTTTGGGACCAGGGAGTTAGCTCAGTGGGCCAAAGCATATGATTTGCACAGAGAAACTCGGGTGTGTGATCTCCAGCACCTCATAGTCTCCCAGGCACCACCAAGTGTGACAGCAAGACAGAACAACAAAAAAAAATGCTGCATTTATTAAATAAAAAAATTCTAAGACATGTTTTTATCCCTTCCATGGAGATTTTGCTCAAACCCATTAAATTTGTACTATCTTATAACTAGCAAGCTTGCCCCCACTCGAGACTTTTTAAGCTTCTGTGGTACTATACCTGCACCATAGGAAACCGCCACCTGCCAGATAATATACTGGGTAGAACATAGGTCAGTTTGGACTCATATTTAATAAGATCCGTAGCAGTGATAGAGCATATGTTATTAGGTTTTCAAGACTAAAAGTGGTATCATTTTATCATCAGAAAGAGAATGAATTTTAAAAATTCTGCAAAGGTTTTATTTCTTCACTACGGAAGAAAACTATGAACATAAAAAAATATGATACAGTTAAGAAAATAAAGACGTACAATGATAATTCACAGAAAATGAAATGCGAGTGACATTTTAAATGGCCATTTCCAATTATTTTCAAAAATAAAACAGTATAAAAAGGCATACTCCACCCACATGAACATGTTACCCAATTTTAAGAGTTATCAACAAATGACCGAACTTGTTTCATCTAAATGGTACCAGCTTTTTTTAAAACCAAATATATGACTTTTTGTAGATAACATTCAGTTCTTATATATATTAGAATGGTTGTTAGAGTATATAAAGCCTTCATGAACTTGATTTTAAAAGTACTGAATCAGAGACCAGAGAGATAGTGCAAAAAGATAGGACACTTGCCATATACACAGATGACCCAAGGTCTATCTCCAGCATCCCACATAGTCCCCCAAACACTGCCAGGTGTGATTCCTGAGTATAGAGACAGGATAAGCCTGAGTGTGTGTGGGAGGGGATTAATTATTGCTATAAGAGAAAATACAGAGATTAGGTTCCCAAGGGTCCCCAGATACTACGATCAGTTGAAATACAGAACCTGGGTAGTAGAGCAGAAGAGATGCTTGCCTTGCACATGCTGACCCGGGTTTGATCCTTGGTACCCCATATGGTCCCCTGAGCTCAGGAGTGATACCTGAGCACTACCAGGTGTGGCTCAAAAACAAAAAGTACAGAACCTCTTTTCGTTTAAAGATACCTTAATACACACTGTTTATTCTTGAACACTGAACTTATGCCAGCATCACTGTAACTCATACTGAAGGAAAGTCCTCTAATATGTATTTTCCCTGTGCAGCACATCACAGCCTTCCTGCACTTAGAATACTAGGCAGTACTTCAGGTCCCCCACTGGAGAACATCTAAATATTAACAAGAAATCTGTCACTGTCACTGTCATCCCGCTGCTCATCGATTTGTTCAAGCAGGCACCAGTAATGTCTCCATTCTGAGACTTGTTGTTATAAGAAATAGAAAAATTAAAATGTACAGCAGCAAATAGGATGCAAAACAAGACAGCTTACAATTTCAGAGAAAACAAAAGAAAGCATGATCTTACTTGGTGTTAGCTTTGAAATGTGTACATCAAGGGACCAGACTTTCACCTCCTTTCACATGTCTGCAGATAACCACAAAAGCTCTACAAGTATTTGAGGTTTACAAGCAAATTTTTTTTCTTATAAAATATGCAAATACAGAATCTGTGAACAATGAGGATTAACTATTTTGTATGTATCTAATAAGGATTCTTCTTTTAAATAGAAAATCACAATATCTTGATAGCACTTAGAAAAATTATAAAATACTTAAATGAATGATGCACATGACTTTGTGGCTGGAAAGATAGTACCAAGGGTTAAGGTGCTTGTCTTGCACATTGCCAGCCCAGGTTCCATCCCTGGTACCATATATGGTCCCCCAAGCACCTCCAGAAATGATCCCTAAGTGTAAGCTAAGTATGGTCCAAAATCAAAGTTTAAAAAGAAATATATTTGTATGATCATTACAAAGAAATACATACATATATATACACACACCCACATACATATATACACATACACATGTATATATATATATATATATACTTGGGTGACTTATACAGTGTAGAGAATCCAATCTGGAGCACCATTCCTTTGACCTGTCTCCCCAGCCCAAGAAACTTCTTTTTTATTCAGCTTTTCCTGTACTTTGAATTACCATATGACTGTCCCTTCTTCCATATATATATATATCCATATATATATATGTATATATATGTAATTTTGACAGTGCCAAATTGTACTTCAAAGAGATTTTACCTATTTTTGTTTCTGTGGGTAATATGTGAGTCAGAGACTTGTCCTAAAGTAATCTTTTAAATATTCATAATCCTGATCCATAATTCTGAAAATCTCAGTGCTCTGAAATGTATGTTTTGTTTTGGTTTTATTGGGCAGTGGGTGGGGCGGGTGGTTGATGGAATACCTATTCTTACCTGAATTCATCTGATAGCACTATCTGACCTGAATTGATCTAAGATTTATATTTTGTATTAATTCCACTAAAGAATATACTAATAAAGTGTTGAAAGTAGGCAAAGGGATATACATTGATAACCTTTCAGCATCTGTATTGCGAACCATAATGCCCAAATGGGGAGAGAGAGACAGAGTGAAAGAAAGAGGAGGGAGGGAGGGAGGGAGGGAGGGAGGGAGGGAGGGAGGGAGGGAGGGAGGGAGAAAAAGTACCTGCAATAGAGGCAAGGGTGTTGAGTGGGTGACTGGGGACATTGGTGGTGGGAAATGTACACTGGTGAAGAGATGGGTGTTAGAGCATTATATATAACTGAAATCTAATCGTGAACAACCTTGTAACTGTACCTCACTGTAATTCAGTTTAAAATTTTTTTTTAAAAAAATAGCTATTCTTGGCTTTTGAAGGTCAATATGCTGAGTGATTATAGGTCATGTCTAATAACATGCTGGAAGAGTTACAACATATGGTATATCAGTGATTTACCTTTCACAAATCCATAAAATCCTGAATTTCAGAAGCCCTCAAATGTATGTGACCCTGAAATTTCTTGCAGAATTTAATTTAGACTTGTGCATGGCATTAGTAAACTTGTACATTTTGATCTGAGCGGTGAAAGAATCATAATTCCCTACAGTTTTGATGGGTGTTTCCTTGTGTGAATTAAGTTTCCTTTTTATTTATTTTTGGTTTGGAATTGTTCTGGGTTAGCTGTGTACGAGGCAAGTACCTTATCCATTATACTATCTCCCCACCCCCATAAATATATTTTTTATACACAAAAATGTTAAGTTTGCAAAAGTTATCCAGCATAGCTTTGTTTGGGGTAATAAATTGACTAGCTGCAACTAAAGTACCTGTTAAATAAACTGAGTATTTTCACAGTAGAAAAATCATTAAATAGACTTAAATTTTATGCATTAACCAAGCATGATCTCAAAGATAGTGAGCAAAAAAGACAAAACATAACAGGGTGGGAAATACATGCTACCTTTTATTTTTTAGAAAAATAGCATAGCGAGGCTGGAGCAATAGCATAGCGTGTAAGGCGTTTGCCTTGCACACGGCCGACCTGGGTTCGATCCCCAGCATTTCATATGGTCCCCTGAGCACTGCCAGAAGTGATTCCTGAGTGCAGAGCCAGGAGTAACCCCTGTGTATCACCAGGTGTGACCCAAAAAGAAAAAAAAATAGCATAGCATCACATGTATTATATTCATCTCCAAAGGATCCTAGAAACTAGAAAAACATTGCCCATTTGGGTAGAGACAAGGATGAGAGGACTTGTTTACCTCTTACTGTTTGTATTTTTGTTTGATGTTTTAGGGGCCTTTCCCAACGCTTAGGAGTGAACTGTTTTCACCTCAGTGCTCAGACTTGCTTCTCTCGGTACTTGGGTGGCCATATAGTATAGAGAATCCAATCTGGAGTGCCATTCCTTTGAACTGTCTCCCCAGCCCAAGAAACTTCTTTTTTATTCAGCTTTTTCTATACTTTGAATTATCATATGACTGTTTCCTCTTCCATTTTCCTTAATTTGCTTCTCACAGTGTAGCCATGTAGTGCTTATCTTTCCAAATATAACCTTCTTTCTAAAATGTACATATTTCCAGTCATTTTTCCAATATCCTCATTAAGTTTTACTCACATAAACATTACATCTAAACTAGAAAACAAATGGCAGCGCTTTTGTTGCTCACAGATGTTAACAGTAAGCTTTTTTGGAGGAGTTTTTGAAGTTATTTCTAACTATGAGAACAGATTCTCTATAAAGCTGCACTTTATATAACTTAATAGTGCTTTGGAAAATATTTAGATTCCTGTTTATGCTAATTGAATGATAAATATGTATAACTACTGGATATTGCCAAGATATTTTTTCTGTGGATAAAATGTTTTTATCTGCAGAATAGAATTTGTTTCACTGACTGAAGTTTACTTGGATTAGTAGATTTAATTATCACTGGATGATTTTCATATGTTTGATCATAGTAAAAAGAAATCATGGAAAAGATTTTATTTTTTTGTACGTTTTTCTTTTTAGATGGAAATCCCTTCTTCCAGCATTATAAATCAATACATTGCATGTCAAGGGCCATTACCGCACACCTGCACAGATTTTTGGCAGATGACTTGGGAGCAAGGCTCTTCCATGGTTGTTATGTTGACCACACAAGTTGAACGTGGCAGGGTAAGTCTTAGCAATTTTACTCCTAGAGGTATCCATAGGAATTTAAACTATCTCCACACATGGGGCCAGAGTAGGTGCAGCAAGTAAAGCACTTGCCTTGCACATGGCTGACCCAGGTTTGATCTCTGGCACCTTATAGTTCCACCGCACCTACCAGGAGTGATCCCTGAACACAGAACCAGGAGGAAGGCCTGAGCTCTGCTGGGTATGGCCCAAAAAATAAAAATAAAATGTCTCCACATGTTCGTGGCAGTTCTTACAAGTCCAAAGATGGAAACAACCCCAGATGTACCAAATAAAAGTGTTATGTTCATGTAGTTGAATGTTATTTCACAATTTAAAAGTAATGGAAAATTAGTACATTTTTTAAAAATTTTATGAGTAAACCTAGAAAATATCATGCTAAGTAAATAATACCAGTCATCAATGATTTTTATGGTTCTATTATATAAATCATAGAATTTATTATTCTTTTTGTGTATCATCCAAAATAGGCAAATCCATAGGGAAAGAAAGTAGATTAGAGTTGGGGAAAGGAAGACAGAATAGAGGAATGAACATTAAGTGCTGTGAGTATGGGGTTTCTCCAGGGATTGAAGAATGAGTGGTTACACATTTCTGTTAGTAGACAAAATAACCAAATCATGTACTTTAAGTGGGTGAATTCTGTGATACATGACACATATTAGCGGTGCTTTTAGTTTAGATTATGATTTTATAAGAAGATTATGAAGGATAGGATTTATAGGCTAATAATACAAATTAATAATTGACTGAATTCCATTTCTTATTGGTGGTGATTACGTTTTTTGCAGTGTCTTGGATGGAGCCCTGGGCTTCACACGTTCAAGGCATGTACTCTACTATAAAACCACATCCTCAGCCTTGCATTTGGCATTTTAGTTTATGATTCTTTATCTTGTTTGCTTAACTCTAAAAATACCAAAATTTGTACATGCCACTCTCACACTAGTAAGACTCAGACAAGAATTATAAGTGGTAAAACACTGGGTGAAAATTTATCCCAATCTCAGATGTTCATACAGATTATTACTATTACCAAGAAACAAAGTGATAGAGCAATGAATGTAAGCACTTGGAGATTTTTTTAAAGACTATGTGAGAGTTCATTAAATTGTTCTTGTAACTTTTCTATAAGTTTAAAAGTTCTTAAAAATTAAAACATTAAAAAAATTGTAAAAGTTATGTAAATATTTAAATCCATTGCTGTCAGGTTAAATGTCACCAGTATTGGCCAGAGCCCACAGGAAGTTCATCCTATGGATGCTACCAAGTCACCTGCCACTCAGAAGAGGGAAACACTGCATATATCTTCAGGAAGATGACACTATTTAACCAAGAGGTAGGAAAGCAGGATACCTATTCATTAGAGTTGTGGTGTTCAAGGTACAGACTTGGGAAGCTGCAATTATTTTTGTCTGAATCTTGGTTAGTAGAAAATAGTATTTAAGTTACTCAACTATTATGTACTTGATTGAAATATATTGGAATCTTATGAAAAATGCATGAAGAATCTTATGGAGAATTTATTTTATAATAACTTTATTTTCCATGTTTATAGTTAAATTATATAATTCAGTGAAAGAATTCATTAAACAGTAGTCTTTTGGGGGTGGGGGGTTGGTTTCATTTTATTTATTTTTTTATGCAGAGCATGCACTATGGGTGAGCTACATCCCACCCAGTGTTTACTACTCTTAACTATTTTGCCTCTTCATAGAAGTTATATTTGCCTAACAGGCAATTGACCCGGGTTCAATCCCCAGCATCCCATATGGTCTCCCAAGCACCACCGGGAATAATTCCTGAGTGCAGAGCCAAGAGTAACCCCTGAGTATTGCTGGGTGTGCCCCAAAAAGAAAAAAAAAAAAGATTTCTTCCTCTGAATAACAGCAATAAAAAATTTGAGTACATCTGTGGAAATAGAAACACTATTGAAAATTATCCAATTATCCTGCCTTTTGAGAACAGTAGAGGAGGGGAAGGGAGATAGGTCAAAAGGGTGGAGCACACACTTTGTACGTAGGCAGCCCAGTTTGGATCCTCGGCACCATATAACTCTTGGGACCTCCTGGAGAATCCCCAGAGCAGTGTTTTGGCAATAGCCCCTGGGCACCACCAGAAGTGGCACCAATTTTTTTTTTTTTTTAAGTAGAGAAAAGGGCTGGAAAGGCAGTGCAGCGTGTAGGGGGCACTTGCTTTGCAAGCTGCTGACCGGGGTTTGTTCCCCGACACCCCATAAGGTGCCCTGAGCACTGCAGGAGTAAGCCCTAAGCACAGTGGGTTTGGCCACAAAACAAAATTTAAAAAGTAGGGGAGAGTGGGGCCCAAGTGATATATAGCAAGTAGGACGCTTGCCTTGTACACAGCAGACATAGGTTCGATCCTCCACATCCCATATATGGTCCTGCAAGCACCACCAGGAGTAATTCCTGAGTTCAGAGGCAGGAATAACTCTGAGCATCACCAGGTGTGTCCCCTTCCCTCCAAAAAAAAATGTAGAGGAGAGCAGGCCGCAGAGATAATACTGTTGGTCCAGCACTTGCTCTGCACAAGGCTGTTTATTCCCCAGCACCAAAAATATTCTCCCCTGGACACCACCAAAAGTGATCCCTGAGCGTAGATCCATAAATAATCTGTGAGCACTGCCAGTATAAAGCAGAGGAGGGAAAAGTAGAGAGCAGTTTTTCAGTTTTCTCCTTATTAAGGAGATCAGAGGCAGAACCCTTTGACAGTATACAGAGAATAAATTTCTATTAGCTAGTCCTGCTTAGCATGACCTGGGTCACTCTCCTTGACTTTCAAGTCCAAGACCAGAAGTGGAAACTGATTAATAAGTGATGACTGTAATCCAATTAAAGATATATGTGGAGCCTTGTCGTGCACTTGAGGCGTACACTCCATTTTTTTCTACTTGCAGGAAGATAGTCCCCTGCCAGCCTCCTTTTATTTTGAGGGAGACAAGAAGAGTTATAGGAAAAGAGCAAACACCAAAAGTTACAGTGTAGTTCTGTGCACTTAACTGTCAATGGTTACCGCTTTGGAATAAAAACTACATCTCCCTCTTCCTTTCTGATTCCTGCTATGGTTAAAGAGCCCAACAAGCCAGGATCTTAGTGACCAAAATGGGATAGAAGTTATGCTGGTTCACATAAAAGAAATATGGAATTGAATAAAGCACAAGTTACGGGAATTTAAGAAAATAAAATTTCATTATTTTGTGGGCTAGAATTCTTAGGTTCCCTAAGAATAAATTTAGGTTTGGGCTCATGCACTGAATAGCTCATGTTCTAATGCAACAAATCAAATTATTCTTTTTCATTTCCCAAGTAAATGTAGAAGATAGACTGTATGGTTATGTAAAATAGGCAAAACATTTATATCTTCAACACAGTTTCTTCATTGAACTGCTTTTTTAAATGAGTATATCTATAAAACTTTCCATGAAAAGTTATGAACTGTAGTACTTTTTACTGTAAGTGCTGAGTGCAGAACTATGCTAATAATACAAATTAATTTCTAAAGTTTGAGCCATATTTACAATCAGAAAAATGAATGTATAACAAATATATACATACATGGAAACTGGATATTCAGATATGAATGGGTATACAGAAAGACAGTTACTACCTCAGAATTTAATAAAATACTATTTTAAATTACCCATCTGAGAATCAGAGAGATAGTACAGAGGGCAGGGCACCTGCCTTGCACACAGCCGACCCGCATTCCATCCTTGGCACCCTGTATGGTATCTGGGTATAACTCACAAACATACAAGATAGAATAAATAAATAAATAAATAAATAAATAAATAAATTCATCTAGTAGATTATTAGCACCATTAAATTCTTTTGTTGATGATAATAATAGAGGTAGATAGTCATTCAGTAAACTTAATTTTTAAGGATTAAAAGTATCCAAACGATTCTGAGGAATTATCAAATCATAATAGTGTCTCTTTGGATATTTAATTAATCCCCTTTTAAATTTTTTTCACTTTTATGGTTGTTTTTGTTGTCATTATTGTTGTTGTTGTTTTTGAAAATTGTCCTTAAGTAAAATGACAATAAGTGGGTGTCATTGTTGAACTTTGGAATTTGTTGAGTTTACGTCTTATTGGTGATTGGGGGCAAAGGGGGTTATTTTGTTTTAGTGCATTTTTGGTGGGAGGTTCTATTCTTTCAAAATTAAAATAACATGAATTTATATTTAGAGACAGTTTCTGTGTCAAGGTGTATAATTTTGGGGTTTTGTTTGTTTGTTCATACTTAGAAAAATGAGAGTCGCCAACTCACTCAGATTCAGTACATAGCCTGGCCTGACCATGGAGTTCCAGATGATTCTAGTGACTTTCTGGATTTTGTCTGTCATGTGCGAAATAAAAGGGCTGGCAAGGAAGAACCTATTGTTGTTCATTGCAGGTACTGTTTCCTTCCTCTCCTTGAATAGCTCAACTGGATATATCATTGTCTTTAAAGGGGATAATATATGTTTTACTTTGTCCTTCAGTTATTATTCTCACTATGATAGAGGGAAACTCAAAATTATTTGTTTTTTTTGTTTTGTTTTTGCTTTTTGGTTCACACTGCTGCTCAGGGGTTACTCTTGTCTCTACACTGGGGAATTAATCCTGGCAGTGCATAGGGAACCAGATGGGATGCCAGGGATCGAACCCAGGTTGGCCACATACAAGGCAATTTCCCTATCCATGCAGCTATTGCTCTGGCTCCCAAAATTGTGTTGATGGTTGAAGATAATCTTTGATCTACAGAAGTTTATCGTAAAAAAAAAAAAATTTAAAGTACATCATTGCACTTTAGAATTTTATTTGTCATACTTTAATATCTAAAATTGGAATGTTTTTATGGTTGAGAGTATGATAAAATACAATATCTTTGCAATATTTCAGTTTTTTATTTGTTTGGTTGGGTGTTTTTTTCTTTTTTTTTTTCGGGGGGGTCACACCCGGCTATGCACAGGGGTTACTCCTGGCTCTGCACTCAGGAATTACTCCTGGTGGTGCTCAGGGGACCATATGGGATGCTGGGAATCGAACCCGGGTCGGCCTCGTACAAGGCAAACTCCCTACCCGCTGTGCTATTGCTCCAGCCCCCGCAATATTTCAAAGTTTTAACCTGAGATATTTACCTCTCCCACCTGAGTCCTCCTTCATGGCCTGTGGCCCCTCTCAGTTTTCTTAAAAAGGTCCTATCAGGGGGGCTGGAGCAATAGCACAGCGGGTGGGGCGTTTGCCTTGCATGCAGCCGACCCGGGTTCGATTCCCAGCATCCCATATGGTCCCCTGAGCACCGCCAGGAGTAATTCCTGAGTGCAGAGCCAGGAGTAACCCCTGTGCATTGCCAGGTGTGACCCAACCCCCCCCCAAAAAAAAAGGTCCTATCAGGTACCATTGTGAGGTACAGCTTTTCCAGGAGATCCCAGTGGACTTTGACAGGCTGTCTCCTTTCCAGACTCATGCCCTATCTGCCCTCAGAGGCCGAATAGAATGGATCCAGACTTCACTGCCACCCACGCAGAGATTAGGAAATGGCTTCTTATCTCCCTAACCTGACTTCCTTGGTTATTAAGTAATTTACTTGGAGACTTTATTGAGATCTTTAACCTTAAACATATTTAGCATCTCTTTTTTCATTTATTCCTGGGTTTTTTGAGCCACCCTTTACAGTGCTTAGGGGCTACTTGTGGCTCCATGCTCAGGACTGCCCCCTTGGCTGTGCTCAGGAGACCCTCTGTGCTACTGGTGATTTTAAACAGGTTCATGGTCAATGCAAGGCAAGCACTGTAACCTCTGTACTATCTCTTGTGCCCCTTTAGCATTTGGGGGACAAGGGTGGCTTGGGCCACACCTGATGATCTTCAGGACTTACTTCTGGCTCTGTGCTCAAGGATCACTCCTGGTAGGCTCAGGGGACTATGCAGGGTGCCAAGCAAGCGTCTTACCCACTGTAGTATCACTCCGGCCCCTCCTTTAGTAGGTCTTAAAAGCAGGCTTTCAAATTATCAAAACAGATTGTAAAACACATGTTTGAAAGGCAGAATGGCATGAATGGTGAACACATTTGGCAATTTCATATCCTAAGCCCAATAATACTGTATGCGTATTCACAAGAGAACTTAAAAAATATTGTTTGTTTTTGTTTTTGTTTTTGTTTTTGTTTTCAGTTTTGGGGCCTTACTGGGCTGTGCTCAGGTCTTACTCCTGGCTCTGCACTCAGGGATCACTCTTGGCAGGGCTCAGGGGACAATATGGGGTGCCAGGGATCAAACATGGGTCAGCCACATGTAAGGCAAGTCCTTTAACCTCTGTCCTCTCTCCGAAACCTCAAAATGTTGTCCGTGACTATGTGGTAACATTTAATCTGAAAGAAGTTTGGCTTTGAAAACTGATCAAATCATGTAAAAATTTATTGTTCTGTGTACTCATTAGTAATTTGTTCCTGTATTTTATTCTTTTGTATTTTAAAGGAAAGTTGTTCCAGTAAACTTAAGTACTTTGTTCATAATTTTAAAACTTAAAAAGTGGGAAGTGGAGGCAAAGTGATAATATAACAGGCAAAACACTTTCCTTGCACATGGCCAGCCCAGGTTGGAACCTGGACATCCCATATGGTCATCTGAGTGCACCATCAGGAGTAAGCCTTGAGTACTTCCAAGTTTGGCCCATAGACCAAAATAATAATAAATAATAATAATAATAATAAATATTTAAATGTAGGGACCAGAGATACAGCTCAAGGAAGGTGGAGCTCATGCATGGCTTATGCAAGATTCTAAAGTTGACCTCTAGCACTGCATGTCTTCCTCTGTCCCTGCACTGCTGGATGAGAGATGTGTGAGAGTCCCCAGCACCACAGTGTAGCACCAAGTATTGCTGGGGTGGTCCCTACTCAAAATAGTGAAATCTAGCTTTTAAAAATGTACTTTTTGGGGTTAGAGATATAGCCGAATAGTCAGTGGCATGTCACAGCCAGGGTATGTACTGGGACCTAAGCTCAAACACTGACCCCACAAAGCCCCTTCACCACTGCCAAGGGTGACCTTAGAGGTTCTGGAGCACTTCTACATCCTCAGACCCAGGTAACTACATAGCACCAAGTATGACCCCTGCCCTTGGACTCCTGTATTCTGTTTGGGAAGGTATCCAAAATAATATTTTTATAAGTAACACTGGGAGGCAGAGGGGATAGATTAAACCATTTAATCTGTACTAAATGTTCAGATTTTTTTTTTTTAAAAAAAAAAGAAGTACATATATTTTTTTTTCTTTCTAGTTGATTTGCTACTTTCATAATGTAAAATATTCAGATAAGGGCCGGAGCGATAGTCCAGTGGGTAGGTTGTTTGCCTTGCACTTGGCCAACCTGGGTTTGACCCCCGGCATCCCATATGGTCCCCCGAGCACCGCCAGGAGTAATTCCTGAGTGCAGAGCCAGAAGTAAGCACTGAGCACCGATGGGTGTAACTCAAAAGAAAAAAAAATTCAGATATTTTCTTGGGTCATTTAGTGGTGGAGGAACTGACCACTGCTGGTGAATTTGAAATTGGAACATTGAATTCCTGGACTCTTATAAAAAGCATTGTAAATCACATTGCCTAAATGAAGTAAAAAAAAAATTTTAAGATGAAGTGCTCTACTACTTGCATTATTATTGTGTTATTATTAAGTGTACTTCAATTTTCTGCAAATGAGAAGCACACCAAGTTTATAACTTCAAATAGTATATGTAAGGCCTTGCCAATATTTGTCTTCTGTAGTGCCGGGATTGGAAGAACTGGGGTGCTCATTACTATGGAAACAGCCATGTGTCTCATTGAATGCAATCAACCCGTTTATCCACTGGACATTGTAAGAACAATGAGAGATCAACGAGCCATGATGATTCAAACACCTGTAAGTACTATATTTTATGTTCATGTTGTTTTTCTCTACATGATGGTTTTTGTTAACTGTATATATCCTAAGCCATATTTGTATCTTTTTAAAATTCTTCGCAGTAATAACCTCCTCATGGGGTGGCAAATACTGCTTATAAATCAAATTGGGACCATTGCTTGTTTATAAGTAAGGTTCTGTTGGAACACAGCCATGTTCTTTTGTTTTCATGTAATTTGTGGCTCCTTGTATATAATAATAGCATGGCTGAAGTTGTAGTTGTCACCATATGATCTCCAAAATCTAAGTTTACTATGTGACCTTTTACAGAAAATGTTTGTCAGCACTACTCTAGCATGTAAATTCCTGAGTACTTTAAACAGTACAGGGGAACTTGCCCTGTATGCTTAGTTAGACGGAATGCTGAGAATGATAAAACCCCTGAACTGAAGAGAGTCTTGATAGAACTGCTTGTCTAACTTGACTTTTTTTAAACACAAGAACTTAGATTTAAGCAACAAAACAAACTAAAAAATTTGCCTAGGTTTTTTTTTTTTGTTCTACACTGACTTATTTTTCAGCAAACAAATGAGAAATCATGGAGTTAATTTTTTTTTAATATTAAACCATTATAGGGGCTGGTATGATAGTAAGTGGGTAGGGCATTTGCCTTGCACACAGCTGACCCAGGTTCCCAGCATCCCATATGGTTCCCCGAGCACCACCAGAGCTAATTCCTGAGTGCAAAGCCAGGAGTAACCCCTGAGCATCGCCGTGTGTGACCCAAAAAGCAAAAAAAAAAAAAGTTAAATGTAAAATGTTAGCATTATTATTGGTGTTGAGTTTACTGACGAGAATTAACTGATATGACATAGTCATTTTTTAAGCAATTAATTTAGAAAATTTTAAACATACACAGAACTAGACATGTAAATAATTTGAGTTCTTAGACCCAATATTTGCTATACTGTTTCATCTGTATTTCCACCTACATTCCCAATATTTAAAGTAAGCCCTAGACATTTTGCTATTTTGGCTATAAATTTAGTGCATTCCTTTAATGTGCTTTTTCATAAAACACAGCCACAGTATCATCACACATGTAATTAACTATCCCATAATATTATCATGTAGCCAGTATTTAAATTTCCGGTTGTCTCATAAGAATCCTTTTTGGATGGGGGTTTTTGTTTTGGTTTTAGTGTTTTGGGTTTTTGGTTTTATTTTGTTTTGGGGTGTTTTGTTTTGCTTTGTTTTTTGGACCATACCCTGTCGTGTTCAGTGCTTACTCCTGGCTCTGCACTCAGGGATTACTCCTAGTGGGTTCAGGGAACCTATGTAGGTTGCTGGAGATCAAACCTGGGTCTGCTCCATGCAAAGCAAGTGCCTACCCACTATACTCTCTCTCTCTGGTTCAAGAATCATCTTTTAAATTTTAATAATGCGGTTTGTCTAGCTCAATATACCTAAAATAATACTGCAACTTATACTCAATATTAGTAAAACTGACTTTTAAAAAAAATGAATTTCTAAAAAACTATATTTTCAGATTCCATTCTGTTTAGTTTTAAGTTACATTGGTAATAAGACTGCATATGTTTTTGATCAGGAGTATTGCTCCATGGCTTGGAAGCTGGCCTCACATGCTGGGGGAGAAAGCAGTTCAGGTAGAGAAGGGAACACCAAGTACAGTATGGTTGGAGAACCCATTCAGGATGGAGATGTGTACTGAAAGTAGACTATAGAGCGAACAATGGCCAGTTAATACCTGCATTGTAGACCACAACACCCTAAAGGAGAAGGAGAGTGAAAAGGGAATCTCCCTGCCATAGAGGTGGGGGAGGGATACTGGGTACATAGGTGATGGAGAACGGACACTGATGGAGAGATAGGTACTCGATCATTGTATGACTGAAATGTAAGCACAAAAGTTTGTAAGTCTTTCACTGTATCTCACGGTGATTCATTAAGTCACTACTAAACATAAAAAAAAAAGACTGCATATGTTTTTACCCCTTTGATACTTTGTATTTCCTTGCCTTGTTAGTCTGTTTACCCCAGATAAATGAAATCACCCAGTATTTGTCTGCTTTCTTCTGGTTTACTTCACTTTACTTGATATCTCCAGTTCCAACCAAGTTGTAGCTAATTGCATGATCTTTTCATTCCCGGCAGCTGCATAGATGATATGCGTTTTGTACAGATGCCACACATGCATTGTCCACTTGCATATTGTTGGACACATGGATTAATTCCATGTCCTACTTACTGTGTACTAAGTGCTGCAATGAATAGTGGTATGCATAAAGGCCTTTGAATTAATGTTTCTGTGTCTTAAGAGTGGATGCCATAAATGGGATTATAGGGTCATATGGCAGGTGGAGTCTTATTTTTCTGGGAAATCTCCATACTGCTTTCCATATGGGTCATATCAAACAGTATTCCCACCAGCAGTGAATGAAAATTACATATTTTCATAAATAAAAATTACATATTTACCTCGCTTTTTTTAACTTAACAAAATATCCTGGAATCATTTTCTAATGGACTGTAGACTTACTTCTTTCCCTGTCTACTAGAGCAATTATATCCCACTCGTACGTTATACCTCAAATTATTGTCAGTCCTTTATTGATGGCCGCATGTATTATTTTTACATGTTTATTATTATAAATAAATAATGCAACAGTGAAGAGCCTCATTTATAAGTACATATTTTCGACTTCTTTTTTCTAGCTTTCCTTGTTTGTTTTTGTTTGGATACCCAGCAGGGCCAAGGATCGAGCCCAGGCCTCCTGCATGCAAAGCATGTGCTTCCACTCATAACCTGTCTTTTGAATAGATTCTTAGAAATGAGAATGTTGGGTCGATAGGTAAATTTATGTATTTTACTAGGTGCTGCCAAATTTCCATCAGCAGGTCTGGTAGTCCTTTACATCCCTACCATTAATGCCTGCGTGTTGCCAATGAAATACATTGTCAGGCTTTTGTATTTGTTGTCTTCTGTTAATGGAAAATGCTATTTCTGCATTCTTACTTTACTTTTTTTTTTTATAAGCAACAAGTGATGTGCTTGCTTGTCTTCTAGATTTTCTTATCAATTCTGTTTTTTATCTTTTTTTTTTCAGAGCCAATACAGATTTGTATGTGAAGCTATTTTGAAAGTTTATGAAGAAGGATTTGTTAAACCCTTAACATCATCAAACAAATAAGAATGCGAAAGGTCTGGAATATGAATTGGGAAACTGCTTTCCTTCATATTCAACTTGCCATAATACTGCTTGCAGGAAATGGCATCTTAACAAAAAGAACTCACAGAAACTGAAAACTTCAGCACTGTTGCACTTTATGTTTTAAAAAATATCACTCTCTTAAAATCTATAACTCATTGTTTGAATACTATTTCATGCTTTGCTCCGAACAAATAGTGAATAACTGTGTATGTTCAGGGTAATTTATGAAATTTTGTGGTGGTGCCATTCAGTTCCCTTCTCATAGAATTGCCACAAACAAGGCTCAGAATTCTCATCATCTCTGATATACACCTGTATCTTGAAAGCAAAAAGAAGTAAACATCAGGAGTCAGCTCTGGTATTTTCCAGTGATTTATGTACTTACGATACTGATTACCAGATTTTATTTTTAAAACGTTAGCAATATTATTCTCAATATTAGCCAATACACTGCCTATGGATGCAGCACATCTTTCCCTATACTCCTCCTATAGAGACCTGCTGTTCGTGAGAAGAAAGGTGAAATTTGCTTTTCCCAGGAAATGCTGCACATTGTCATTTACCAGCATCTTATAGAAAGTATAAATATGAATCTACAAATTTTCTTGGGTTCAATAATGTTACTTATATTTATCATAAAGTTGGCTTATTCCAAATCATGTAATTTCACATACTTGATGTAAAGGAATGCATGCATTGTGTCTTAACCCCTTAAGTGCCTTGAGACGTCTTTGTATGTCTAACAAAAAGGCACTCATTTGACCCCAATAGGAGGTATGTATGTAAATTGTATACTTATGTTCTTCTGCATTTTGAATCATCAGTTCACATCGTTAAATACAGCTTCTTGTATTGAGAGTCACACAGTCAGAAGGTTAAGGCAATTCTATTTCTTTACTCAATTACTGTACTTTGCCATAAGAATGAAAGGTAATTTGTATTCTACTGAGTGAGCACTGCTGCTATGGAATTGTTCAATATCTGCACATTCCTTTCCCAAGGAACAAGGGTTACAGTTTAGCAGCTCAAATATAAAAATACTTTATTATTTCAATTTTATATTTATTTTATCTCTAACTTTAGAAATGGCATCTAACGTGCACATGAAAGTAAAACATTGATACTCTAAAATTAGAATAGCTAACTGTGATTTAGTTCTGCCACTAAATTATTACTCTTCAGAATTTATTTTGGTTCAGATTAAGCTTTGATCCCACTGATCCTCCTAATTGGGACACTTCAGACAAGGGTTGGAATATTGTTGACTTTTTTGCCAAATGTAATTCATCAATAAATGAAATGAGGATCCTCTTGTCATTTTTATGAATCATTAAATGACTACCGTTTGTATATACTTACTAAACTATGAACATGTTAATATGGCAAGTTTTGATCAGCCCGGTGGAAAATCTAATTCCCTTTAAAAATGTGTATGTTTTCCTCTTCAAGTTTTTTAAGTCTGTTATTTTAAGATAGAACCTTTAAAATTGCCCAGTTTTAATATAAATAGAAATTTGTTCACCTGTTAAAATGTTCTATTACACAGTTATTTTATATGGTTTGGTTAAAGTAGATTCATTTCCTAGTAACTTCTGAATATTTATGTATGAACTTAATAAAGCTTAGAGTTAAATAGTAGACATTTTAGAATGTCATTTAGTATGAGGGGAGAATGTAAATTTTAAAATCTTAAGTAATCTGACTACTTAAGAATAAGTAATAAGAATAATCTTAAGAAAGCTTATTACTTAGGTAGGAATAATTCACATTACTTCAGATATTCAGAATCCATAATAATAAATTTTAGGAAGCTCCTAAACACTATAGCAAGATGCCAAATAAATTATTGTATTAAAATATTTTTTTAAGGAAGAGTAAACATTACCTTTATGTCAAAGAAAAATTCTCTTATCTATTTCTGGATTTCACAGTCAAGACAGTATAATTTAGTAAATAACTGTAGTTTTATTTGAACATTCCATTCTCTATTCACAAAAAAAGTACTTTAGGCTGCTATTAACATCAGGATAGATTAAAAAGTGAAAAAGTAAAATCAAGTTGCAGGGCTGAGGGGTATCTATATAATTAATACTGTTTTGGTAGTTGTTTTTTACCTGAATTTAAAAAAGTCTGTTCTACTGTATGAAAATATATGTTTGTATAGATATAAATAGGCAAATGTCATAGTTGGCATGTTCTTTAATTTAGGGCTTTGTTTACACTTTTGAGATTAACTGTAATGATTTGTTGGCAATGAACTATGCTGCCTTTTTAATGCAAGTCTTTAGATGATAATATATTAGAACCTAAGATTTAAGTTCTCATATATATTTTTCATCTGGGAACTATCCTCTGTCAGTATGTACAGAAAGATCCCTTTTTAAAAGCATAGTTATTGAAATCTTACCATTTAAAATAAATTGCCCTTAAAATGAATATTCTAGTTATGTCTTACTTTTTACCCAACAAATTAAACTATCCCTAACATTTATGCCTCTTTTTTAGGGGGAGCAGGGGTGGGGAGCACCCAGTGTGGGATGCTGGGGATTGAACCCAGGTCAGCCGCATGCAAGATGAACCCCTATCCGCTATACTATTGCTCTGGGCCCCACCTAAGCCCTTTTTTAAAAACTGCTAATCAATCTAACAATATTCTAGAAATCCAGCTTTTATATACCAAGTAGTTTTAGATTCCATTCATACCAATGTAATGTGATTTTTAACATGCCAAATTACCCCTCTCCCCCGCCATGGTGCCAGGGATAAAACCCAGAGCCTCATGCCTGCAAGACAAGTGAAAAAATGCCAAATTTCTTGTATCTGAACTACTTTCTCCCATCTTAAACCCTTGTCCTCACTCTCCACATGTACATACTCAAGAAATCAATGCTGAGTTTTCTTTTCTGAAAAGTGGAGATAGATATTGATGATTCAAGAGTCTTTAAATGCTAAGAAATGTTTGTGAAAAGCTTTCTTCTCATTTAAAATTGTTTTACCATGTTTATTTCAAATGTTCATCTGATGTGTAAGTACTGTATGTAGGATGAAGAATATTTTGAAATGCACATTCGGAAAAAGAAGAATTGGTAATATGCGTTAGACCCATACATCCACTCAAACTAGAGGTAAATAGCTTAAGAAATAATTTCTGTAAACCCCACTAGTACAAATAGGAGAGGAAAGAGTGATCATTTTGATTAAGTGTAAAGAGAAGAAAATTACATGAAAGCTGACTGTAAATGTATAGAAAGGTATGCTCAACCATTCGGACAGTTACTTGAAGATTCCAAGTACGTGAAGATACTTTGAGGTTTATATATTTGTTTTGCAAAAGCTAGTGCTAAAAAACCTAGGGTAAAGGAACATTTTAATTGCAGAGTTGTACATACTCTGTTGGTAGGTGTGCTTTGTTCTAATCAAAGTTTAGCAAAAGATTCCTTTCCCCTAAAGGTACTATTATTTGAGAGCTTAAAAGAACTTGAGATCTTAAACAGTTTCAGCTTCAATTATTATAAATAATATATGTGAATATTGGGCATTGTGAAATAGTTTATTTCAGCTCAAGAGTTGAACTCAGGCAGCGTTTTCACTTAAAAACTATGATGATCTTAGACATTAGTTTAGAAGTTAAGTAGGCTTTTAAAAAAGGGGGCTGGGGAGGCGGCTCAAATGATAGAGCACAGCATGCCTTCCTTGCATCTGTGAGGCCCCAGGTTTGATCCCTAATACCACATGGTCTGGGTGTGGCTCTGACAATAATTTAAAAAGTAATGGTCCTTATTAGGACCCCACTCAGTTTGCTAATCATGATTCACTGATAGAACATAAGCTTTTATAGATTATATGCTCATTTACATGCCATAAGGAAACATTAAGATGCAAACTTTTAAGACTTTTTAAAGAAGCACTTAAGACATAGAATTAAGACTTAGAATATACATTCACTTGTAACCAATAATTTATGTTCACATAAACATGTAGTATAATTACACCATTACTTGTTTTATAATATCAGAAAAGGAGAAGGAAACAAAAAATTTAACAACGTTCTATTATCTCTTGAATATTTAAGAAATAATGACGGTTATGTTGCCAAAGTAGTTTTGAATTATTTATGTCGCAATAATGTGGAGTATGTTTACATTTCTTATTTTATAAGTATTTTGTAGTTAAATTTGCATTTTAAGTTGCTTAGAGTAAGGTATTTGTAAAATTATGATAAATATATGTTAGAATAAACATCTTGTATGACAAAACAAAGATAATTTATGCCACTGCTATCTTTTATATAAGCTGCCATATCAACAAAATATATCAGCATTGCTTGCATCCCGTTTCAGTTATCCAACTACAGGCTTTAGAAAGGGAGGGGACTAGAAGGCAAGGGAGAGAGAAAAGTTTTATTGAAGTTATATAGCTGTGTTGTTAAAACCCAGTGTTATTTTTAATCAGATATCAGAATTACTGATTTGTTGACAAGTATTTATTCATGTCTAAGTGTAAGTATCACAACGGAATTTATAGCAGTGTTTTATAACATTCTTAGAGAATTGTATTGCTGCAATAAAATTTGCATAATAAGATATATTTGAGGGCTGTTAGTCAATAACTTCAGCAGTTTTATGTTTTAAAAAATCCCTGAGATTAGTTCCTATATTATATATTTGGAATTTACATGTATACAGGTATTTCAACACAAATTTGTATTATATGCAGACTTCGTTGCTTTTTCCCATTAAGTATTTGAGCCACTCCCAGCAGCGCTTGGGACCATGTGATGTGGGGGATTGAACCCAGGGCTCCTATTTACAAATGTTCTGACGCTCTTTGAGCCATCTTCCAGCCCTGGTTTTTATTGCTTCTTAATAGTAATTACAATAATTCTTTCAGTGTTTCCAAAAACAAGCAACCCCTGTTTCAGCCAGAAGTTAGACATTTTATTTTAATAGCCTTGATGAAATTGTGGGTGGATATCAAATATGTATATCTGTTTCTATTATTAAATGTGCTGCTATTTACTGTGTGTATGTTTTTCTATGCAGTTTACTGTTAATTCTCAAAGTGTTGTAATCATTGTTTTTATTTTAGTAATCCGAGTTAAAAGAGCAACCAGAAATATTACCTACTGAGTTGTAATCGTCAACATTGACTAGATATGATTCAGTTCATAAGTAAATTAACCATTTTTTTCTAATTTACAGATTTAAAGCAATATTGCAAGTTAAAAATTACAGTCTTAGGAGGAAGTTCTACTGTTTAACTTCTAGAAAGAAACCTTTAAACTTTTTCAATATAAAAATGAAAATATTTGAAAGCCTTGTTATGCTCATAAAAGTTTCAGCTTAATGCTGTAGTTTTCCTGTTGTGTAAATTATACAAAAATATTTTTCTATGGACTGAAAGATTGAAGCTGTTAACTTTTACTTCATTGTTTAAGAAGGAAACAATGGTATTTGTATGTCTTTCATGCTGTAAAAAAGATGAATGTATCTTTCAAATGCTACTAGAATAATAACTTGATTCTAAAGATACTCTTGTTTTGGAAAAAAGTCATCTGGGTTAAAAAGAAAGAAAGGAAGAGTATATTCCACTTCATTATACAAAATGCAGTTTTAGGAGAAAATTATTTTAATATAAACATCAATCATTGAAGCATATATGTATTTACCACAAAGGAAAGTCCCCATACTTGTCTTTTGTCAGGCACACAAGAAAACATTGTGGGAGTGATAAAGCCAGAAAATTGTGCCTAAGATCCACAACAGTAAATATGTACAGAGGCCCCTGACAGATAGTTTTGCCTTTTAATTCCCAATATCTTAGAGAAAGACCATTATTCCAAATCTGACTTGTAGAAGTGGAGTCTTAAATCCTTAAGGGCTTATTAATTCAGCTGAACACAAAAGCTCCCTGCATTGTAAACCAGCTTCTTTAGGCATGATTCATTCAGTGCCCTCTTTAAATTGTAATATTTATTATCTTTCATTAAATGACTCAGTGGGGCCTTCATTATTCTGACTCCTACTTCCATCCCTCTAACTTCTAAAAAAAATATCACTAATTTTTTTTTACAATGAGGTCTTTGTGAAGTAAACATCTTAAACCGGCGTTTCTTAAACTTTTTCCACATTTGCTTGCCCCTTTTGCTTAAGAAATTGTTAGCAACACCAGACAGATAGGTATATAAAGTAGGTATACAAGTCAGACATTTGCTAATAATAAATCATACAGAAATTTATTTTAAACACACCTTTAAAATGTTGCATTTTAACATGAAGGGTTATCACAGTTTAGGAAGCTAGACCCTAAACAGCTATAAATTGATCTTCATTATTGTTAGTGTTCTTACAAGAGTAGTGTCAGGCTTCCCCTTCATGCTGGAAGTTTTAAATTTTTAGCAGATAGAACTTGTGATAAGCTTAATAACTGCCTCAGCGTGCTTATAATCCTAAAATCCAGGTGGACACTGGCTTGTGGTTTTCCCATATCCATTTTGGTCATAGCTGAGCTCATTTCATCCTTCACTGAAGGAACTTTTTAGTGTCTACTCCTGAATTGTAGTTTTTAGTTATTTGCCTTCCCAGGGAAGAAAGTTTCAACCTAATCCTGCAGATCTAGTATCCATTATTTCACATCCTTAAGTGAGTTGACAAGATTATTAATTTTTCATGTATAATGTAGAGTAGGTCAAACTTCAGTGCTCAAATTGATTTCTTGAAATTCAAATAGTAGCACTTTATTTCATACTACTGAGTTAATTTATATGTTTAAAAGTAAAATTTATCCTAGGAGTTTTGTAAATATGGGGGGGGGAAATGGACTAGTATGTAGAGCTTATGACCTGATAATTCTATATTTAATTGGTAACTTGTGTGATTTTTAGCTTTGCCATTTTCTGTAATTTAGTTACAACAACGGCTACCCAGTTGACTGGTCTTGCTGGACTCTTGGATTCTCTCAACTAACAGAACTCCAGTCAAGTTTGGTTTATTATAGTTGTTTCTGCCTTTCCTTGTTTTTGTACTTTATGTAAATACTTGGAAATTTGTTTATTTTATTTTGCATTGTACCTTATGATTAGTCTGTACTGAACCACAAGTAATTTGCAAGGGGCAAGTCCTGATACTTGACACATATATTGAGGGGCAGGATTTAAGTTACTAAAACAGTTTACATTAAGCTGTTTTCATTTGTTGTCATTAGACTATATGTGCTTTAAAAATTAGAAACTGTCCAACCCAGTGTTCTGACAGTATCAGCACATTGCAGTTATGATCCCTGCTGTAGTCTTTTCAAATAAGAAAAGCTTTATTTTCTACAGTGTAGGCTTAATTTAGGACAAATACTTTACTAAATACTCACCTATGGTATTTTTAGCAGTATTTTTTTTTTAGTTATTTCTATGTAGAGGGTGTTTTAATTTGGGTGGTTTTTTTTTCCTTTTCAGGTGCTATATATAAGGATAAAGGTCAAAGATAATAAGTCTAGCTAGTTTCCCAATTAAAATATAATTTTACATTTTTGCTGCCATTTCATGTTTCATTGTACTAAACAAGAAGCAAATGGCATTGACCTCTGAATTTTTCACTTAACTCTCCTTCCCAGTATCACAGAAAATGTCTTTCTTTATCATTTGTTCCCTTGACTACAAGGCAAAAAAGCTTAGGGTTCATTTAAAAACGTGTACACTTGAATTTGATCAATACTGGATAATTTGAAATCATCACTGCATTTGTCACTGCAATTTGATATGTGTTCTAAGACTTGTATATTTGTCTTAATCTCAGTGAAAAATTAGGGTTACCAAAATTAACATAAAAAGTACAACATTGTCGGAAAAATGCTGATTTGAATTTAAATTGTTCTAAGCTGAAAAGCAGTTCATGATATGTGAAATGCTGTTGCAGTTTTGCTGACCATAGTATTATTATTTTTATTAAGAAATAGCTGTTCAGGTACAAACATGACAAAACTTGAGCTGTGACTTTTAATTGTTCAGTTACAAAATAAAGATGAGCTGTAGTAATTTATAGGAGTTGTGAAGATTATTTTTTGGAAATATCTTGTTGGAATTTTGTAACAATTGGTTATATTCTTTTATGGAAGATCAAAAAAGAGGTTGAGAAAGATGCTAAGTGGGAAAGAGAATTACTAACTCACTTGAGAGGGGTGTTAAAGAGGAGCTAAAATATTTAAAAGATGAAAAATGTCTCCAAGAATCTCTTCCGATGTGGTCATTACTTGCTTCCTCCCAGCGCTAGCCCTTCTATTCTGATTTTAAATGTAAAACCCTGTCAGTCCAAATGAAGGAACCCCTCTGAAGGAAGCTTATCTTGTTCTTCACAAAGTGCAGTTAGGTGTATCATTTTGATCTTAAAGAATATTTCTGAGAGAATGTAATATGCCAGTCATTTTATATCTAAAAATGATTAGGAGGGTAAATGAAAAATGTCATCTTATTCCATACCTCTATTATGTTTGTACATGCTAATAATTCACACAGTGCCAGAGAGTTATAGACGCCTCTTCCCCAAGCTCCACACCATGAAGAAGCTCTCAAACATCAAACCACCTCCATTAAGTTTCTGGTCATATTCTTTGGGGGGATGAGAAATTATGTTCCTGCATTTATGTACACATTTTGCTATTGCCAAAGGAATAATGTATAACATAATAGTTGTACAATATGTTTTCACAATTTGCCTTTCATCTTCAAAATATTTCTGACAGGTCTGCTTTATTTTTTATCTCTGCTTAGTACTCCATCATATGGATATACCACAATTAAATTTTTGTTTGTTCTTGGCCCACAGAGAGCTGTGCTCAGGGGTTGCTCCTGGTGCTGCTCTGGTGACTGTGCAGTGCTAGGGGTCAGATCCAGATGTTCTACAGAGAAAGTTGACATACTCTATACCTGCCTTGTAGGTTCTACAACCTCCACCCTCCTGTCACATTTCTATCTACACAAGTCTCTGCACCTTCAAGCCACTTTTCATGCATAAATTGATATTGCCCATATCTGCACACTTAACTCCTATTAATCATAATTCAATTATTACGGTTTTTTAACTGGTAAAGGGCTGGAGAGATAGGACAGCAGGTAAGTCTCTTGCTTTACATGCAACCAATCTGGGCTGGGTCCCTGACCACACATGGCCTTCCAAGTAAATTCTGAGCACTGCTGGGTGGAGCCCTAAAACCACCCTCAAATTTTTTTAATCAGTGTAATACCATCTTATTCAGTAAATTTCATCAAATGCATGTATATCTGTGTAACTCAAACCTCCATTTCCAGGTTTACTATAGAATAGCATTGTCCCCACCACTCCAAGAAAGTGTCTTCTTCCCCTTCACATTCCATTTCTGACCCTCCCTCATTTATTATTTTCTTGAAGGTTCTCCAACAAAGTACTGGTGATATAAAGCTACAGAAATTTGTTGTCTTAGAGTTCTGGAGTCCAGAAATCCAGCATGAGGTTGTTGGCTGACCCGTGCTGCCTGTGGGAGTGGTAAGGGAGCATCCGGGTCATGTCTCCTGGCTTCTGGCAGCCTCTCCCCTGCCTAGCTCTGTCAGTGCAGGACTCCAGCAGCACCAGGTGTGGCCCCAAAGCAAAAGCAGAAAGTGATTAAAATATTAATTGTGGGCTGGAGAGATCATATGGAGGTCAAGGCACTTGCCTTGTACCTGGCTGGTCCAGGTTCAATGCCTGGCATTGCCAGGAGTGATCCTCAAGCCCAGAGCCAGGAATAAGCCCTGGTTTTGTCATGTGCCCAAAACAAAAATTGTAACTATTCACATTTTACCATGATTAAAAATAACTATAGGGGGCCAAAGCAATAGTACAGCGGGTAAGGCTTGCATGCGGCCGACCCAGGTTCAACCTCCGGCATCCAGTAAGGTCCCCCAAGCACCGCCAGGAGTAATTCCTGAGCGCAAAGCCAGGAGTAACCTGTGAGCATCACTGGGTGTGACCCAAAAACACTGTAGCACTGTCGCACTGTTGTCCCATTGTTCATCGATTTGCTCGAGCGGGCACCAGTAACATCTCCATTGTGAGACTGGTTACTGTTTTTGACATGTCAAATATGCCATGGGGAGCTTGCGAGGCTCTGCCGTGAGGGCGGGGTACTCTTGGTAGCTTGCCGGGCTCTCCAAGAGGGACGAAAATTGAGTGTCATTTGTTACTAAACTACTATTGTGTGAAAAGCTAAATTTAATTCGAAGATGGCTTCTCAACTTGTCAACAGTGGAGTATGCAGCAAAGGGCAGTGAGGAGGGGTGAGCTGGTCCGAAGAGGCTTGATTGCACAGAAGCCTGCCCTGGCTGGAGCCAAAGGCTGAGCTGAGCACCCTAGAAAAAGCCCATTTGCATTCCTAGAGCACCAGCTTAAGTGCGGGCTCCCAGCTCCCAGCAGGCCCCCCGCACTGTCTCTGAGGACATTCCCATAGGATAAACCATCCAGCCTCAGGAGTTTATACTCACAGCTCACGTGATTGTCAGCTTTTAAGTCTGGCACTTAAGGAGAGTGTTTAGGTTATGTGAAGAAGCCTGTGAGCACACAGCACCACATGAGGGATGAGGCTGTGAGGCCTGGGCAGGTGAGAAGTCTGCAGTGAACAGCTTATGAAAAAGGAGAACCGCCTGGTCCCCAGTTTGTCCCTTGCCATCACCGTCACGTTTTCTCCAGATGAGTGGCGGTACTGTTATTGCATCTGCGTTCACTGCAAGGTAAGTTTCTTAGCCCTTGGGGAGGAAGAAAGCGGTAGCAAAACTCATTCCTGGGCTGGAGAGACAGTACTTGCGTTCTTGCACACGGCCAATCCTGGTTTGAATCCCTGCTTACCTATATGGTGCCCAGAGTCCCTCCAGGAGTGATCCCTGAGCACGAGGTAGGAATAAACCTCAGCACAATTGGTTTACCCTCCAACACACACACAACCTCCCCCTCATTAAATTCCATTTAAAAAGTAAAAGTAAATACCATATGACCCAACAATACCACACTAAGGTATTTATCTGAAGAATATGAGAGCACTAATTTAGAAAGATGTACACATATTTTTATAGCAGCATAATTTTTAGTAATTGAAGTATGAAAGCAAGAAGCATCTGTCATAATGACTGGATAAAGAATTAGTTGTGGTAGAGGGGCTAGAGCGATAGTAAGGCGCTTACTTCACACACACCTGACGCCAGTTTGCTTCACACGCACACACACACACACACCTGACGCCAGTTTGCTTCACACACACACACACACCTGACGCCAGTTTGCTTCACATATACACTTGACCCCAGCACCACATACAATCCCCTAAGCACTGCCAGAAATGACCCCTGAGTGCAGAGCAGGAGTAAGCCCTGAGCACCACTGGGTGTGGCCCCAAAACCAAAAATGAAACTCAGAGGCTCAAGGAAGGAAGAGTGAGTAACAAGTAGGATGTTCCTCTGCCTGACACTCAGCCTCCCTGTGTGGCCTGTCTGTGAGTCCTTGTCTGGTGACCCGGGGCCCAGTAAGGTGAGCAGAGGCTACCAAGATGGAGAGAACATTTGAAGACCAAAAAACAAAAATAAATAAATAAAATATTATAACAAGACAAATAAGAAACCAATGAAACTTTTACACAATAATAAACTTTTACATGAGTCCAACAAAAGATTCCCTACTGCTGAAGAAAAAGATTTTTTTCCAGATAATAAATGAATGTTATAAACAAACTTGATGAGAGTTGAAAAAGACTAGTTGATGAGAGAAAGTTTTTAGATGAATCATTTTCCGAAAAGATGCAATCTATAGTACAGTGGGTAGAGCGTTTGCCTTGTATGTGGCCAACCCGGTTCAATTCCCAGCATCCCATATGGTCCCCTGAGCACCACCAGGAGTAATTCCTGAGTGCAGAGCAAGTAGTAACCCCTCTGCATTGTGGGTGTGACCCCCCCCAAAAAAAGATGCAATCTTTTCTAAAACATTCCAAATTAAAACCTATTCAGATGATCTGTTTGTAAAAAATTGAATCAATAGTACCTTTCAGAACTAAAAATATCTGGGCAAACAGGTTTAATGTGAGATTAAACAGGTGAAATTGTCTCCCATATTTTGTTGTTACTTTTTGCTGTGCCAGGGATTTAACCTAAGACTTCCCACAGCAGTATATAAGCTCTACCAGATATTTAAAGAATCAAGTATATCAACCTTATAATTTATTCCAGGAAATGAAAATAGAAGGGGTGCTTTCTAATTTATTCTATGAGGCCAGCAATACCCTAATACCAAAATCAGAAAAAGTCATTAACAAGAAACTATAGACCAGTATCTTCCATGAATATAGATTTAAAATTTACCTTAACAAAACATTTAATGTTAAATTCAGTGATATATAAAAAAAGAACTATATACAACTGCCAAATGGTACCTATTCCATCTTTAATACTGTTTCAGGGACCGAAGACATAGTACAGCAGTAGGGCGTTTGCCTTGCACATGGCCGACCCGGGTTTGTGATACCTGGCATCCCATATGGTCCCCCACGCACTGCCAGTAGTAATTTCTGAGTGCAAAATCAGGAGTAACCCTTGAGCACTGCTGGGTGTGGCCCCAGAAGCAAACAAACAAAAAAGTGGGAAAAAAAGACTGTTTCAGCATCAAAAATACCGTAGTAAAATGTTTTACATCAATAAAAGAAGAAAATCTGTGTGAGCAATAGATTTCAAGTCATTTGGCAAATCTAACATCCATTCATAATAAAAACTTATAGAAAACTATAGGAGAAAATTTTCTCAGCTTATTGAAGAACACCCAGAAAATACCCACTGCCTTCATACTTAGAGTGAAAAACTAGATGTTTCTCTGCTAAAATGAGGGGGGCAGGAAGGTCTCTTCACATTACTTATTTCTAATATTATTAAAACTAGTTAATAAGAAAAGGGAATAAAAATTGGGAAGGAAGAAATAAGGTTGATTTCGAAGATTAGATGATTATCAATGCAGAAAATTTTTGAAAGCAAAACAAAAACCTGATCTAAGAAACAAAAATAACTAATGAAACTAATAACTAATGAACTTTTTTGTTAAAACAAGAAATTTAAATAAGCATACAAGATTAATATCAAAAGGTTTGTTGCTTTCTTATTTGCCAGCTATAAACAACCTGTTTAAATTAAATGCACAATGCCGCATACATTAGTATGTATCTACTGCCCCCTCATCACACCCACACACATACACACACCCTAACAAAATACAGCAAGGCATTTACAAAATCTTTATGAGGAAATCTACACAACTGATAATAGAAATCAAAGAAGACCCAAATAAAGGGAGCATTGTTCCATATTCATAAATAAGAATATTGTGAGACTGCTCATCCCAGTTGATCTCTATATTTTCAACACTTTAAAAATAAAATCCCAGAATTGTTGTATGGGTAGTGAAAGTCGTTTTTTAAAAATTAGATAACAGGCAAAAGACTTAAAATTAGCCAATATAATAAAGAACAAAACTAAAGACTGACAGGGTCTTAACTTCTAGCCTTACTATAAGACACAGTGTCATATTGATGGAGAATAGGAAGATAATAGAATGACAGGGAGTGTGTAGAACTAAATCCACACAGTCACAGTCAATCCATAACTTGACAAAGCAGCAGACAGTTCAGAGAGATAATAAACATTTTAACAAATTCTAATGGGAAAACTAGAGATGCATATGCAAAAACTCAATCTAGACAAAAATTTTATATTTCATATTAATCATTTGGCATTAGTAAATTGGTGTTTTACCATCTGCCCTTAATTCACATGTTGGAAACATTTTGTTCTAGACATACAATAGATGGGCCTAAATCCATTTCATTCCAGCTTTCACCCTCTCCCTACCTCCTTGAAAGGGGTTGGGTTCCTTCAAACTTACTACAAAGCAGTAGTAATTAAAACAACATGCTATTGGAATAAAAACAGACCTGCAGACCAATGGAACAGAGTTGAATATACTGTCACAGACCCCCAAATATACGGCCACTTAATCTTTGACAAAGGAGCAAGAAATGCAAAGTGGAACAAGGAAAGCCTCTTCAACAAGTGGTGCTGAGAAAACTGGATATTTACCTGCAAAAAAAAATGAACTCTGACCTCTGTCTAATGCCAGGAATAAAAGTCAGATCAAAGTGGATTAAAGACCTCAATATCAGACATGAATCTATACGGTTCATAGAAGAAAATGTAGGCAGAACTTTCCATGACATTGAAGCTAAAAGCATCTGTAAGGATGAAACAGCACTGACCATGCAAGTGGAAGCAAACATAAACAATGGGACTACATCAAACTAAGAAAGAGCCCACAGAATGGGAAAGAATATTTACCCAATACCCATCCGATAAAGGATTAATATCCAGGATATACAAGACACTAGTAGAATTGTACAAGGAAAAAACCTCCAATCCCATCAAAAAATGGGGAGAAGAAATGAACAGAACTTTCCTCAAAAAAGAAATATGAGTGGCCAAAAGGCACATGAAAAAATGCTTCACATTGCTAGTCATGAGGGAAATGCATGCAAATCAAAACAACAATGAGATATCATTTCACACTACAGAGACTGGCATTCAAAAGAACAAAAACAACCAGTGCTGGCATGGATGTAGGGGGGGAAGGGGCGCTCCTTGATTGCTGGTGGGAATGCCAACTGGTCCAGCCTTTCTGGAAAACAATATGGACAGTCCTTCAAAAACTAGAAATTAAGCTTTCATATGACCCTGCAATACCACTTCTGGAAGTATATCCCAAGGATGCAAAAAAGCACAGTAGAAATGACATCTGTACCTATATGTTCATTGCAGCACTGTTCACAATAGCCAAAATATGGAAATAACCCAAGTGCCCTAAAACAGATGACTGGTTAAAGAAACTTTGGAACATCTACACAATGGAATACTATGCAGCTGTTAGGAGAGATGAAGTCACGAAAATTTCTTATAAACGGATAGACATGGAGAGTATCATGCTAAGTGAAATGAGGCAGAAAGAGAGGGACAGACATAGAAGGACTGCACTCATTTGTGGAGTATAGAAGAACATCACATGAGGCTGACACCCAAGGACAGTAGATACAAGGGCCAGGGAGATTGCCCCATAGCTGGAAGATTGCTTCATGAGCAGAGGGGAGAAGGCAGATGGAATAGAGAAGGCACCACTAAGAAAATGATGACTGGAGGAACCAGTTGGGATGAGAGATGTGTGCTGAAAGTAGATGATGGACCAAACATGATGACCTCTCAGTGTCTGTGCTGCAAGCCATAATGCCCAAAAGTAGAGAGAGAGTATGGGGAATATTGTCTGCCATGGAGGCAGGGGGAGGGTGGGAAAGGGAGGAGTATACCGAGGAGATTGGTGGTGGGGAATGTGCACTGGTGGAGGGATGGGTGTTTGATCATTGTGAGATTGTAACCCAAACATGAAAGCTTGTAACTATCTCACGGTGATCCAATAAAATTTTAAAAAATTTAAAAAAAAAGAAAGGGGTTGGGTTCTCTGGAGGATCCTATTCCCTCCCCTCCCTTCCCTTCCTCTCTTCTCTCCTCCTTTTGGGCTACACCCAGAGGTGCTCAGGGCTGATTCCTGGCTCTGTGCTCAGGGACCAGAACTGGTGGACTCAGGACTATAGGGGTGGGGTGCAAAGCATCAAACCTGGGTCAGCCCCATGAAAAGCAAACACCCTACCCACTGTACTATTACACATTTTATTTATTTTTATTTTTAATCCTATTTTATTTTTATAATGTAGTTCACCACATTTGATTAGCACTGTAGCACTGTTGTCCCGTTGTTCATCGATTTGCTCAAGCAGGCACCAGTAATGTCTCCATTGTGAGTCTTGTTGTTACTGTTTTTGGCACATCGAATATGCCACAGGTAGTTTGCCAGGCTCTGCCACGCAGATAGGATATTCTAGGTAGCTTGCCGGGCTCTCCGAGAGGGAAAGAGGAATCAAACCTGAGTTGGCTGCGTGCAAGGCAAGTGCCCTAGCCGCTGTGCTATCACTCCAATCCAACAGCATTTGATTACACTTAATATTCAAACCCCAATCCCACCACTATTATACCTTCCCACCACCGTATTTTTAATGTTTCCATCCTGAACCCCAACCTCTGCCCCAAAGCAGAACCGAAATAATTTATTTTGTATTGTCTTTTATGAATAAACCGCTGAAAATGCTCCAAAACTTTCCTTAGGGTAGAGTGTGTGAAGATTCTTGTCTTTCACCCAGGGACCACTAAACCCTTCTATAAACGATTACTAATATGTTGTTAAATTAAACCACATCTAATGTGGTGTACTACTCTTGGAATATGAGTGGTGTGAGGTATGCCTTGCAGCCTCACACCAGGATTTCAGTTGCCAGGGCTGGGTCCCTTTGGGACGGAGAGCGACCTCACCCGCTCCCCTCCAGCGTGCCCCAAATGAAGGAGCCTAGTGCTGAGTCTGGCAGCATGGCTGTGGCACGCTCTCTTTCGAGAGAGAGAGAGAGAGAAGGACAGTGAGTCTCTGGATAGTGGCCCTTGATGAGATTATCTGGTGCCAACCAGAGGTGGCTTGTGGGTATGACTGCGGAGTTGCTGGAACTGGGGGGATGGAGAGGGGGGGAGGACATGGGCGGTGGTCTCCCATTCTTGGTTCTATTGAACCTGGAGTTTTCAGTCACAAGTCCCGCATACCTGGGTTTTCTGCAGATTCACTCGGGTGAGACTCGGCCCCAGTGCGTGGAGAGCGGTCATGAGCATGGCGGCGACTGAGTTCTGGAGGTTTTCGATTGCCAGGGCTGGATCCCTTGGGGCGGGGAGGGGTCTCGCCCATCCCCCTCTGGGGTACCCTGACTATTGCACATTTTAAAATATGAATAACTCAGTATAAGAGTTTACAGTTTTAATAACCAATAGAAGTGATTTGTGTGGAAACCACAGTAAAACTTAATTACCATTGCTCTTTACCCTGCCCCAGTGAATCTCACTTAGTGGCCTCACTTTTGGTTCTCCTTGCCCCTGAGAGGCATGAAACATCCCCTTTCTTGGAAAGTGAAAGAGTATGAAACAGTAAGTTCTCGCTTAAATCACAGGTTGGTTATTGGAAATTGTGACCATGAGGGAACATGATGTTTAATGAAGTAGGTCCTTGTATCACTTTAGCTCAATGTGCCGGAAATCTTTTTTTCTCTAACATCATAACATCAAAATTAACGAAATGATATCTTTGAAGTCATGCTTATTATAAATTGTCATTTCAGTGTTAGTCATCAAATAAATTGACTTTACATTATTTATAATGTATGATAACTTATGATAATGTTTTAGTTGACTAATAAAATATATTAAAACATACCTCACTGGGGCCAGAGAGATCATACAGGTAGGATGCTTGTCTCACACAGCTGACTCAGGTTTGATCCCTGGCACCTAGCACTGAGGTCTGTTCCCCTGAGCACTGATAGGAGTGATCACTGAGCAAAATAAAAGCACTGTCGTCCCGTTATTCATCGATTTGCTTGAGCAGGCACCAGTAATGTCTTCATTGTGAGACTTGTTACTGTTTTTGGCATGTCGAATATGCCACGGGGAGCTTGCCGGGCTCTGCTGTGCAGGCGGGATACTCTCGGTAGCTTGCCGGGCTCTCCGGAGAGGGACAGAGGAATTGAACCTGGGTTGGCCACATGCAAGGCAAACACCCTACCCGCTATACTATCACTCCAGCCCACTATTCATAATAAGCTATTCATAATTGCTATTCATAATAATCAATAGAAAATAACTGATTTAGCATCTGCCTGTGGCAGGAAGGCTTGAATGGGGGTGGGAAAATTCAAAATAATGGTGGGAAGGTGTCATGGTGGCGGGATTGGTGGGATTGAACAAAATAGAAACCTCACAAAAATTAACATAAAAGGGATTATAGACCTAATGTGACATTCAAAGGTATAAAATTCACTCATGACCAAGAAAAACGTGGGGGGGAAGAGGGAGAAAATATATGTGACCCTGGGTTTGGTATTAACTCTCTCTCTCTCTCTCTCTCTGTTTTTTTTTTTTTTGGTTTTTGCTTTTCGGGTCACACCCGGCATTGCACAGGGGTACTCCTGGCTCTGCACTCAGGAATTACCCCTGGCGGTGCTCAGGGGACCATATGGGAATGCTGGGAATCGAACCCGGGTTGGCCGAGTGCAAGGCAAACACCCTACCCGCTGTGCTATTGCTCTAGCCCCTCTCTCTGTTTTCTTATTTCTTTGTTTTGTTTTTTGGCCACACCCTGCAGTGCTTTGCTCTTGGTTCTGCCCAGGGACCATTTCTGCTGGGCCTTGGGAGACCATCTGGGTTCCTGAGGATTGCACTGGTCAGCCGCATGCAAGGCAAGCACCCTACCTGCTGCATTGTCGCTCTAGCTCCTGGCATTAACATTTTAGTCATAATATGAAAAGCACAATCCACTAAAGAAAATATGCATGCTAGGCTTCAAAAATTTAAAACACTGGAAAGACCAAAGATACAGTATAAGGGTTCATGTGTTTGCCTTCCCCATTATTTGCTGATACCTCTTCCTCAAACTTTGCTTTAGTTCCTTAAATACAGTTTCCTTTGGTTCTTCGAGCATATTTGAAATAGGTTAATTAACTATTTTTTCGGTAAGTTTAATGCCTGGACTTCCTCAGGGATAATGCCTGTTTAATGTTTTGTCCTGTAGGAGGGCCCTGGTCTCCTGTTTCTTTGCTTGGCTCTTTTTTTGTTGTTGTTGAAAACTGGACATTTTAAGTAATACAGTGTGACAGCTCTGAAAAATTCCATTCTCTCTCTCCAGGACTTTTTGTTGCTAATTTGTTTAATTACTGTTTAATTACTTTTCTGAACCAGAGCTGTAAAATCTGGTTTTTTTTTATTTTGTCCTGTGTAACTGCTAAAGTATTATTTTTATTTCTGCCCCCCTCCTCCCCTATTTTTTGTTATTTCAGCGACCATGGGTTGCACATGCTTGATTGTGTTGCCCCCTAGGGGCACACCCTTGAGTTGTGGTGCTGGCTGGAATCACACACTTGGTCACAGTGCTTACACGTGTGCTCACAGGGAATCGGATGCCTCACCTCCCCGAGGTGCTCACACACTGGGTTGCGTTACTTACAAAAGCTGGGGGGGAATTAAGGTTGTGGTGTTCACACACTCGTCTGTGGTGTTCCAGAGGCCACACACTTTGTTGTGGTGCTGGGTCTCCCCAAGGGCAGTGCTGAGAGAAGGGATGTGGCCTTATGCCTACAAGACGTGTGCCCTGCACTGAGCAGTCCCCGGACCCCAACTCAGAGTCTCCCAGCTTTTCATTTGGAGAGGCTGCTTTTGCGATGTGTTTTTTTGTTTTTGTTTTTGCTTTTGTTTTTTTGCTTTACACCCGGCAGTGCTCAGGGCTTACTCCTGGTACTCAGGGATCACTCCTGGAGGGGATCAGGCGGCCATATGGGGTGTGCCAGAGATCAGAACAGGGTTGGCCCCCATATAAGGTAAGCAACATACCCCTTATTCTTCCTTCTTTCCTTCTTTTTTTTGGGGGGGTCGGGGGTGGGGCCACATCTGGTGGTTGCTCAGCCTCATAAACTGCCACTTTTTTAAGAGGCCTGCTGTGGACCATTGTTTTCCACTCCTCTGGACGTCCCTGGTGGGGAAGACTTGATCTCTTTGTTTTCAACAAATACCCGTAGGAAAAAGTCTGTTTGCTCAGAGTGAACTCTCAGTTCCATCACATAAAGACAGCTTTGTCTGTGGAATTGTCTGTGGAACCCGACCAGACCAGATACAGTTCTCTGAGGAGGAACTCTGAAGGCCTCTGACCTTTCTCTGGCCCCAGTCAGCCTGCTTGGTTTTTAGGTTGCAGTGAGGCTGGGGGAAAGATAACAAGGCAAGTTCAAATACCACAGGACTCTTAGCAGAATTCAGCTACAGGTTGTTTATTCCATGAACAAATACCTTATCGCAAGTCTATGGCTAATCTACAGGACTCTTAAAAAGTTGATTCTGGGGCCGGAGCGATAGCACAGCGGGTAGGGTGTTTGCCTTGCACGCGGCCGACCTGGGTTCGATCCCCGGCATCCCATATGGTCCCCCAAGCACTGCCAGGAGCAATTCCTGAGTGCAAAGCCAGGAGTAACCCCTGAGCATCGCTGGGTGTGACCCAAAAAGCAAAAAATAAAAAAAAAAATAAAATAAAAATTAGATTAAAAAAAAAAAAAAGTTGATTCTATTTTGTATTTTATTAATTTTGGGGGTGAACCCCACTCCCAGGGGACATCAGGAGCCATCAGGGCTACATCAGGCAGGGTTAGGGGGGCCAGGCAGTGCTAATGGGGAGCATGTGGTTCTAGCACTCCAATACTACAGCCATGGCCCCTAATTCTGTGTTTGTTTTGTTTGGGGGCCACGTGCGGAGATGCTCATAGCTTACTCTTTCTCAACTTCTGGAGGTGCTCTGGAAGACCCTCTGGAGTACCAGTGATCAAACCAGACTTGACTGCATGCAAAGCAGAGGTCCTACGCTGTATACTATTTCTCTGGACCCCTGATTCTATTTTTCAAAGTGATTTGTGTTTTGCTGATTGAGAGGGTTTTCAGAAGTATTTACTCCACTCCATCATTTTCACAACTTCAATTAGTATACTGCTTTTAGATCCCTTGTCTTTCAACATGTTCCCCTGATTGGTTTTTCTTTCTCAGCCCTTCCCTCCTCTCTCCCTCCCTCCCCCTCCCTCCCTTTTCTTCTTCCTTCCTTCCTTCCCTCCTTCCTTCACTCCTTCCTTCCTTCCCTCCTTCCTTCACTCCTTCCTTCCTTCCCTCCTTCCTTCACTCCTTCCTTCCTCTCTTTTGCTTTCTCTCTCTCTCCCCTTCCCTCTCCCCTCTCTCTTTCTTCTCTCTCTCCCTCCCTCCCTCCCTCCCTCTTTCTTTCTTGTTGAGTTTTTGTTTGGGGGCCACACCTGGTAGTGCTCAGGGCTTGTCCTGACTCTGTGCTCAGGGATCACTCCTGGTGGGGCTCAGGGGAACTGTGTGGTGCCAGGAACTGAACCTGAGTTAGCAGCATACAAGGCAGTCTTCCAATCTGCTGTATTATATCGGTTCAGTACCTGTCTATTCTTGATTTTTTTTTTTGTAAAGTAGTTCACAATATTTGATTACATTTAATATCCAAACACCAATCCCACCACCATTACACCTTCCCACTACCATATTTTGGATGTTTCCATCCTGAACCCCAACCCCTGCCCCAAAGCAGAACTGAAATAATTTGTTTTATATTGTTTGTACCGAGAGTATCCTGCCTGCACGGCAGAGCCCAGCAAGCTACCCGTGGCGTATTCAATATGCCAAAAACAGTAACAATGTCTCACAATGGAAACATTGCTGGTGCCCACTTGAGCAAATCGATGAACAATGGGACAACAGTGCTACAGTTATGAATAAACTGCTGAAAATGCTCCAAAAGGCTTTTCTTGGAGGAAAATGTGTGAAGATTGTTGTATTTCACCCAGGGGCCATTAAGCCCTTCTATAAGAGATTACTAATATGTTGTTAAGAATTGAGCCTTGGGGCTGGAGCGATAGCACAGCAGGTAGTGCATTTGCCTTGCACGCGGCCAACCTGGGTTCTATTCCCAGCATCCCATATGGTCCCCTGAGCACTGCCAGGGGTAATTTCTGAGTACAGAGCCAAGAGTGACCCCTGTGCATCACCTGGTGTGACCCAAAAAGCAAAAAAAAAAAAATGAGCCTTGTGTGTGTGTGTGTGTGTGTGTGTGTGTGTATATCTGTAAAAATATACTTCCTCCTAATATTGGTTGCCTTCTACTTTAAACCCCATAATTGTGGTGCTCGGTTGGAGTATGAGTGCTGTGAGGTATGAGATGACCAGGGATAGGTTCACTCATGGGTGAGGCTTGGCCCGAGCATGTGGAGAGCAGCTGTGAGCATGGTGACGGTTGAGTGGAGGTTTTCATTGCCAGGGCTGAGTCCCTCGGGGCAGGGAAGGGCCTCACCCCCGCCCCAGGTGCCCCGAATGAAAGAAGCTGTCATGGAGTCTGTCGGCATGGCTATGGCAGTGTCCTGTTCTGCTCTCTTCCAAGACAGGACAATGAGTCTCTGGATCATGGCTGTTGATGAAATTATCTGGCACCAGACAGAGAAGGTACAGCCAGCACGCCTTCTCCAGATGGAGCCCCGGTGACACTGAGCTTCTATTAACACAGATCCGGTATACGGGACTGGGACATCTCCAAACCACAAGGCCGCTTATGCGGCCGCATGACCTTTCCTAACATACAAAAAATATGCTCAGGAATGGCTCCACCACCACTGAGTGTCCATTATCCCAGAGGCACAGAAAGCAATCTCAGAAATGCAGCGGCTGCTGGCAGATATACTCCTGGACTCTGAACTAGGCTACCGCTCTTTGCAGCTCTGGGAGGGGAAGGGTCTCTGTCCCTTGGCCTTTTCCCCCCTGGACAGCATGGCGACCGCCACCGTTCAGAACCAATTGGACAGAGAGGTAGGAGTTTGCAGTGATGGGACAGGATGCATGGGGAATCTTGCGATGGGGGAGGCTAAACTGGCCCTGCCTCCTGCCCAAATGAGACCCTGAGCAGTCGCCCATGGACAGATCCTCCGCTTCTGAACAGCCATGATCCCAGCACCACAGAAACCAATCTCGGAATGCAGCAGCTGCTGGCAGAAGTACCTCTGGACTTAATACCAGAATTCCAAATCTGGGTGGCCACTTTTGCGACCGTGCAACATCATATGATCTTTGTTACCAACAATAGAAAACATACAATCTAATGACGCCATTCTGACAGGTCTGACTCTTTCGGAAAAACTCCAAATAATGATAGTGAGTTTCCTGTCGAAAATTGAACGTAATCAAAGTAAGGAAAGAGTAAAGTGAAAATCATCTGCCACACAGGCAGAGGCGGAGTGGGAGGGGGGGTATGCTGGGATTATTGGTGGTGGAACATGTACACTGGTGAAGGGATGGGTGTTTGAGCATAGTATGACTGAGACTCAATCATAAAAGCCCTGTTCACATCATAAAAGTCACCATGTTCTCATGGTGACTCACTTAAAAAATAAAGAAATAAATTTTTAGAAAAAGAAAACAAATTATCTAATGATGCCTTTTTGGCAGGTCTGATTGTTGGGGAAAATTCCAAATAATAACGGTGGTTCTTTTGTTGAAATATTTAATGTGATCAAAGTGGAGAGAGAGTAAAGTGGAAATCGTTTGCCAAATAGGCAGGTGGAGGTGTGAGATGGAGGTATACTGGGGTTCTTGGTGGTAGAAAATGTGCACTGGTGAAGGGATGGGTGTTTGATCATTGTATAACCGAGACTTAAACTGAAAAGTTTTGTAACTATTCTCACAGTGATTCAATAAATAGAAAAAAATAATATCTGGCACCATGGGGCCGGAGCGATAGCACAGCGGGTAGGGCATTTGCCTTGCATGCGGCCGACCTGGGTTCGATCCCCGGCATCCCATATGGTCCCCCAAGCACTGCCAGGAGCAATTCCTGAGTGCAAAGCCAGGAGTAACCCCTGAGCATCGCTGGATGTGACCCAAAAAGCAAAAAAAAAAAAAATTATCTGGCACCAGCCAGAGGTGGCTTGTGGGTGTGACTGCAGGGTTGCTGGAAACATGGGAGGACATGGGCAGAGGTCACCCATTCCTGGTTCCGGTGAACCTGGTCATTCTGACTTTCAGCTGTTGTGAGGAACCAAATCCAGTCTCACAGGATAATGATTTGCCCAGCAACCAGGGCCGTGGTTTCTGCTTAAATTCCCAGTGGCTGCGCCAGACTGAGCCGATCCCCTCCCTAAACTGCACTTTCCCACATCTGTGCCTAATTTAAAGACCAAGCCCCTGAGACATGGAGTGTAAGTATCCTTATGGAAGTGATGTGAGGGAAGTAGGAAATGGAGGCAGGTATTAGATCAGGTTTGCCTGACTCTACAGCCCATTCAGTATTCTTTGAGTGAAACTTGAGGGGAAGGACTTTGGGTTTGGGGGTCCACATCTGGAGACGAACAGGTGCTCGCCCTGCTTTGTGCTCAGGGGTCATCCCTGCAGTGCTCAGGAGGGTCAGCAGTGTGTAATACAAGTGCCTTGACCCCTGTACTGTCCTCTAGCTCAGAGGAAAACTTGTGAATGGATCAGTACCAGTTAAGTATTTGAAGTTGTTTGAAACATTGTTTGGGAACCATATCCAGGGGTTATTCCTGGCTCTGCAATTAAGAATTCCTCTTGGCAGTGCTCAGGGAACCATATGGGATTCCAGGGATTGAACCTGGGTCTGCCACATGCAAAGCAAGCGCCCTAACTGCTGTCCTCTATTTCTCTGTCTCTGTTGGAAAGATATTTGGCCTAACTTTAACCCAACCTTATGTTTATAGATCAGATGTTGGAAAAATATCAAATGTTTAACATTCGATAATATTCCTTAAGGGAAATTTAAGGTTTGGGTAGTTGGGCCACATTTGATGGCACTCAGGGGCTATTCCCAGTGCTGCTCAGGATCGTCCTGTGCTCACGGGTCATACTGGCAATACTCAGGGGGACATGTAATTACATTGGGGTGGGGGCCATTGAGTCACACCCAGCAGTGCTTAGGAGTTAATGTTCCTGCCTCTGCAATCAAGGTTCACTCCTGGAGGGGCTTAGGAGATTACATGGGATGCTGGGGATCAAACCCAGGTTGGCCACATGCAAGGTGAGTGTCCTACATGCTGTACTATCACTCTGGCCCCTGGTTAAATTTTTATTTATATATAAAAACTTAGTATGTATTGGGATTAGCATAGACTCATAAGTCTTAAGATCTGGAAGCAAATCTTAGGAATCATCTGTTCTAATAACCTCATTTTACAGACAAGATAACAGATGCCAGGAAGACTCATGCCTACCCAAGTCAGTGAGTGTCAGGGTGGTCACCCTGATCCTTCTACTATCCAGTCACGGCATCTTCTCAGGCTCTGGGGTCAAATAATAGTCATGGGGTGGAGTGTGCAAATAAAGACTGCCTTCCTTCAGCACAGCTGGCTAATGAGTGGTGTCTGCATGCTGTAAGTTTGTTTGTTAGTAAGGCAGCTCTCCGACCCCATGACAGACTTAAATCTTTGACCAGATTTCCTGGTGACTCATGCACGTTAACTTCTAGAAGCCCTGAACTCCCCTGCTTCCTGCCTCTTGCCATGGGTGTCTCGTCTCATCACAGGTTCACCACTCCACAAACCTGATGGCAGGTTTTCCCCTGTCTTCTGTGATCCGATATATTATAGTCTTCCCTGTAGCCACATTTTCTGAATTTTTCTCCTTATCAGTACAAAGAAGGGACATAGGTCATCAGATCCGGAACTCTGTTCCAAAGCATTTTAAACAAGTCATGCATGAAAAATAGATTCATGAGACATGAATGTTTGCCCTGAACTTCTAGGAGGAGGGGAACTCCTGAGTATTTAGGAGAAAGATGCGGCTTATCTGCAACATCACCCTCTTGTGTCCCTTCTCTGTACACTGCTGGCCCAAGTCGTGATTTTGTTGTTGTTGTTGTTGAGTGATGCTCTATAGCCAGTAGTTTGGTATAAACTGGTTGAAGGTCAAGTATGCTCCCAGGAATACTTGCAGAGGAGAGGAGCGGACTTTAAAGCATGAGATTCTGTTTGGGATATTTTCTTTGTTTGGTTTGGGGGCCACATCTGGCTGTAACTCAGGGCTTACTTCTGGATGTATATTCACAATCACTCTGGGAAGTGTTTCTGGAGACCATACGAGGTGCCAGGGATTGAACCTGGATTAGCTCCAACCCAAAATATGAGATTCTGACTCAAGAAAGATTTAGCTCCATAGAGGGAGTGTCTGACTCTATGGAGCTGTATAACGATGGGCCCCAGAAGCTGCTGCATCCAGGAGAGGTTTTAACTTTTTTTTTTTTTTTTTTTTAATTTGCAGCACTCGTGTGTTCTTAGTCCATAAAATGCATGGCATCTCATTTGGAGTTTTGGAGTGTTGCTTTTTGTTTTTTTTCTGGGCCACATTTAGTGGTACTTGCAGGGTGTGTGTGTGTGTGTGTGTGTGTGTGTGTGTGTGTGTGTGTGTGTGTGTGTTTTGTTTGTTTGTTTTCATAAAGTTGTTCACAATAATCGGTTACATTCAATATTTCAACACCAATCCCACCACCATTACACCTTCCCACCACCATTATTTCGATGAATCCCACCACCACTCAAGCTTGCCCCACAGGCAGATGTAAGATAATTTATTTTGTACTGCAAGATATGAAGGATATAAGATGTCTGTAAGGGTCTATTTCACAGTGATTCAACAAAAAGTAAAAAAAAGTCATGCTCCTAGATTTCTAAAAATTAATATAATTGGGGTCTGGAGCCATCCCTGCAGCGGGCTGCTTGGTTCTGAGATTCATTTGTGAGTCTCTGGATCATGGCCGTTAATGCGCTTACATGGCACCCGGAGACAGTTCATGAGCATGACAGCCAGGGCCCTGGAGGGTGGGGGGATGGGAAGGGGACAGTCCAGTTCCTACTCCATGAGGCCTGGCGTTTTCAGTTACTGGTTCTGCATACCTGGGTTTTCAGTGGCGTGAGGGGTCCAAGATGGGCCTGTGAAGATTTGCCATGAAGGTGGGAGTGATTGGTTTCTGGAAGTTTGGGGCTGCCGGGGTTCGTCTGCTGTAGGCAGAGAGGACGCCTGCTTCCATACTAGGTGCCCTGGTGAAATCGGCCTGGCACATGGTCTGGAGCGGTCTGTGCTTTGGGGTGACTCCTGGTAGTGCTCAGAGTGTTCTATCATATCAGGGGTTGCATCTGGACTTCCCGCCTGCAGAGCATCTCTGAACTGCCTCCCCCTCTAGTATTGCATGCTTCGGAAGATGTGTGCAGGTAATGTGTTCTATGTGAGGCTCATCACTACACTGAGAAAGTGTTATTTTCTTTTCCCAATCTTAGATCTACAGTGTTAAATCTGAGCATCAGTGCTAAAATTTTGATGCTTGCAGCACACAATTAATTTCTCACTCAGCATTGCTTTCTGTGCTATTTGCTTTTGACTTGTTTGTCAAAAGCAAAAAAAATTTTTTTAGCTGTGCATACCTTTTGAATTGATAGTGTGCTTTGAGATCCAGTCTCTGATAAGGGAATTCTTCCTGGCTCCCATGTGCCTGACTGTGTTCTGTTTTCAGTGGAAATTTTCAGCCTGCAGGTCTCCCTCAGCTGCTTGAAAGGATTTCTAAGCCTCATGTTGAAACTCTCTTTCCTCCCTTCTGTTCAAAGTATCTTGGCATAAGTGACCTCCCAAGTGTGGACCAATTCTATAAAGCCGAGCAACAAATAAGTTTGGAAACAGGGGTAAGAGGTGATTTTGTAGACTTGAGACAAATGTCCTGAATTAATTAAAGAATCAGGATGTGAAAAAAAAGGACTCTGTTTCTTCTCTGGACAGAGGTACAAGTATTTTACCATGAAAATTATCAGGGTGTTAGCTTTAGGACTGTAGGGTTCCTTCCAAAACCCTAATATTTGGACTGGTGCAATAGCACAGCTGGTAAGGCCTTTGCCTTGCACGCAGCTGACCCAGGTTCTATCCTTCGTATCCCATTTGGTTCCCTGAGCACCGAGGTAATTCCTGAGTGCAGAGCTGGAAGTAAACCCTGAGCATCGCTGAGTATGACCCCAAAAGTCAAGCCAGACTCTGCCGTGTGGGTGAGATACTCTCAGTAGCTTGCAGGCTCTCTGAGAGGGGCGGAGGAATCAAACCTAGGTTGGTGTGCTATTGCTCCAGTCCCCCCCCAACCCATAAATAAATAAAATAGAAAAGACGGATATTAGAAATGGCTCAAAGGGCTGGAACACCTGCTTTACATGCAGAACCCTGGACTCCAGATCTGTCACCATGAGGAGTGGCTCCCAGCAATACCTCCAAATGTGAGAAAGCTGAAAGTCTGTTTCCTCCTAAAACCAGTCCAGCCTTGTTTTAATAGTTAAACAGGCTACAGTGGTAACACAATGACTTCTGGGTGTTGCCCTGAACAGAATATGGAATTTCAGTTTCCACCCAGGTTTCTGAGTTCTTAATCACTCCATTCCCTGGCTTGAAAGAGGGAGCCAGGGGGAGTCTATGTTAATCTCAGACCCCAACTGAATCAGAAGCCGAGTTGCAGCCCAAGCTCCTACTGAGCTGCTGAAGCTGCTCCAGTTATGGAGAATGAGAGTCTCCTCATTTCTGCCTGTTGGGTCCTCCACTTAATACCTTCTAGTGGCTTCTCACATTGCTCAGAACTAGGGCCCACCTCTGCTCTCTGCAGTATCCCCTTGAAAGACAGTTGTGCTTGCTCCCTCTCTACCAGTTACCCTGCTTTCCTAGCAGTTAAGGGTAAGGCAATGCCTTGGCCTTTCCCTGGTGGTGCCCTGGTGTCCACACGGTTAACTCCTTCATTTCTTGTTGGTCTTCCCTCAAATGCCACCTTCTCCCCAGAGCTCCACACAGGCTATAGACCCTTAGCGCCACCAGGCATGATTCAAAGCAAAGCAACCAAATATTGCTCTATTCCTAGAAGTATGAGTTCCAGAAGTTGCTTCTGTTGCACCCTCTATATTCTTTTTTTTTATAGCTCATTATTTTTTTTATTAGTGAATCACCGTGAGGGTGATTCTGTACATCATGAGGGTACAGTAAATAAAGATTTACATTTTCGTGCTTGTGTTTCCATCATACAATGTTTGAGAAACCATCCCTCCACCAGTGCCCATTCTCCACCACTGATGAACCTAGTATCCCTCCCACCTCCCAATCCCATCCCCCCACCCACCACGCCTCTGTGGCAGGGCATTCCCTTTTGTTCTCTCTCTCCTTTTGCGCCCTCTTTATTCTGATCTTTGAGAAAAAGTGTTTTCACAGTGATGGCTGTTGTTTGGTTGTCTAGCGGTGGAAACAGAATGTGGACATTGCTGTCATGATATCAGCCTTCTGTGATAAATGTTTGTTTCATGTAAGCTAATATTTTCTATATAAATAAACATATGTATGCTGTTAAGGCAATGTACATATTTGTATCTGTATTGGATAAGAATATCTGACCTAGAAAATCTTGTGAGTTGAAATAATTATGACACATGAAAACAGGTTCAAAAGTAATGCTTTAGTTTAAACAATGAGTTTCTAGAGTAATAAGATTGTTGCAAATTTTATCCTACCTGTGCTCTATTTGATCACTGAGACTTTTGATACCTAAAATTTCTAGAATTACCAAGTAAAGTAAGTAAAGAGGCAGAACAATAGCACAGTGGGTAGGGCATTTGCCTTGCATGCGGCTGTCCCGGTTCGATTCCTTTGTCCCTCTCTGAGAGCCTGGAAAGGTACCGAGAGTATCAAGGTCCCCGTGGCATATTTGATATGCCAAAAACAGTAACAAGTCTCACAATGGAGATGTTACTGGTGCCTACTTGAACAAATAGATGAACAATGAGACAACAGTGCTACAGTGCAGTGCTATATAAACATAAATGTCAAATGCCACTTTTTTTCTTTTTGCTGGCCACACCAGCACATGCTGAACCCAGTGTCTTGCATATATAAGACACTGCTCTTTCACTGGAGTCACACCCTGGCCTCAAATGCCAACTTCTTTTGGGGACCTTCTCCCTTTCTTAGCCAGTCTATCTAAAAGTGTACTTTTTGTCCTCGTTTTTCTCCATATTGTTTATACTACCTGATATAGTGTTTACTTTTACTATTTTTTTGGGTGGGGGCACACCTGGCAATGTTTACCGGTTACTCCTAGCTCTGCGCTCAGAAATTAGCTTTGGCAGTGATAGGGGGACCATATGGGATGCTGGAACCAAGGAACCAAACCTACGTCGGTCCCTTGCAAGGCAAGCAAACACCCTGCCTACCGTACTCTCTCCAACCCCTAATTTTACTAATTTTCTGTTTGTCCTGCTATGGGACCAGGGATCTTGTATGTCCAGCTGTTCTATTGTGCCCCCTAGTGCCATACAGAACACAGCCTGGCCCGGAGCTGACACTTGCGTCATTTACCGGTGGAGCTAAAGGATGAGCTGTCCCAGAGCTAGCAGAGGATCTCCCTGAGCCTGAGACGTCCAGGAGTGCTCCACTTCCCTTTCCTGGCTTTGTGTTTCCTCATGACCCTCCTCATCCTTTGACATATACTTATTTGTCCACGGTCTTTTCCTCCTCAATATAATGCAAGCTCCATTACCACAAGACAGTCAATCTTTTGGAAGAATTGGGTAATTGCAACCATTATCCACCTGGTTCAACGGATAATGATATATTATCCATTTGGTTCGGTGGATACTGAACCGTAGATCAACCTGGCAACACCTGATGCTGGTGCAGGCTGTGGGTATACAACTCCCAGCGAGGGCGGGGAGGTCTGCCAGCCTGGGCTGAGTTGGCGGGGGAAGGGTGGGCAGCCAGCGCCCCTTTAAATAGGACGCCGGGCGCGGGTGCGGCGCTCCCGCCAGGTGGGCCCGGCCAGGCCCTGCCGCCCGCTTAACCTGAGTCCCGCCCTAGCCGGACGATTTCCGGGGCGGAGCCATTGCCCTTTTAAGAGCGGAGCGCCCCGCCCAGTAGGGGGCGTGGCCTCGAGGGGGCTTTAAGGGGCGGGCCCGCGGGCGGCCGGGGTCCTCGGGAGGCTCGGCGCGGTGGGCGTACGCCTCGGGCCGCCATTTCTGGGCGTCTCTGGAGGAGCCGCCCCCTCCCCAACCCTCCCGGCGTCTCGCGGGACCGCTCCCCACTCCGTGGGCGGCCGCCGTCCGGGCCCAGGTAAGCGCGCGCGGCCCTGCCCGACCGCACAGGTCCCCGCGGGCTGCGCTCGCCTCAGGGCTGCGGCCCCCTCGCGCCGCGCCGCCCGGGGTCGTGCGCGGGGCGGCGGCGGCGGCGGCCTCGCGCGGGCACCGACCTCTTGCTGGCCGCCGGTCGGGCTGGCCAACTATTAAACCCCCGTGGAGAGGGGAGGGGCGGCGGCGGCCAATGGGGCCGGGCCGCCGAGTTTCGGGCGATACTGCGCGGCGGGGAGCCGGGGTGTGCCGGGCTGGCCCGGCCGCGGGGGTCGCCGGCCGCCCCCGCGGGTGGGGGCGGGGTGCGCCGTGGCCCGGCTGGCCAGCGAGGTGGGAGGATGCGGCCGGTCGGGGCTGGGGCGTGGGGGAGGCGCGGAAAACACGCCTGGAGTGACTGTGTCACGGTCATCGATCGTCTCCCGCAGCCGAGCGACCAGACGGGGCGGCTCAGCCGCGGCCGCGTCCAGACTCGGGAGCCCCGCGGGGGACGGCGAGGGGCGGCAGGTGCGCCCCGGGTCGGAGCGGCCGTCCCGCCGCCGCACCTGCACCTTCAAGACGGGCTCGGGGCTGGGAGGCGAGTAAACATTCCTCCTCGCGTCAGTCACTTAGCGCCGAGCTTGCCCCGTGCCAGGTGACCGAGCTGTTCAGCCCAGTCTTCCAGAACCCGAGTCTTTTCAAACTGCTTTTGGAGATTTCTAAAAAATTATTGATTTGGGGAGGGTCCTCTCCGGGCGCTCAGGGTTTCTCCCCTCTGGCTCTGCCCTCGGGAATCACTCCTGGCGGTGCGCGCGGAGGTGGGGGTGGGGAGACCATATGCGAAGCCGAGGATCGAACCCCGGGTCGGCGGGGCGGCGTGCAAGACAGACGCCCTTCCCGCCGTGCTGTCGCTCCGGCCCGTTTTAAGCGTAGATCAGAGATATTTTTAAAGATGGTGGGGGGAGGGCGGTTAAATTAGCCTTAACTTCCGTCCCAGTATCATCCATCAGTTGCTGAGCCTTCTCGGCGGACTATTTGTACAGAGAAGCGAGTTGGCGAGTTTTTCTTCTCTTTCTGGGTGGTCTTTATAGAGTAGGATGCACTCGGATAATCCTCTTAGGAGCGTTTTCGGTATCAATATTACTGTACCAAGAGGCAGTCATATCTCTTTTGCGGGTGGTTTTATATATATATGTATATACATAATACATATATATATATATATATATATATATATACTTGGATTTTGCTTTACCAGAAAATTTCCGGGGTTCGGTAGATAGTAGAGTAAGTAAGGGCACTTCACTTGCATGCAGTGAACCCGAACTACTTTAGTCCCCTGTACCAGTTCTATAGCCCCCAACAGTGCCTTAAGTGACCCCTGAGCACAGAGCCAGGAATGGCCACGGAGCACCATTGACTGTGGCCCAGCAGCACCCACCTCTCCCACAGCAATTGGGTTAGAAAAGATTGTGGCAGTGGTCATGGGTAACGTTATACATGTTTTATGACATTTTGTGTTGTTCTGGGGGAACTCTCAGCTCTGTGCTCAGTCTCTCCTGGTGTAGCTCAGAGGACCATTGGGTGCCGGTGTTCCACCCTGGGCTCCTGGGTTCAAAGCATTAAGCTATCTTGCCCGCCTTCATGACAGTTGTTGGGTTTTGCATATGTGTTAAGAAAAATCTCAGTTCATGGGCCCGAAGGGTAAGACTCTCTTGCCTTGCAGGCAGCTGACCAGGCTTTGATTTCTGGCACCCCATATGGTTCCCCAAGCCTGCCAGGAATGATCCCTGAACACAACTGGGAGTGACCCCAACCATCCCCCATCTAAAACACCCCAAAAAACCCTTAGTTTATTTCTGCAGTAGATGAATTGTTTTTGTTTTTTGTTTTTGCTTTTGAGCTACACTGGAGGTGCTCAGGGTTTACTCCTGGCTTTTTACTCAGGCATCACTCCTGGCAGTCTTGGAGGACCATATGTGGTGCTGGGGATTTTCTTGGGTCAGTTGTGTACAAGGCAAGTGCCCTACTTATTGTACTATTACTCTGGCCCCTCGCATATCTTTTAATAATAGGAATTATTATAAAATAACTTGTTGAAAAATTAAAGGTTGCAGGCTAAAAATTAGTGGTTTTTTGTTGTTGTTTGTTTGAAGAAAACCATTTAAACTTGTGTGGAGCCAGGGCAGTTTGCGGCTGACTTCTTTTTTATCACTGGCACCCCAGAAGGACCATAAACAGTCAGGAGTGATCAGTTGAGTGCAGAGCCAGAAGTAGGCCCTGAGCATCCCTGGTTGTGGCCCCCAAACCAAAAACAACATACAAGAATTCCCCCTGTATCATTTTTGTGTCACAGTGTTTCCTTCATTGAGCTCTTTTTTTTTTGGGGGGGGGTGTCACACCCAGCGATGCACAGGGGTTACTCCTGGCTTTGCACTCAGGAGACCATATGGGATGCTGGGAATTGAGGGTTGGCCGTGTGCAAGGCAAATTCCCTACTTGCTGCACTATTGTTCTAGCCCCCATTGAGTTTTTGATACTATGCAGATCGCTGTGCAGGTATTTACTAATGGTGAAGGAGTCAGATAGGGTGCCTAGCCTTGTCTTCTTGGGCAAGTACACATTTTAACAAAAAGGGAAGACTGGAAGATGGCTGAAAGGCTGGAGTGTGTGCTTTGTAAGCATGAGGCCCTGAATTTGTGATTGCAAGACATGTTCCCTTGAGCGCAGCTGGGTGTGGCCCAATAATCAAAAGAAAGAAAGAAAAGAAAAAAAAAAAGAAACAAGGGACCAGAGATACCTAAAAGGGGTGGAGCAGCATGCTTTGCATACTCAGTCCTAGAGTTTGATCCCCAGTGCCACATAACCCTCCCTCCTCCCCCAGCACTGCTGGAGAGGCTCCTATTTTTAAAAAAATTATTTTAAAGCTAAACAATAGGGTATTTAATTCATCTTCTTAAGTAAAAGTCTATGCATACTAGAAGGGGCACTTAATTGAGACTCAGGAGCCTGGAAGAGACCTGAAGTTAGCCATGGGAGAGATGAAGTGGATAAAGAATGTTTTAGATGCTGAACAACTAATGAAAGAAGCCTGAAAGAGGTCTACAGTTCGGAAAGACTCAGTTGGACCAAGCCAGCAGTGGGGAGTGGGCTGCCAGCAGGGTCCTCAGGAAGAACTGGCTCAGGGACCAAGGCCCTTACAGATTTTTAGTGTTAGATTTGTGGTTGTTAAAACCCCCACCATTACAGCATGAACCAATAATGAGCTGAGAGGGAAGGGGGGGGGAGATCGAACTCACTTTTGGAAGGAAACTCTGAAAGACTTTTAAAATATCAGACATTGTTTTTACAGAAGGTATTAGTACCTCATGATCTTTGCCTGAAAGAACCTGACATTCTTTTAGTCTTTTGGGGGGTTTTGTTTTAAGGACACACCTTGTGTGCTCAGCAGGGAATAAATATTCCCTGCTTGTTGACTTGAAAGGTCACTCCTGGTGGTGGTTAGGGGACCCTGTAGTGAAGGGGACTGATACTTAGTCCTCCCACCTGCAAAGACTATGCTCCAGCACTTTGAACTATTTCAAAATCTGCTCTCTTTTTAGTTCTTTTGTGCATGTCCAAGTATGTATATCTGTGTAGCACATCTCATCCCAGTATGGCATGAATTATTCATTTTTCTCTGATCTTTTCACTTATGAATATTGTAGCATTCTGTGTACCATTGTTTAACTATTTTTGCATGTTAATGCACTTAAAGTCAAGTATATCCTGAAAAATCCTTGTTTCTACAACCTTGAGCACATATATGGGACTTTTCTTTATTCTCTCCTGCCAGAAATAGAATCTCTGAATGCAAGAATTTATGTGTTATTTTGTTGATAGTGGGGTCAAATCCTCCTGCTAAGAGAGCAGTTGTACGTGTCCCTCTCATATCTTTTGCAACACTTTTATTTATTTTTTGAAGGTTTTTGTTTATGTGCTTTCAAAGCATCTCTTTTTAGGGGTGGTTGGGGGCACATCTGGTCATGGTCAGGACTTAACTTATTTCTGTGCTCAGGGATCATTCCAGAGTTTGGTCAGGGGAACATATGGGGTACTGGGGATCAAACCCGGGTTGTGTATGTGCAAGGTAAGCACTCTGCTTATACCATTACTCTGCGCCCCAAAACAGATTTTTAAAAAGTTTTTTTTTGAGGTACTGTTAGTGATGGTTAGTATCTGTGTACATAATTTCAACACTACGTCATTGTTGCACCCAACTCTCTCCAAGGTTCCTAATACCCACTCCCTTTCACCCTCCCCACCACTGAGTTGACAGTGGCTCTTTTGAATGACAGTTTCTTATTTTATAATCTGGATTTCCTTGGTTACTGTTCAGGTACCATTTTCATTGCATATTGTTTTTTAGAACTTGTTCATATTTTGTCCATTTTTTCCTGTTGGTTTTGTTTTAATGATTTATAATTATTATTTATTGAACTATATTACTCATTAAAATTTTTATTGCAGAATTTTAAAAACCTGTCATCCTAATACTTTGTTTCCTTCTAGTACTTCCTTATGTTTTCACATGAAATCTTTAATCCATCTAAATTTAAGTTGCTTTCATATTTGTAGAAAGAACTTGTTTACACAGGATTTTATAGTCTAAAATTGGTAGTTAATCTGAAAGAAGCTTTTTTTTTGTAATAAATTAACTTTACTTGTATAGTGAGTATTTTCAGGGTGGTGAAGGGTAAGGTGAAAATCAAAAAACTTTTAAGTCAGAAAACTTGTTTTATTTTGAGTTTATTTGCTTCCTAGATATTACAAAGGTGTAGTATGTTATGCACATTTTTCCTCAAATTATTTTAATTTAGTTAAAGCTTTGTAATTTAATCCTCAAAACAGTCATGGTGAAATACCTTTTTTTTTTAATCAGAAAACAGGTGTAATAACTCTGTGTTCTTAGAGATCCTGAGCTAATTTTTTTAAATTATGGAGAAATTCCAGTGTATACAGAAGTCGTTAAAAGAGTATATTGGGGCTGGAGCGATAGCATAGCGGGTAGGGCGTTTGCCTTGCACGCGGCCAACCCAGGTTCGAATCCCAGCATCCCATATGGTCCCCTGAGCATCGTCAGGAGTAATTCCTGAGTGTAGAACCAGGAGTAACCCCTGTGCATCGCCGGGTGTGACCCAAAAAGCAAAAAAAAAAAAAAAAAAAAAAAAAAAAAAAGAGTATAATGATCAGTATCCTGCTTCATTTATTGGCCAGTTACTGACTAGTTTGTTTCATCTGTCATCTTTTAAGTCCTTTCCTTCGATTGTTTTTCTGCAAATACTAGACAACCTATCATTTTTTAATATTTCAGTATGTATCTTTAAAAGATAAGGACTGGGCCAAGGAAGTAGCCTGAAGGGCTGGCTGGACCTGTGCTACTTGGTCCTCCTCGAAACCCCCACCCACAACACCATTGGGTTTGACCCAAAGGCAACTCAACCAAAAAGATGAGGACTAAGGCCTCCTTTCCAAAAATTCCTTTGATATCACTACTTTCTAAAAGAAAAGTAGTGGTAATTTCTTGGTTATTATTACAGTCCATGTTTACATGTGTATATGTGTATAAGTTACCTCCTTGGGAAGTTCAAATCACAGCTGTTATGGTTCTGCCACTTTACCTAACCATATGGTGTGTGATACATGTAAAAATGAGGGTATAAGTCTAAATTAACACATTATTTCATGCTTGTATTTTGATATTTCTTACTTATTTTTGCTTTTTGGGTCACACCTGGTGAGGCACAGGGGTTACTCCTGGTTCTGCACTCAGGAATCACTCCTGGTGGTGCTCGGGGGACCATATGGAATGCTGGGAATTGAACCCGGGTAGGCCGTGTGCAAGGCAAACACCTTACTGCTGTGCTATCACCTTAGCCCCTGTATTTTAATATTTCGATGTTGATATTTATTATGTTTACAAATGCATTTAGTGTAAAGCATCAATGGGCTACGTAAAATTTTTTAAAATAATACCAAACTGAATTAAAATTTGTTTTGAAAGAATTTTAGACTTAAATAAAAGTTACCACATAGTACAGAGTTCCAGTATTTCACCTTGCTTCGCTCAGTAACATGTCAATTTAAGATTTTATTTTAGTTAGGATTTAAAATAAGTCCACTGTTTAATTGGGGTGTATTTTTCGTCTCTTAAAGTGTAGTTTCCTGCATAACTTATTTTTTTCCCTTGCAATTTGTTGACATGCTGAATTAAATTTTTTTTTTTTTTTTTTTTTTTGCTTTTTGGGTCACACCCGGTGATGCTCAGGGGTCACTCCTGGCTCATGCACTCAGGAATCACCCCTGGCGGTGCTCAGGGGACCATATGGGATGCTGGGATTTGAACCCGGGTCGGCCGCGTGCAAGGCAAACGCCCTACCCGCTGTGCTATCACTCCAGCCCCTGCTGAATTAAATTATAAAAAAATCACTCGTATTTATATTTTTACCCAACTTATTTTTAGCTGTTATTTTTGATAATTTTTTATATCTAAAACTATTTACTAAATAATTAACTTAACCAGTGGTTTAATTTCTGTCAGTTTCACTGTATCACTGTCGTCCCGTTGATCGTTGATTTGCTTGAGCGGGCGCCAGTAACGTCTCCTTGCGTCACTGTCGAGTTCAGGGTCATGGGAATGAGGCCCATTATTGTTACTGTTTTTGGCATATCGAATACTTCACGGTAGTTTGCCGGGCTCTGCTGTGCAAGTTCTTAGTTTACTTCATCAAAATAAGATAATACTTTTGAGAGTTTTTCTGCAGCCTTGGTAAGACTATTTACTGAACGTTTGTTGTACTAATTGATATTGTATCCTCAGAAATTAAAAATGAATAATTAAAATCTGAACAGTGCAACGTAAGATATTTTCAGATTTAGCGAAGTAAATGAACAGAGGACTCACTTTGGTTATCAGAGAATGTTTCTCAGGGGATATTGGTGGAGTTAAAGGATAAGTAGGGATTTTCTGACAGAAGGGCTTTAGACGTCTGGGATAACAAGTGTGACCTCTCATAGACCGCTGAAGTGAGACTGGGTTACAAGGGGCAAAAAGGAAGGGATACTCCAAATTAAACACCTGGAGAGAAAGAGATTGGAGCCAGATTTTGTGAGATGGCTTTGTGAACTGAACTGTAGTTATTTCCTTAGGATTTAAGCAGATGAACATATAATTGAGAAATATAGTATTTCTTACCTAATTAGGTAGTCATATTGAAGTGAAGTATTTCTACACTTCACATACTTGTGGTGTGTGCACACTATTTAATTTAAAGTTCACTTATTTTTAATTTTTAAATTATCTTATAGTTTGATCATTTTTATAAATGTCACCAGTGGAATTATACAATCCTTTTGAAAACAGCTCTTTCCTGAATTACGTTCCCTCCTCTGGGCAGCCACAACCACTTTCACATTTTATTTTGTTAAGTTTTACTAATTTCATTTTGATTTTGAGCCATTCCTGGCTTTGCTCAGGACTTGCTTCTGATTTTATGCTCTGGGATCACTCCTTACAGTGCTTGGGACCATATGTTGTATTGTTGATGAAACCAGAATTAATTACATGGAAAGCAAGCACTTTAACCACTTGTACTTCCCTTGCCCACTTTCTCATTTTAACTGGGAAATTTGATTTGTGTGTGTGTGTGTGTGTGTGTGTGTGTGTGTGTGTGTGTGTGTGTTGGGTGTGTGTGTGGGGGGGAGGAGAACACTCCATTGTATATAGAGGAAATTTGTTCCATGCTCAGAGTAGTGGGGAGTGGTTGACTCCAGTGTTATAAATAACATGCTTTTACTGCTATTTCTTGATATTTTTAGGAATTATCTTCAAATATGAGTTAACAAGATGAGAAATTAGATTAGCTCTCTTGCCAATTCAGTTGTACATCTCCTTTCACTTAAACTTTATGGTTATAGTTATGTCATTATTTAGTGTTTATGAATACTATGATAAAATTATTAGCTGAGTATTTTTGTTTGTTTTTTGTTTTTTTTTTTTGGTGGGAAGGACACACCCAGTGATTCTCAGGGCTTGCTTACTCTTTGCTTTGCATTCAGAGATCACTGGCTATGCTCAGGGAACCACATGGGGTACTGATGTTTGAATCCTGGTCTGCCACGTGCAGGGCAATTGCCCTATTTTCTGTACTCTCTTCAATACCAAGGGAGGTCTTGATTTGCTCCCATGTCATGCATGGTCCTAGCACTGCCAGGAGCAACTTCTGAGCTCCAATCCTGGAATAGTACCTGAGCAATGCTGGTTTGCTTCAAAAAACTAAAGTCCAAAAAAAAACTCTTAGGTTGCTGATCACTTAGGATAACTTAGCATCTTATTTTATCTTGAAAGATATTTAAAACTAATGGACATATAATTTATTTTTTAAATTTTATTGAATCACCGTGAGCTAGTTATAAGCTTTCATGTTTGGGTTACAAGCTCACAATGATCAAACACTAATCCCTCCACCAGTGCACATTCCCCACCACCAATATCCCGGGTATACCCCCCTTCCCACCCTCCCCCTGCCTCTGTGGCAGACAATTTTCCCCATACTCTCTCTCTACTTTTGGACATTATGGTTTGCAACACAGACACTGAGAGGTCATCATATTTGGTCGATTATCTACTTTCGGCATGCATCTCCCATCCCAGCTGGTTCCTCCAGCCATCATTTTCTTAGTGATCCCTTCTCTATTCCATCTACCTTCTCCCCTCCGCTCATGGAGCAGTCTTCCAGCTATGGGGCAATTTCCCTGACCCTTGTATCTACTGTCCTTGGCTGTCAGCCTCATGGACATATAATTGATTAATCCCAAAGGCTAGTTCCTTATAAATTAGTTCAATAAGCTACCAAATGCTCTAAACGATATAGCTCAACTTTATTTAAATATATTTATAAATTTTTTTACTTAAAGGAGCTAGTTTTATTTTAGTTTTTTTTTTCTTTCCCCCCAAATACAGTTGATCAGGAGCTTATTTTGGTAGCATATTTACTAAATCCCATTACTTGGAAATTGTGGAAGTCTTCTGATGAAGTCTTTTTTTCCTTCTGGCTTTATAGTGGCAAAAATGCTGCGCTTCTTCCGGAGAACTCTTGGTCGTCGGTCTATGCGTAAACATGCTGAGAAGGAACGACTCCGGGAAGCTCAGAGAGCTTCTACGCACATTCCTGCTGCTGGAGATGCGAAGTCCATCATCACGTGTCGTGTGTCCCTTCTGGATGGAACAGATGTTAGTGTGGACTTGCCGGTATGTGATTCTTGCTGACCTGTAAATTCTGTATGCGGGGACTGTATTCATTTGAGCTTTCTGGGGTAACTGTTAACTTCTTGGGGAATTAGAATGTAGGTCAGTATGGCTCAGACATTGTATCATTCATATACATGATGAGGTAATCTGAGGGATCTGGAATGATAGTATTCTCTGAAATTAGTAGTATTACTAAGCCCTTTAAATCAGAGGTTCCCAAACTTATTTGGCCTACCTCCCCCTATTCAGAAGATAACTACTCAGCAGACCTGCTGTTGCCTGCCTTTCCCTATTCGCGCCCCCCACCCCACTCCACACCCCATACACACACTGAAATCTACCTTCAGCAGACAATGCACTCCCTAGTTCTGCTGACCTGGATCATCTTTCTGGCACACTTCTGGGGGTGGTAGTATTACTCATTTTGGGAAACAGTGACTTTAAATGATAAGGCGTTTTTGGCATGAGTCTTTTGTTGTTGTTGTTCATTATTTATTTCTGGGAATAAACTCGGGACCCCATTCATGCAAAGCATGTTTTCTGCCACTGAACTGCATGCATGGTTGGTTTGAGTAACTTGTCTGTGTATTCTTTGTGATGGTATTTTCTAGTGTAATCTAGTGGTTTTGTCATCATCTTTGCTGATCAATTAAAGCAGTGAAACTCTGAGAGTTATAATAATACTTAACATGAGGCCTATAGAGATAGCACAAAGGGTTGGCATATGCAAGAACTTGAGTTCGATTCTTGGTGCTGAGTGGCTCAACCCCCAAAGCTGCTGAGTATAGGGCTGGACTGTGAGCACTGCTGTGAGTACTGCCTGGTACTCCCTGAGCACTACCAGGCCACAGCAGTGTCATAACACCAGGCCTTAGCATTAAACTGCGGGCCTCTTTGGCCAGGTGTCTCCAGGAGTGGTCCCTGGAGTCACTAGGCACTTCTTAAGAAGGTCCCTTTCATATTTCCCCAAAGGAATGCTTACATGTTTATTGTAAGACTTCTCTATGTTTTACTATATCTCAGTATATTTATTTTTTTCAAAATAAGTACTTTCTTTGCCAGTTTGGTATGTTTGCAGACTTTTTTGTTGAAGTGAGAAAATGAGATTTCTTCACATTTTTCAGCTATGACTTTTTGCTTCTTGTTTCTTCTTCAGTAAGTAGTTTTGTAGTGTAGTTTTTTAAACAGTACCAAGCACTGTAATCTTTACAAAATGTTATAATTATGTCCAGATTTTAGATAGCTTTTTATTGCAGTTACCAGTACATCTGAACTGGAGCAATAGCACAGAGGGTTTGCCTTGCATGCAGTCAACCCGGGTTCTATTCCTTCGTCCCTCTCGGAGAGCTCGGCAAGCTACCGAGAGTATCCCGCCCGCACAGCAAAGCCTGGAAAGCTACCCATGGCATATTCAATATACCAAAAACAGTAATAATAAGTCTCACAAGGAGGCGTTAACTGGTGCCCACTTGAGCAAATCAGTGAACAACAGGACGATAGTGCTATGACAGTGCTACAGTGCTACCAATACATCATTGACTCAGAGCATGGAACAATCCTATATAAATATTTTTTGTTTGTTTTGGTGTGAAAGGCACACGTGGCAGTGCTCAGGGAACCATTGAATCAACCATTGAATCATAAAGGAGATTGCAAAACATGCACTCTAGCCCTTGCATCCAACTCCCAGGCCCCAGTTCAGTATATTTAGATGTTAGTGTTTTCCTTACAGACCTTGTTTATGAAGGAAGGGGACACTGTATAGAGTAGGGAAGTAGAATTTCTTTCTGAACTATGCACCAACATCAACTCCATTTCATGTCTTTGTCCTGTAGTAAAAGATTTGCACTAAGTTGTAAATATACACTTTGATGTAAGTTTCTTAGGGTGTTCCACAATATTTTCCTTCCCTACAAACTCTTACAGTAAACACTTACTTATCCCAGATGGAATCAAAACATACCTTTCTGTAGGGTGACAGCATAGGTGCTGTTGTTATACGTAATTAAACAAACTCTGTTAGGCCTTTGATCCATTTAAGAAAATGGATTGTTTATGTGAATGTTCAGATTAACTGAATAATCTAGAATGTACGTTATCTATTTTAAAATAATGGAATATAATTAAAGATGTAGAATTTCCTGGAGTCAAGTGCATCTCAGCAGTAGAGTATTTGCCTTTCGTGTGTGAAGTCTTGGGTTATAATGCAGTATATAATACCTTCATATGTTAGACTGGATATTTTTAGGGTTTTTAGTTCTAGAAGACTTTAAGGCATTAAAAGTCCCCTTCCCTTCTTTTCCCTTCTCTCCCCTCCTCTTCTCTCCTCTCCCTTCCTTCCACCCACCTGGGTTGTACATACTTGGTTGTGGTGCTCCTTGGGTTACATATTTGGTTGTGGTGCTTATGAGGGGTTGCACAATTCACCTCTGATACTTACACACAGTCTCACCAGAGTCATATACATTTAGTTGTGCTCAGGCACATTCTGGTTGTAGTGTTCACTAGAGCTCATGGGGGCTCACATATGTACTCTCCAGAGGTGTACACCTGACTATAGTGCCCATACATCTTTAGTTGTGTGTGCTGGGGTTGATCACCTTAGTTACGTGTACGCATAACTTGAGTATGTTGGGTATCCACATTCTGTCTGGTTGCTGGGGAGTTCCAAAGATTAGTTGCTGGACTATGCTCATTATAGTTAAGACAACACTGGGAATAGAATACACAGTCTCAAACTTGAAAGGCAACTACTTTTTAAAAAAATTTTTAATTGGCTTTTGGGCTACACTGGACAATGCTTAGAGGTTAATCCTGGCACTGCACTCAGCAATTAGTCCTGGAGGTGCTTGGGGGACTGTATGCTGCTGGATATGGAGCAGGGCTGGCTGCATGCAGAGCAAGCACTGTACCTGCTGACCTGTCTCTAGCCCCAGAAAGGCAGCTGCTTTTAACCACTAAGCCAGTTCTTGTGCCCAACACTTTAAGGCACTTAAATTTTCTGTAGGAACTTCCTAGGGTTTGCCAGACATTCCAGTATGTGATAGTTTATGAGGATAGTTTTTCATAGTCATTTCTTACTCTGTGTCAAGAATTTTGTGTACTATTCTTTTAAAATATCATTAGATATGTGATAATAAAAACTTGAAATTGCTGTGCAAGGGCCTGGTGAGAAGTTTCTTATTACCTAATATTTGAAGTATGAAGTCTTAAGCTTGCTGGTAGAGAGGCTCATACTAGGAAGTAGAATTTCTTTGTAAAGGAGCTTTTTTAAAAAGGTAGTATGGTGTGGATAATAAATAGCCCTAGACTTTAAAGTGGGAGGACAGGTGACCAGTGACTGGTAGAGAGGGGTTTCCTATGTTTGGTAGTTTCAGTAGGGTATATGTGATGTTTAACCAAGGCAAAAAATGCTGCCTAGTCTCTCCTGTAGACAATTGCAGTGAAAAGCCAAGAGATTTAGATTTGACTCTGTAGAAGTAGAACAGTCACCTTTTCAGCATGACCAGTGAAATCTTAGAGTTTGAAAGCTAACTTTCGATGTTATCATGGATATAGAATGGGCGTTGCCTGTCAACTAAACTGTTCTTCTTTTAAAAAAAAATAGGTCAGAGGAGCTAATTTTTGCTGTTGTTGTTGTTCCCCTTTATTATTTATACTACAGTGACTGGAAGTTGCACACAGTTCTGGTTGTGGTGCTCACATGTCTAGTGTGCTCACCAAGCACAACTCAAACTTGTATGTTCTCACAACTCACATTCATAAGTTGTGATGCTCACTTGCATTCTGGTTGTGGGTCAGTGCAGTCCCCACAGAAGTTCTTTTCAGGGGCTGCCTGACTGGTGTTCACTCATCTTGTCTAGTTTGACTCACTGAGGGGAGAAAGGTTTTAGCACTTTTTTCTTTTTTTTCTTTTTGGGTCACATCCCACCTGGTGATGCACAGGGGTTACTCCTGGCTCTGCACTCAGGAATTACCCCTGGTGGTGCTGGGGGACCATATGGGATGCTGGGAATCGAACCCAGGTCGGCCGCATGCAAGGCAAACTATGATACTTCAATTAAAAAAATTAATGAAAAATTTGTCTTTCTGGCTTAGTTTCACAACCAGTCTAGTATGATTCTGGAAGATTTAGAATTGATTTTGGATAGTGAATAAAATACACGTTTCTCACGACTAAGGTCACTAAAGATTGAAGCAAACTGATATAGAATGAAAATGATCATCAAAAAATATGTATTATTGTATATCACTGTATATCATTGTCATCCGTTGCTCATTGATTTGCTCATCAGTGGGCATCAGTAATGTCTCCATTGTGAGACTTGTTGTAACTGTTTTTGGCATATTGAATACAGCACAGGTAGCTTGCCAGGCTTTGCCATGTGGGCGGGATACTCTCGGTAGCTTGCCGGACTCTATGAGAAGGACGGATTAATCGAACCTGGGTCAGCCTCAGGCAAGGCACACGCCCGACCTGCTATGTTATCGCTCCGTACGGATTATTCATTATTAAGTAGAGTGAATTAGGGGACACTTATGGGGGCTTGCTAGCAGTTAAGCACCTGTGTTGAAAGTGTGAGGCAAAACCGCAAGTTCAGTCCCCATCCTATTCCACATACTCATGTGCAGTACCAGTCATTCTGCTGCTCAGGATCCCGAGCACTATAGCAAAGTGTGTGCAAGCACTGCAACTAAAATGTGGGACCCCAGGTGAACACTTTAGCTGAGAAACATGTGAGTACTCCAACCAGGTATGTGACCCTGATTTCAAAATGTACCTGAGTATTGTAACCAAGTGTGTGCAAACCCTGGTCATTGCAAAAAAGAACAACTACAATGAAAGAAGGGAAGGGAAGGAAATTTTTTAAAAAGTAATTGTGAATTTCAAATTGATCTGTGTTGGTAGTAGCCATTTAGCGGGGGTTTAAATATCTTCTGCAGGTGTCTGAGGATAGCTCAGCTGCTAACAACTACTGAAGTGTGTCCAAGCTCTATGACAACCAAGTGTATGAGCTCAGCAGCCAAGTGTGTGCAGAAACAACAATAATAAAGGGCAGGGGAAGTCAATATAAATAAATTGTTTTAAAAACCTCTATTGTTCCTCATTTTATTGTTGTTAGATTTTTTGGGGTGGGGGGCACTCGGGTAATGATTAGGATGATTAGGGGTTATTCTAGTTTTGCACTCAGGAATTACTATCCTGGCAGTGCTTAGGGGACCATATGGGATGCTGGAGGAGATGGAACCATGGCCAGGCATGTGCAAGGCAAACTTCTTATCAACTGTGCTATCTCTCCAGCATCATTCCCCTCCCCATTTTAAAGACTAAGTACAGTGACATTGTCTTTCAGTGAACTGATAAAGGCATCAAGTAGAAATTTCTACACAACTGATTTAATTGTTTTCCTTAGAAATGCCACAGTATTTCTTTTGATTTAAGGTTTAGTGTTAAATAGTAAAAAGCTTGTCTTGTAAAATTTACATCTCCCATTTGCAGCAACATGGATAGAACTAGAGGATACATCCTTCATGAAGCCAGTCAGAAGGAAAGGGATAGATACAGAATGATCTTTCTCAATATGTGGGACTTAAAGATGCACAGCAAAGTAACACCAAAGGTCCAAAGGCAACACAGTGGTTGAACTGGTTCAAAGGCAACACAGTGGTTGAACTGGTTCACACAATTGAATTGGTGGGGTAGGAGGGGTTGAAAGGGAAGGAATTGGGGTCCTTGGGGAAGGGAGATGGGTATACTGGTGATGGGTATGATGTTGGAATTATGTACATGGAAAACCATTATTAACTATATTATAAATCACAGAATCTCAATCAATTAAAAAAATAAAACCCACAGCTCCTGAGTTCTTTATTTGGGGGCCAGAAAGTGGGGTGGGGGCGAGTCTACTAGATCCCTACTAGATCTACTAGATCCCTCCAGTGCCTGTTTTAAATTAACATGAAGTATTTGATTCCTAATTTGGATACATGCTTTGTTGATCTGTGTATTTTATGGCTTCAGGTCTTAAAGTTTAAGAAGAGAAGATAATGGGTAGGATTTGAAAGAGGTGATTTACTTTTCTTTCAATAGCTCAAACCGCTGTTTGTTCCTTCTCCAAGGAACTTCTAGATGAACCCATGAAGAAAAGAGCATAAAGCCTGAAATATAGGACAGTTAAAAAGTGCCAAACTTGTATATGTATGTGTTAGAATTTAATTTGTGTATGTACTCTAGCTTGTGTGTATGTGTCAGAATTGTGTTTGTCTATGTATTTATTTGTACTCCGGGTTATGTGTTTCAGAACTGAATTTGTGTGCTCCAGGTTGTCTTTTGTCATAATTTGAGTTTGTGTGCACTCTCTGGGTTGTATGTATGTGTCCAAATTGATTTGTATGGGTGAGTGTGCTCCAGGTTGTATGTCAGAATTTTGTTTGCGTGTACATAAATGTTTGTGCACATATACTTCAGGTTGTGTTTGTATGTTAGAATTTTATATGTTTGTCCAATATCAGGTCACTTTCTTCTAAGAATTGATTTCATTGAAAATTCATGTGTCAGGGGTGGGGGTGGTGGGAGGGATACTGGGAACATTGGTGGAGGAGAATGGGCACTGGTGGAGGGATGTAAACGAAATGCAAACATGAAAGTTCATAAGTTTGTAACTGTACCTCACAGTGATTCACTAATAAAAATTTTAAAAAATAAAGAAAAAGGAGCTGGAGTGATAGCACAGCGGGTAGGGCGTTTGCCTTGCACGCGGCCAACCCGGGTTCGATTCCCAGCGTCCCATATGGTCCTCTGATCACAGCCAGGGGTGATTCCTGAGTGCAGAGCCAGGAGTAACCCCTGTGCATTGCCAAATGTGACCCAAAAAGCAAAAAAAAAAAAAAAAAAGAAAGAAAAGGAAAATTCATGTGTCACAATTGTGTACTGAGTCAGCACTATTTAAGCTTGTAACCCAAACTATAAAGAATAAACTAAAAAAGAATAGTTTGTTAAGGGGGTAGGTAGAGAGAGGGGAGGGAGCCTTGGATGATTGGTGGAGGTACATTAACATTGGTGATGAAACTGTTTGGAGTTGAAACATTAGTGCCCAGTACACTATTATTGGCAGCTTTGTAAATCCTGGTGCTTAAATAATAAAATAAATTTCAAAAACAGAAATAAGTTTAAAAAAACTGATGCAATTAAAAAATGAGCAGAATTTAATAGACATTCCCCCAAAGTAAGCAGATGACCAATAAAGTATGAGAAAAATAGGGAAATGAATGTAAAAAATCACATGCTAATTTGAATGGCGACTACTAGAACAGAAAATACTAAATGTTGGTGAAGTGGTAAAATAATCAAAATTGCTGTTGTGAATATATAAAATAGTGAAACCATTACTGAAAACTCTTGCATTTGCTCAAAGAGATTAACACAGAGATAATATATTCTAAGCATATAAGAAGAATTGAAATCAGGGACTCATATGTACTTATCTAACACTGGTCATAATAGTATTCATAATAACCATAAGATGGAAGCAGCCCAATGTCAATAGATGAAGGGATGAAAAGAATGGTGTATACGTAGCATGAATATTACTTGGTTTTGAAAGGAATAAATTTTGAAATCTGCTACAATATGGGTAAATGCTTTAAGCATATGCTAGGTGAAATAAGCCAGACACAAAAGCACAAATAATGGTATGATTTCACTTAATGTGAGTTACAGTAGACAAATTCATCAAGACAGAAGGTAAAAGAGATAAGTTACTAGGGGTTGGGGTTGGGGAAGGAAGGAGTCATTCATTTTGGATTGGGAAAATGATTATGGATAGTAGCAATAATTGTACTCATTGTGAGTATTTAGTGGTACTAAATTGTATACTTTAAAATGCTAATATTTTGAGGGAGGGGTACTCCCAAGTGACTTTCAAGAAATACTCCCAAGTGGGGGCCAGGCCACACTTCTGGGAATAGTAGGCCAGAGGTGCCAGTGGTTCTGTGCTAGGCCTTATGATATAGTGGTGGTTGATTCCTGATTTGCTGGGGACTATCAGGGTCACCCTGGCAATGCTGGCCACCTCTAGGGCCAGGTTCTATAGTTCTCCAGGGATCATGTGGTACCAGGAATTGAACTCAGGTCAGGCACATTTAAGGTATGCACCCAAACTCCGATACTATTTCCTTTGACTCTAAAATGGTAATTTTTTATGCTAACATGTAAAAATGATAGCTTATACTTATAAAGTGGAGTAATTGGTCAGAGAATCTAGGCACTAAAAATATCCTCAACAAATTAGATGAAGTAGTAATTTAAAGTTGGGGTATCTTGGGCTGGAGAGATAGTACAACGAGCAGAATGCTTACCTTGCACATGGCCAACCTGGTTTCGATCCCCAGCACCCCATTTGGTTCCCCAAGCTCTACCAGGAGTGATTGCTGAGTGCAGAGACAGGAATAAGACCTGAGTACTGCTGAGGTGTGGCCCAACTCCCCCTAAAAAATGTTGGGGTATGTGGTTATTGATCTAAGAGATGATATAGGTATGGTATATATTAGGAATACATCAGGATCCTCCTTAAGCTGTATTACCGGTCACCACCAGGATCTCACCATTCTACAAGGAAGTGATCATCCATGTAAAGAGAGGGGTTCGGCAGGGCGACACCGTTTCACCGAAACTCTTCAGTGCCACCCTTGAGAACGTCATATAACAACTGGAATGGGAAGGAATGGGAGTAAAGATAGACAACAACTACACCAACTCCGCTTTGCTGATGACATTGTTCTAATAACACCAAACATTAGCCAAGAAGCACGATTGCTGGCCGACCGTGAGTGTGGAAAGGTCAGACCACATCTGAATTTCACAAAGACAATGTTGATGAGAAACAGACTAGTTCCTGACGTTCCAATTGCTCTCAATGGAACGAACATCTTTGAATGCAGCAGTTTTGTGTACCTAGGTCGAGAACTCAACCTCACGAATGGCCTGGCACCTGAGCTGTGCAGAAGGAAGAGAGTGGCATGGAACGCCTTCAAGAGTGTTGAAGAAGTGGTTAACAGGACAAGGAAACTCCGGCACCATGCACATCTTTTCGACTCTACCATTTTCCCTGCACTAACATATGCCTCAGAGACCTGGCCCCTACAAAAACAGGATAAGAACACTATTCAAGTCTCCCAAAGAGGAATTGAAAGAGCTATGCTTGTAATATCACGTTTCACTCAAGTGAGAGAAGGAATCCGGAGTTTTGACCTTCGTAGATGATTGAGAATCAGGGACGCTGTCTTTGTTTTTTTGCTTTTTGGGTCACACCCAGCGATGCTCAGGGGTCACTCCTGGCTCTGTACTCAGGAACCACCCCTGGCCATGCTCAGGGGACCATATGGGATGCTGGGAATCGAACCCAGGCCGGCTGCGTGCAAGGCAAACGCCCTACCCGCTGTGCTATCACTCCAGCCCCCGGGATGCTGTCTTGTTTGCCAAGGCGTCAAAAAATCAGATGGGCCAGACACATAATGCTATTTGGAGATGACCGCTGGACTGGAGCTATTACCAACTGAATTCCATGGGATGTCAAAAGAACGCATGGCTGCCCACCTATGAGATGGTCAGACTTCTTCATCAAGACCCTGAATGAATTGTTTGAGGCTCTTTGTTTTCCTGGATCGAGCAGACACCATTAGGCTACACTACGATGTAACAGTAACGAATGGAGACGTTACTAGTGCCCGCTTGAGCAAATCGATGAGCAATGGGATGACAAATGATACTAGTGATATATTAGGAAATTTGAACTTAGGAGCCAGCAAAACTAAAATTCTAGTTTTGTCTTCTTTTGTTTTTTAGCTGTACGTATTGTTATACAGTTCCTGAACTTTTGCCTTAAGTTTTTAAAATGACAAATAAACCATAATTACCAAACTTATTGTGATAATCAAGTGTATATTTTATAATTCTAACACTCAGCAAAGTAAAATGACAAAATAGTGGATTATTACTTGTTTCCCAGAATTAAAGACATTAAAGATACCAGATTGAAGAGACCTATGGAATACAAAAGAGTTAAGAAAATGCTAGATGAATTAAGATTATCAGGTAAAGCAAGTTCTGAAACGATGAATAAACATTAATAAACAAGATTTCATTAATAAATAATGGTAATGAAAATATACAAAGCATTTTAAAATAGCAATTTGGTGCTCCAATCCTCTGAGCTATCTCCCTTCTCTCGGGGACTGCATCCTTGTGATGCTCTTGGCTGCAGTGGTTGTGGCATGAGGCATCCCAAGTGGCAGTGTTGACAGGTTTGCTCTTAGCTCAGATGGGGTGGTGACTGCTGCAGGGATCAAACTTCTAGAATCACACATGCAAAGCACTGAGCTACCTTTAGGCCCAATTAAAATATTGTTAAACAGGAACTTGCAAGATAGTATGATGGGCAGGGTGCTTGCCTTGCACATAGCTGATCTAGTTTCAATTTCCAGTACCCCTTATGGTCTGCTGAGCCTTGCTAGGAATGAGCCCTGAGCACAAAGCCAGGAGTAAGCCTGGAGCACTACTAGCTCTGCTCCCCCTGCCCCCCCCACCCCCGCTCAAAACAACTTAAACGTAGAAGACCTCTGAAGATTAGCCTTAGAAAGTCTTACTTGGGAGCATTTTTTGAGGAATAACTCAATTGGAAAGACAAATCTAGTCTATGGTAATAGACATGTGATGTACACTTTAAGATGTGGAAAGAATAATCAAATATCAGAGGACTAGAAAAATAGTACCAGAGATAAGACACTTGCCTTGCATACACAAGTAATGGTTTTGATCTCTGGCATTGCATAAGGTCCCTCAAGCACCACTAGAAGTCATCCCTGAACATTTTACTAGAAGTAAGGTCTGAGAACTTCTGGGAGTTATCAAAATACAGCAAAAAAATGCAAAACAAAAATTTAATCAAATACCAAAGTAAAGTGTCTTCTTGACAGTACCAAAAAGAAATTGTCAAGAAAATCAGCCTCAAATGAAGAAAAGAAATAGAGGCAGTAGTCAAGAATCAGAAGATTGGGTGGAGAGCAGGAAGATGATCAAGGTTTTGTCTTGAAAATAAAATTATGATTCATATATCCTTTTATCAAAAAGAGAAAAATTTAAAGTTTTTAAGATGGTATAAACAAAGGACAACTTGAAATTATGGAGTTGTCAGTTGAAAGATATTGTTATTAAAAACCCATTTCAGGGGCCAGCTAGAGAGTCTAGCGTGTAGAGTGCTTACCTTGTGTAAGTGCTAACTCTGGTTATATCCCTAACACTGCATATGGTTCCCTGAGTACTGCCAGGACTGGTCCCTGACCACATAGCCAGGAGTAAACCCTGAGCACAGCTAGGTATGGTCCAAAAATCCAAAACAACAAAACAATAGCAACAACAAAAATCGAAGTCTGGGAAGATGGTTCAAAGGATTTGAACATATGTATGGTGGATCTTCAGCACCACGTGGACTCCCAAATACCCAACCAGGAGTATCCCACAAGTGCCACTGGGTATGACCCAACAAAACAATAGTAAATAGAAACCCAGTTAATCTATTTTTAAATAATAAATACATTATAGTTTAAAATTATGGAAGGAGGAAATGGTTATGTATCTATGAAAATTGTGGATCTCAATGTTTTTGCTCATATTGGTTCTATCTGACAACATAGTTTATGTTAAAAATTAAAATTTGGAACTGAAGTGATAGCACAGCAGTTAGAGTGCTTGCCTTCTACACAGTTGACCTGGGTTTGATCCAGGCACCCTAGTGGTCCCCCAAGCCCACCAGGAGTGATCCCTGAGTGTGGAGTCAGGGGTAAGCCGTGAGTACCACCAGCCATGGCCAAAAACTTTAAGTAAAAAATTTTAATTTTTTTAACAGTTATAATTGACAAAGGATTATATTAATTTCAGGTATACAGTAATTACATACTTTCCTATTCATTAGTTTAAGCAATATGTTAAATGTGTTATGTATAATTATATATATAGCTTTGGGACCACACCCAGCAATACTCAGGGCTTACTCCTGGCAATGTCCTTACCTTCTGTACTTTCTCTTTGGCCCCAAGTAATATATGTTTATGAAAAAACTTCTAAACAACAAAAAAATTAATGAGTAGTTTTATTTTGTAGGCTTGTAGCAACAATTCTTTAATGTCTAATATAAGATTCTGATTCATAATAATCTTGATTTTTCTGCTTATGTTATTTGTGTTTGCATTGTTGTTTGAATTGAGGTACTTGAGAATTCTAGGATCTTATGGATATTTTAAAAGGATTTGGGATACCTTTGAAGATGCGGGTTTTTTTTTTTTTTTTCTTTTTGGGTCATACCTGGCGAGGCACAGGGATTACTCCTGGCTCTGCACTCAGGAATTACTCCTGGCAGTGCTCAGGGGACCATATGGGATGCTGGGAATCGAACTCGGGTCGGCCACGTGCAAGGCAAGCGCCCTACCCTTTGTGCTATTGCTCCAGCCCCTGAAGATGCTTCTTCTATGCAAGTTTCTTTTCTAGTCCTACACCCAGTTTGATGTTCTACATTGATCCCAGTAGTTTTCTTCCTTATCCCCTATTCCCTCTTATATTTCATTTTTGCTTTTGTTTTTGCCTTTTTTCCCCCAGTTTTAAGAGTAATCTGCTTCATTCTACTCTAATGATTCTAGTCTCTGTCTTTCTGTAAAATCTGTTGGCCAGATGTAGTTACTTATGATTTAGACTTTAGGTGTTCTAAGTTTGTATGTGCGTGTGTGTGTGTGTGTGTGTGTGTGTGTGTGTGTGTGTGTGTGTGTGTGTTTTCAGTTACGTTATAGAGCACCTTAGAAATAGGAACTCTAGGTCTGGAGCAATGTCTCAACCAGCTGAGCACGTGCTTTGCTTGATTCCCATCACTGGTACTACATAATCCTCTGCACACATACAGGCATGACCCCAAGCTCATAGCCTGGATTAGTTCCTGAGATATTGCCAGGTGTAGACCTCCCTCCCCCCCCCCCCCCCGCCCACCTCCGGCAATACACACACACAAAACCAAACTAGTAAGGAGGGGAACTTAAAAATTCAATACAAAGAAGAGTTTCTTCACAGGAACATTGTTAGGTTATTATCTTATTACAGGATATTACAAAATATATTTGCTGGTTGACAAAGTAATACAGGTTATAAATTCTCTTTGACTTTAAATTATTTATTTGGAGAAAGGAATAACAAATTTCCTTAGGCAAATGAAACTGAGAACTGGTCTTCAGTAGGAAGCTTACCAAAGGTGAGGTATTGGGAGGATGGATTAAAATGTGGGGTATTGTTGATACAAATGGGGAGGGAAGTGGACATTCTGGTGGAAGCTTTGGTTCATGCATGAACCCTTACCATTAATAATTTTTTAAACCAAAGCACCTAGAATAGATTTATATTCATTTATTTTGGGTTTAGGGCCTCACCTCAGGGCTTACCTCTGGTTTCTGAGCTCAGAGATCACTCCTGGCAGAGCTTGGGGGATAGGGATTGAATTCAGGTTGACCATGTTTAAGGCAAGTGCATTACCTTTTTGTTTTGTTTTGTTTTGTTTTTCTTTTTTCTTTTTGCGTCACATCCGGCGATACACAGGGTTACTCCTGGCTCTGCACTCAGGAATTACTCCTGGCGGTGCTCAGGGGACCATATGGGATGCTGGGAATCGAACCCGAATCGTCCGAGTGCAAGGCAGATGCCCTATCCACTGTGCTATAACTCCAGCCCCAAGTGCACTACCTGTTACACTGTTTCTTCATCTCCCTAAAATTTTTTTAAAAAGAAATTATTTGGAAACTAATATCTTACTCAAAGCCTGCTTTGTGCTGATTGTAAGTAATGTGAAAAAGTAAAAATATATTGCAGAACTAAAGCCATTTTTGTTCATTTTTTGATCTTATAAATTATTTAATAATATTTTTATTTCAGAAAAAAGCCAAAGGACAGGAGTTGTTTGATCAGATTATGTACCACCTGGACCTGATTGAAAGTGACTATTTTGGGCTAAGATTTATGGATTCAGCACAAGTTGCGGTAAGTTGGAGATAGAAATGGAAAATTTTGGATGAGCTATTAGTGCCATAAGTTTGCATAATCTTAACATGTTATTTTATTTTCTGTGATTATTTTAAAACATTTTTTTATTGTATCACTCTGAGATAGACTATTATAGAGCTGTTCATGATTGGATTTCAGTCATACAGTATTCCAACATCCACTCTCCACCAGTGTATATTTCCCAGTACCAGTGTCCAGCCCCCACCCCCTGCCTGCCTCTGTGACAGCTTTTCTTCTCTCCCTCTCCGCCCCCTTCCTTCTCCCCCACTCTCCTTTTGGGCATTGTGGTTTGCTGTATTGATACTGAAAGGTTATCAAGAATATCCCATACCTACTTTTAACCCTCAAATCTTGTCTATTGAGATCACTCCCAGCTTTTATTGTCATACTGGTCTCTTAATCTTACCTACCCTCAGCCCCCCACACACTTGAGGTTAGTTCCAACTATTGACCAGTATTGTTTTACTATATATTGTTTTTTATATACCGCAAATGAATGCAGTCATTCTATATCTGTCTGTCCCTTTCTTTCTGACTCATTTCACTCAGCATGATACTCTCCATTTCCATCCACTATGGGAAAATTTCATGACTTCATTTCATTTTTCATGACAGCAACATAGTATTCCATTGTGTAGATGTGCTATAGTTTCTTTATCCATTCGTCTGTTCTTGGGTGCTCAGGTTGTTTCCAGATTCTGGCTATGGTGAATAGTGCTGCAATGAGCATCGGCGTTCAGATGGTGTTTCTGCTGTGTGGTTTTGGGCCCCCAGGATATATTATCAGATGTGGTATTGCTGAGTCAAATGAGAGCTCGATTTCTAGTTTTTTGAGAAACATCCATATTGTTTTGTGATTTTCTTATTATGGTCTGATTTTCTTATTATTTGACTTCTTGATCCAGTCACCTGAAATATTTTTTAGGAGAAAAAAAGTTTTGGTATAATACAAATTGAATGATCTTTATGGATGAATTTTAAAATGCCTTTTTAGTGGAGAGAGATAGGAGAGGAGAGGGAGAGAGAAGAGAGAGAGAGGGTGCGAGTGCGCTATGGCTGTGTGCTCAGGGATCACTCCTGCCAGGCTTGGGAGACCAGATGGGATGCTGGGAATAAAACCCAGGGTAGCCATGGCCAAGGCAAGCGCCTTTCCTGCAGTACTGTCACTCTAGTCCTAGTGATCAAGTTTTTAAAAAAAGAGGTTGGATTGCCTAGATAACATTGGAGTTTGTTGTTGTTTCCTGTTTGTTCTTTGTTTGGAGGCCACAGAGATAATTCCTGGAAGAATATTGTGCTGTTGTTTCAGCCCTAAAATGTCTTTTTAAAAACGAAAATTTAGAACTGCTGGTTCTTAGAATGTAGGCCAAGATTTAAGTCTGACATGTGTTTGTGACCGCTGCTTGGCAAAGTTTTCAATCATATCTAGAGCTTAGAATTTTCACTGCGGTATCAGGGTTTTATAAAAGACTGAATTACCTAGATTTTATAGATTTAAATGGTGTTTCAGAAAAGTGAAAATTACTTCCCATTGATTTGCTGCTCTAGTCTGGCAATGATATGAGCAGTTATATGCATGGGATAGAGTGACATGGGATCTTTGTAAATGGGGATGAAGTGACAGTTTCATCCCGCCTGCATGGTCTTAATATTATTTTTAAAGAAAATAAATAGATGAAAGAAAAAAAAAAGAAAAAAGAAAAGTAGATGTTTCCCTAATAGGAAAGAACTTGATAATTAAAAAGAAAAAGAAAAAAAAAAGAGGGGCCAGAGTGATAAACCAGCAGGTAGTCCTTATACACAGCTGACCCTGGTTCAGTCCCAGGCATTCCATATGGTCTCCCGGGCACTGCCAGTAGTTCCTGAGTGCAGAACTAAGAGTTGTAACCCCTGAGCATTGCTGGGTGTGGCCCTAAAAGCAAAGAAAGAAAGAGAGAGAGAGAGAATGAATTTTATAGAGGTTGGAGAAATAGTATAGGGGGTGAGGTGCTTGCCTTGATAAAACCTACCTGGGTTCATTCCCCCTCACCACATGTGGTCTGCTTAGTACCACCAGGAGTTATTCCTGAGAAAAATGCTAGGAGTAAGTCTGAGCACTTTTGGGTATATTCCCCCCAACCCTACCGAAAAAAAGAACTAAAGAAAAAAAATATTTAAGTCCATCAATATAGCACTATCAAAATAGGGAAAGGTAAAAATATTATAATCATATTAATACATAAAAAGGAAGCATCTGACAAGATCCAACACTTATTTCTGATTAAAAACAAAACAAAGCCAAAAAACCTCAAAGTATAAGGATTGAAGAAACTTTCTCCAGTATAATTAAGGCTTTAGTAAACCCTCAGCTATCATACTCAGTGGTGAAAAACTGAAAGCCTTTTCTCTCATATCAGGCACGAAATAGGATGGCCACTTTCATCACTATTATTCAACATTGTATTGCAATTCTTTACCAGGGCAACTAGGGAAGAAAGAGATACTATGAGGATCAAGAATGGGAAGTAAATCAAGCTCACTTATGCAGATAACGTGAGATTATACTTAGAAAACCCTAAAAACTACAAAAAGCCTGTATAGTAAAGTGGCACGCTATAAAATTAGTACATAGAACTCAATGGCTTTCAGGTTTTTTTTGGTTTTCAGGCCACACCTGATTATTCTCAAGAATGATTCAATATCAGTTCATATAATCAATCACATATGGTATACCATGAATTTGTTTCTCACTTTCATAGGAAATAATAAAGATTTACTACTTATATCTTATTTTATAGAAGAAAATGAGTATTATACTTCATTTGGTTGATTTCAGTTTAGTCCTGTGAATTGTTTTTGGCAATGGTTATGTGAGTGTAGGAATGTATGTGAACAGGCTAATGATTTGTGCTGTTAATTGCTTTATTGTATGTTGCCTAACTCCCACAAGCATTGCATAACCTCTAAGTGAGAGTAGTACTGTAGCACTGTCTTCCCATTGTTCATCGATTTGTTCGAGTGGGCACCAGCAACCTCTCCATTGTGAGACTTGTTAACTGTTTTTGGCATATTGAATACACCACGGGTAGCTTGCCAGGCTCTGCCATGCGGGCAGGATACGCTCAGTAGCTTGCCAGGCTCTCCGAGAGGGATGGAGGAATCAAACCTGGGTTGGCTGAGTGCAAGGCAAATGCACTACCCCCTGTGCTGTCGCTCCAGCCCACTTCATGTATACGTCTTCAAATGCAATTAAAAATCAATACCTCAAAGAAAAGCATTCTACAGTGATGGAGATATTAGGTCTCATGCTGAAGGCTAGAAAATGTATTATTGCCTAAAGTAGTGCTATTTGAACTTTTTCCACATGATACCTTTTCCTAAGCAATGAAACACAGGAAAGCACTTGCCATAAGTGCTATGAATTTATTATTTATTTGATTTTGAATTAATTTTTTGGACATTATTGGTTGCTGTCAAATTTTTCACAACTCCAACATTCAGTTATATGATCCCTATATGGAGTCCTGGACCCTCATTTAAGAATCTAGATCTAGTGGAACATGGTCTAAATACATACCTTAAGGCTGTAATTGCAGATCCCTTCCATTGCAAATCCAACGTCATGGAACTGAAAGAGAGCAGTTCTCATTCCAACTTTAGAATTCAGGTGTTTCAGGCTCTGTGAGCAAAATATGGTGAGATTTCAGATCCTCACACAACTGAGGTCAGGCAGATAATACTCTAGGATTCTTATCTTGTGTGTGTGTGTGTGTGTGTGTGTGTGTCCTGTAGAATGAACTTTTTATCTGTGTAGACCTACCGAAGTTTGGATAATGTGTCCATTTCTAGAGCTGGTACTGGTGCCGGCAGATTGGTGGCCTCAGTGGGTCACAGCTATGGAAAACATAACAATGGTTGCTCAGTTACTCTAGACTTATATTTGATTATTTTAAATGAAAACACAGCACATTTCTAGTTAGACAGTAGAAAATTCCTGCAAGATAAGTAAGTGACCATTTTTATTAAAAAGATAACCATTTTTATCTCTGCTGGATAATTTCAGAAATACCAGCAAATGCAGTAATATAGAAATTATAAAAGTTAGAAGGAGAAGGTAAAATGGTCATTTTGGGCAGTGATTGAATTGTACAGTGGAATTTAACTGAGACTATAATAAGATAGGGGAAAGTAGAAAATATATAAAATAACATACTAAGTAGATATATAGTAATTATATATACACCTACACACCACACACCCACATAAACACACATACATGCATACATATATTTAAACAAGAAGGAACAGCTCAACAAACAGAAATACATTTCCAAAAACGTTTTCTATTGTGTCTCTGGAGAGTGATTTAATCTCCCTAATTTGCTTACATGTTCATTTTGAGTTTGACTTTTTTACATCCTAAAAGCATAGTAAGTCCACAGAATAAGTCCAACACACTTGTTGGTGTTTTGCATTTTTAAGACACAAGTATATGGTTTGTATGTGTTTTATATTTTAAGACACAAAGATACTTCTTTTATACCCAGTCCAACAGGATGGAAATAGAAGCACGTTTTCACATCTTTTAATATCTAAGTTTATTATACAAACTTTAAAAGTAGAAAATCAGAAGGTTTATTTCATTTTTAGTGTACAGAAAAGGAAGACAACCCTATTAGTTTCACATTAAACATTCGAAACCTATATCTGCATGCTCTCAGTTTTATCTCTAATGTAATTTAAATTCAACTCCTAAAGACCATAGTTCAAGGAAAATATGATCAGTGCCTGTCTCTAAGCTCTGAATTTTCCAGTCCCTGGGCTTGGAATGTGGAGGAGATAAAAGAAAACAGGCTTGAGAATATGCAAACATGAACTCAGACCTTCCCCAGAACGCTATCCTGAACTCCCCTAGTTCCTGAATCTTATTTTAAAATGTGCTTGATGCTTTCTCTGAGTTTGGGGTGATTTAAAAGCATAGATACTAGACACTCATATATATGTATACATATATATATATGTGTGTGTGTGTATATATATAGTTAAAAAAGACTAAATATCTAAACTCTGATTTAGGTTTAATGTGTAACTTTGAACACTAGAGTACAGATTAGAGTTGAATGGTATATTTATGAGGTAGTCCTAAGTAGACCCTACCATGAATAAACTTAAGTTATAGCTATCTAACAAAGACTTTAGATTGTTCTTAAAATCCTAAGTGGTCTCTCTTATCTTAAAGTTCTTTATGTGCCTCAGTGTCTTCTATCAGTTTATGTTTGGCCTGTGATTTTTAATCTATTGTTAATGTTCTTTACCCTTGACACAATTTTTTTTTCGTCTCTCTGAAGAAATTGTGAGAAATTAGGAAAAACAAGTTAAATCTTGAGGTGGTGTATAATGATAGGAATTGGGCTTATAAGGAATTTATTGCAGGGGTTAGAGAAATTGGTGATCATTGAAAAATGAATCTATATTAATAGTTTATAAAATATTAAGTATTATGTTCCCATTGTTTTAAGTTGAAAATATAGGAAAGAGAGACCAGAAATCAGGGCACTTTACTCAAACGTGACTGACCAAGTTTCAATCCCTCTTGGTGTTTAGAGGACCATTCTGTGTTGATGGTTGAACTCAGGGTTCTTGCATGCAAAATATACACCTCTGCCCTTTAAGCCATCTTCCTGGGCCCAAAAATTGAAATCTTCTTGACTAATGGATTAAATCTATTAGCCTAATAAATTAATAACCTAATAGAGAATTTAATAATTTAATAATAAATTTAACAATAAATTAATAACCTAATAGATTGAATTATAGTCTCAATCTATACTCAATAGATTAATTGAATTTCTCTATACTGACTGACCTAATGTTCTGTTAATAGAAGAAACACCAGTAAATACCCCTTGAAAATTCCTTATCAGACTGAAATATGCCCAAAAGTGAATTAGTAATTAAATTTAACTAAATAAAATTAAATAAATAACTATATTACAAGGTGAACAATGGCCAAGTAGGCTTATACGATTGGAATTCAGAAAAAATATTGTATAGTGTTTAATTACCTTTTAAAATATTTACTTAGAATCATATTTCAATGTGCACAGGTAAGTACACTGGTAATTCTGTCAATTTTACTTTTGAATTTTGTAAGAAAATGGAGAGGAGCAGCTAGGCAAATAATTGGCAAGAAAAATAAACTGTTGCAAATCTATTAACAATGCAGCCTTGTTTACCCACTCTTTGCCTATCTGGAATTCAGAAGCTGGATTCCTTAGCTCCGTGAACTAGTTAGCACAAGAGCACTTTGGTTTAGGGTGCTTGAAATTGTAAGCATGCTGGAGAGCATAGTCACAATCCTGCATCTGTGTTGAATCAGTATGCCCTGTCACTTGGTTAGGACTTGGTAGGGGAAAGGGATTTAATAAAGTGAGCTGAGAATGGCTTATTGGTAAAAGCCTGTGTTTGATTTCTTCGGTCTGTTCAGTATATCATTGGGCATTCAAGAGTAAAGATGGTATAGAAATAAAAAGCCTATTAATCTTGAAAGCAGAAACCTGCTAGTCAAATGCTTATTTTGAAAAAGGAGCAAAGACTAATTTTAATAGGTAGGGCCTTGGTTATGAGAAAGCTCTGATTTTATTATATAGACTCTTTTGAAGTACTATTCTGAGTAACATTTGTTTTGCAAAATGTAAGTAATATTTAATATAATTTTGTTATTAAAATAAATTTTTGTTATAATAAGATTTCAGTATAATAAACCAGACACTGGACTATGATGATAATTTTCTTTTCTCTTAATTCTAAGAAGGGTGTATATGTGTATTATAGTGTCACGGGGCCAAGGTCCACTTGTGGTACCGCGGTTCATGCATACCTTGAAAGAGTAATTTTCTCCGAAACAGTGGAGAATGCTAAGGACAAAATTTAGAATATCCTTACAATTGAGGTAACTATATTTTTAGAAGTCACTTGTATGATTCTAGTCCCTTTTTTCCTATGTGTCACAAGTTTGCTATAAATCTTAGGTAATCCTCTCCCATTTTCTCTTTTTCCCTTGTGAAATATTTCTTTTGTCTAGCAATGAAAAAGCACAGTGCAGTTTAATATTAGTAATTAAAATGTTAAGTTCTTTCATCTGTTTAACAGCTGAATTTTTCTTTTCTTCCCAGCATTGGTTGGATGGAACAAAGAGCATCAAAAAGCAAGTAAAAAGTATGTGTTGAAGAAATTGGGGGAAAAAAAGAAATTGAACTATAGGTAGATATATATTAGAAACTCCTATTCCTAGTGGTAAGGACAGAGAAATCATATTTCAGATGAATTTTATAGCATCTCTACTTCAGTTGGATATTATTCCCACTTGGCAAGTAATAGGTTGTTTTACAATTTGATTCCAGGAGAGAGGCTTGTAATTTGTAGAGCTCCCATGACATGTTCAATTCTTATTTATAATTTTCCTGTTTCATTTTTGTTTGCTCCTTCCCTGATATAGAAAGTATTTTGGAACTTTAAGGTTGCTGTCCTCATTTTAGGAATCATGAAATGAAATGTTAGTTTTATTCTTAGCAGTAGTCAGGGAGAAATACCAGTATTTAATTCATATTTCAGTTTCTCTTCTCTAGTGACAGATTTCAGACCTCTTCACTCTTGCTTTTGCCAAACAATGGAATCATTGTTTGAGAATGTTGAAGTTAGTGAAAGTATTGAGAATGTTGAGAACCATTGAGAATGTTGAAGTTAGTGAGAGTAGCTCAAGTGAAAGTGAGTGGGAGGATTTGCCACAGGAGGATGAGCAGTTAATAACACAGGCATCCTTCTGTGCTCTCAAGAAATACAGCTGACAGATTTTTAGGGCTGTTGTATTGCAGTCAAGTCTTTTTAATTTGATGGAGTTGGCCCCGCATTCTTAGAATTAATGGAACTATCTATTCTTGGGAGGACAGATGATTGTGGTGGTACTCATTGATGGCTGTTACATTAAAAAATTTGACTGATCTTTTTTGTGTTAAATTTAATTAAGCCTAAATATAAAGAAACTTGAAATACTGTCCCTGTTTTGGTACATTTTTTGACATATTTATTGGATGAAAATTCTTAACCATTTAAGTAGTTATAAAAGTAAAGCTTTTTATTATTACTATTTTTTAATGGCAGTTGGTTCACCGTATTGTCTACATCTTCGAGTTAAATTTTATTCTTCAGAACCAAATAATCTCCGTGAAGAGCTAACCCGGTAAGACTGCACCTAGAGTTGTACAGGAGTAAATTTTTGGTCAAGCTCATTAAAATACTGAAAATTTGTAATTTTTTTAATAGGCACTTATTAAAATGAATTCCTTGATCATGTATTAAAATCACAGACAATTGAGTTTCATTTGGCAACCGTGTTTTTTAAAGTGTGGGGTTCTTTATCAGCTTTCACAATAATGAATTGGCTTGTTAGCATATTCAGAGATATAACCTGAAAATTATTTTAGTATCATCATCACTGTATCACTGTCATCCTGTTGCTCATCGATTTGTTCGAGCGGGCACCAGTAACATCTCTCATTGAGAGACTTATTGTTACTGTTTTTGGCATATCCAATACGCACGGGTAGTTTGCCGGGCTCTGCCTCTCGGGCTCTATACTCTCGGTAGCTTGCCGGGCTCTCCGAGAGGGGCGGAGGAATCGAATTCGGGTCTGCCATGTGAAAGGCGAACGCCCAACCGCTGTGCTATCGCTCCAGCCCTAGTATCATCATGGGCTTTAAAAAGGACTTATATTGCAATATTGTGTTTATTGCTGTTCAAAATGATCTCTGACCATTGTGAATGGCTCTTGGTTTTCTTACCTATTGAAATGCCAGTGATTAATGGAAAAATGTTCAAATATGATTTTGTTCGAGGAAACTTTAGGTTTTAGACACTTATTTTTAAAATTTTTTATGACATCTTGGTATTAATTTGACCCTATTATAACTTCACTATTTATGCATACATAGTAAATTTTTAAAACTGGATCCAGTCCTTCTGGGGTGTTTATTTTTTTGGGGGGGTCACACCTGGCAATGCACAGGGGTTACTCCTGGCTCTGCACTCAGGAATTCTTCCTGGCGGTGCTCAGGGGACCATTAGGGATGCTGTGAATTGAACCGGGTTCGGCCGTGTGCAAGGCAAACACCATACCCACTGTGCTGTCACTCCAGCCCCCCCTTTTTTTAAGGTATTTAAAAATATTTTTATTGAAGTACCAGAATTTACAATATTGTTAAACACGCTTTTCCTGCATACATCATCCCAGCACCACACCCAGCACTGGAGATAGTGTGTCCCTCTACCAGTGTCTTCCCTCCCCTTTCTTGTAAACTCAGTTTGATAGACAATTCTGATGTCTGTTTGATAGACAATTTAGTTCTGATGACTTTGACACTTTGTTTCGTTTTCTCTCTCTCAATTTGTTGCGTTTTCTCTCTCTCTCTCCTCTCTCTCTCTCTCTCTCTCTCTCTCTCTCTCTCTCTCTCTCTCTCTCTCTCTCTCTCTCTCTCTCTTTCTGGGTTACACCCAGCGATGTTCAGGGATTACTCTTGGCTCTCTGCACTCAAGAATCACTCCTGGCGGTGCTTAGGGGACCACATGAGATGATGGGGATTGAACCCAGGTCAGCAAGTGTAAGGCAAATGCCATATTTGCTGTGCTGTATCATTCCAGCACCCATTTGTTGTTCTTTTACTATGTTTCTTTATATCTACATACAGAAGAGATCTCTTTTTTTTGGTGTGTGGATGTGCTAATATCTACACATAAAGATGAATAGAGCGAATTTCTTGAAGTTTCACAAAATTGTAAATAAAAAATATTTTTAACTAAATTTTTTAGAGGTATATAAATTTAAAGAATATTATCAATAATTCTGTGCTATGGTACAGTTTAGAGTTTACATGAAATAGGTAAATCCTACAAATGTAAAATTTAGAGTGAGGAGAGTTTAAGTTTAGAGGGAAAAATCTAAGCCTTTAAAAGTACTAAATGTGTTTTTAAAAGATTTTTTTATTTTTTAATTTAATTTTATTTTGCTTTTTGTGCTACACTTGGTGATGCTCCGGGCTTAGTCCTGGCTCTGCATTCAGGGATCATTCCTAGTGGGTCTGGGGGACACAATATGGTTGCCAAACCTAGGTTGGCCGCGTGGAAGGCAAATGCCCTACCCACTGTACTGTTTATTCCTCAAGCCCCAAAGGTTTGTCTTTTGATTGGTTTATTTTCTTTTTTTCTGATTTCAAATATGATAATAGCTGATATCTCTAATTATGTACATTTTTTTATCCACTCAGATGATGTGGTTATGTTGTCAGAGTTAAGCTCATTTTTAGTAATTTGTTTTAAACCTTTCAATATTGCTGTATTGTGTTTTGTAGTCTGCTATTTGCTGTTATATTGTGGACTACCTTCTCCTAATGCTTATTACCTCCTCTTCATACTCTTTCCCCCGCCCTTTCAGATTTTAGTGTGGGTAAAATTTTTTTTTTTTTTTTTTTGCTTTTTGGGTCACACCTGGCGATGCACAGGGGTTACTCCTGGCTCTGCACTCAGGAATTACCCCTGGCCGTGCTCAGGGGACCATAGGGGATGCTGGGATTTGAACTCGGGTCAGCCGCGTGCAAGGCAAATGCCCTACCCGCTGTGCTATCTCTCCAGCCCCGAGTGTGGGTAAAATTTTAGAATTAGAAATTTTCTTTCCCAAGTAAAAGAGTAGAATTATTTTTCATAGTAGTAGATTGTTGTTGAATCTTGTGCTTTTTCTTTTTCTTAGGTATTTGTTTGTTCTTCAGTTAAAACAAGATATTCTTAGTGGAAAGTAAGTATTATTTAAGGTCAACCACATTTGAAAAAAAATAGCTAAAAGCAGTTTTGAGAAATTCTTTATTAATTGTGAAAAAAATGGTCAGCATAGAATATATTATTTTCATTTAACTTAAAATAAAGCTTGGGAAATTGACCGATCTAACAAATTTGTGTTTTTGTCTCAGATTAGAGTGTCCCTTTGAAACAGCTGTTCAGTTGGCAGCTTATAACCTGCAAGGTAAGCACTTCTTGTATTGAGACTAAAGCGCATTGAAAGAAAATCATTCCACAACTTTCAAACATATAAGAAATGCTACTGTTTATTTTCTCTCTCTCTTTTTTTAAATAAACTCTAATTATGTGACTCTGACTTTTTCTTGTTGTTTGGTTTGTTTTGGGGTTCTCTGGAGGTGATCAGGGCTTACTTCTGACTCTGTGCTCAGAGATCACTCTTGGCAGTGCTCAGGGGACCATATGTGGTACCAGGCATTGAACCAAGGTCAGCTTCATGCAAGGAAAACACCCTACCCATTGTACTGTTTCTTTGGCCCCTAGCTCTGACTTTTAGGCTTGTGTTGTTTTTGTTTTGTTGTTGTTATTTTATTTTTATTTTGGCATATAGGGTACTGAGGATTGAATACAGGTCTGCTGCTTGCAGGGCATCACCTTTCCTTCTGTCTTCTCTCTCCAACCCTAGCTCTGATTTTTAGCATGTTTTGGAACATTGCAATTTATTTCCCTTGACTTTATTTTCTATTCCAAACAAAAATTGCAGTCTCATTGAGAGTTCAGTAAATATTACAATTGGATCCTCTGAATTTTTTTTCTTTAAAAATAAAAGTTGCCATCTGAAAAAAATAAAGCTATTGTGATAAGTAGATTATTGCTGTTATCACATGATTTGCTTTTAGTTTGTTTAAAAATACTTGATTTTTTAAAAAAGAATATTAAAATAAACTGGAGAGAGTACAGGAAGTAAGGAAGTAAGGCACTTGCGCTGCATATGGATACATAGACATGTGGCTCTGGTTCAAATCCCTGGCATTGTTTATAGCCCCACGAGTACTGACAGGGCTCACCCCTGAGCCAGGAATAACCCCTGAGCATCAGTATATTTGATCCAAAAACAATCAAGAAAAAATATTTCTTAGGGACTGGCCTTACACATAGCTGAACTAGATCGATCACTGGCACCATCAGGAGCGACAGTTAAGTCAGAGCCAGGGATAAGCTCTAAACACAACTGGGTATGGGTGAAAAAGAAAAAAATATATTACAATTTTAGTTTATATACACAAACATATACAATTGTATGTTTTATATGGTGCTTATTTGTTATTTTCAAAGAAAGACTATGAAGTAGTAAGTCATTCTAACAGTCAATAGTTTCTCTATTTTATAGTTAAATTTGGTTTTTAGTAATTAACAGGAATCATAAAGTAACTTACACTGTCTCAATCACAGGCTAATAGTTGGTTAACTGACATTCTATACTAATTCATGTTATTTTTTCTTTCTTTAAAAGAACACAAGACAATTTTAGAAGTAATTTGCTAATATGTACATAGTTCATATAAAATGACATTTTGTGTTTGTTAAACCCATTGATTATTCCACAGTGAATTTTTTGTTTGATTTTGGATTTTGGTGTTGTACCCAGCGGTGCTCAAGACTTAATCCTAGCTCTCCACTCAGGGATTATTCCTGGTAGAGAATGGGACCATATGGGATGCCAGGATCAAACCTGGCTTGGCCACATGCAAGGCAAGCGCCCCAATCACTGTACTGTCACTCCAGCCCTTAAGAACTTTTTTAAATCTGGTTTAATAAAAATGTTAATTTGTTTTGGGGGGGCACCCAACAATTAAGATTCATAATAAAGTTCCTTTTATTTTTCTTGCTACGTTTACCAAATACTATTAAAGTTAGGCATTTCCCTGTGAAAACTGATATTTTAGGAAATCTCTATACTTTCAGCCTTTGCAAAAAGAAAAAAAGCATTCTTATTAGGCTGCATATGCTAGAATATAATAATATGTAATGATTAACAACATTAATGAATTTTGTTTCATTTGTTCCCATTCCATCTGAAATAGCAATTTAAGAAACACTATTTTATGTTTCATGGTAAATGTAATGTTTCTGGAATAACTAAAGATCTGCATACTCATGCTCAAGATGAGAGATTTGTAAAGCATCTTATTAAAAAATGAGTCATAACCATCTTTATTACTACCTCAAGATAGTTTTCGCTCCACAGTTAGGTTTTTTTTTTTTATCTAATAGAAATCTTACAATTTTTTTTTCTTTTTGGGTCACACCCGGCGATGCACAGAGGTTACTCCTGGCTCTGCGCTCAGGAAATAACCCTGGCGGTGCTCAGGGGACCATATGGAATGCTGGGATTCGAACCTGGGTTGGCTGCGTGCAAGGCAAACACCCTACCTGCTGTGCTATTTCTCCAGCCCCCAAATCTTATAATTTTTAAGTGAGTTTTGTTTGGGCCATATCCAGCTGTGCTCAGCACTTACTCCTGGGTGTTTTTGTGTGTATGGGGGGGAAAGAGAGGTACTGGGGATTGAACCAGGGTTGTCTGTGTGCAAGGCAAGCATTGTATTAGCTCTCCAACCCCTAAAATAATTATAAAGAAAAGTTTTCTATTGTATGGAAAATTGTGTAGTATAGAAAATTAGGATTACTGTTTTCCCTTTCCAAATTCACCATTGAGAGATAACTATAGATTATGATGTAAATGTTTGCACATTGTTCACTTCTTTCCCTATTGCCTTCTCATAGTGTTTTTTTAGTAATTTATTTTTTAATTTATTTAAGATTGATAATTTAAAGTTCTAGCAGCTTTAGAACTTTACAGTTTTTGCAGTTTTTCTTACAGTGGAATATGATGTTAGTGTAATCAAACAAAACTTTGCAGTTTTGTACAAAAAAAACTGCAGTTTTTCTTACAGTGGAATGTGATGCTAGTGTAATATTCTGCTCACATTAGACTTTTAATGAATTCTGGCTAGTTATCTTATAAAGTTTGCTAAATATTTTTGTTTATTCTTTATGTGATCAAAAGTATTTCTCTTTGGTAGTCCAGAAAGGTTTTCAAAAACTAATCATTACAAGGCATGAAAAAAATTAAGAAAGAGACATTTAATTGATTATATATACCTCTAACCACAAATTCATGATGTGTGTATAATGGTGTGGATATTATGAATTTATGATAATTTAAGAATTTTTCTAATCTTATTACTAATTTTTATTAGTAAAATAAAGGCTTATAAAACAGGAAGCAAACTTCTTAAAAAATATAACTTTGTGAAAATTGTATTTGTAGCTGAACTTGGTGACTTTGATCTTGCTGAGCACAGTCCTGAACTTGTATCTGAGTTCAGGTTTGTGCCCATTCAGACTGAAGAGATGGAGCTTGCCATTTTTGAGAAATGGAAGGAATACAGGTACTTGATATTAAATCATAATTTCTTTATTTTATTTTTGGTTTGGAGGCCATATCTGGCAGTGCTCAGGGCTTACTCGTGACTATGCACTCAGGGATAGCTCCTGGTGGGTTTCGGGGGACCATATAGGATGCTTGGGAATGAACCCAAGTCGGTTGAGTGCAGTTAAGTGCCTTACCTGCTGTACTATCTCTTCCAGCCCCTAATTATAATTTCTGTAACATCACAACAGTCGTGACTTAATACTTATTTTCGTTTTTGTATTTGTAAAAATTGATTTTATATTTATTATTTCTTTGGGTTTTTATGTTTTTATTTTTAATTTCAGAGGTCAGACACCAGCACAAGCTGAAACCAATTATCTGAATAAAGCCAAATGGTTAGAAATGTATGGGGTTGATATGCATGTGGTTAAGGTAAGCACTGTGTACTTATGTTTTGGCATTTAGGATTTTTTTTGGGGGGGGGGCACACCTGGCTCTGCTCAGGGTTTACTCCTGGCTCTGCTCAGGGATCATTTCTGGCAAGCTCAGGGGAGCATATGGGATGCCAGGGATCAAATCTGCATCAGCAGCACTGAAGGCAAATGCCTTACCCATTGTACTGTCTTTATGACCCATGTATGTGTTTAAAACGCTTCCAAAAAATCTTCAATATTCACAGTGACTGGAATTTTTTAGTTTGAGTGTGGCATGGAGCTTGCATAGACTAACTAGTGGTTGGTCCTCTGTTGTGGTGTTTATTTCTTTGTGGCCCACACCTGACTTACTCAGGACTTACTCCTGACTCTGTGCCCAGAATCTCTCCTAGTAGTTCTCAGGGGATCATATGCAGCACCCAGGATTGAACTGGGGTTGACCACGTGCAAGGCAAGCCACTATCTCTCTCCCCTATACTCTCTGTCCAGCCCATTTTAAAATTGTTTAATTTTGTTTTGTGGAGGCAGTGGGTGCTTTGTGTGGTTATGATGGTTAAGATTAATACTCAGTGAAGAGAATCTCATATTCATTATAAGAGAGAAGATAACCAAAATCTCCAAAAAAGTATGGCTATGTTTTAAACTTTTTCATTTTTTTAAAAGCAACTTTGTTACTAAATATATGCTTTGTGAAACTAAGATAATTTAGGAAGCAAAGTTGAAAATGTATTGCTTTGGAAAACTTTGATAAGCTATAATATTTCTTGTTTTATGATTTATTTTGGGCATCCAGAGCTAAATTTTCCCAGAAAGCAGTTTATTTATTTTTTTTTTCAAAATTTGTGTTTCAATTGAGAAAAGAATATGGGAAGAATCTAGAAAGAGCTTTCTTTTTAATGGGACTCTAATGGCCTGTTTTTAATGAAATCATATCATAAAATAATGTTTCAGTGAAGTAAATTTTCTTCAAGTTATTGTGTTGATTATTTTTATAGTTGAAAATGCCTTGAATTAATGTTAATTAATATTAGCCTGACTGTAATTAGCGTTATTCAATGTGAAAATGACAGTTGTGTGAAAAAAGTAAAGCCTGCTTTATGTAAAGAAAGCTAACACATTTTGTTCTTCTTCCATTAGGCTAGAGATGGGAATGACTATAGCTTGGGACTGACCCCTACAGGAGTTCTTGTTTTTGAGGGCGAGACCAAGATTGGCTTATTTTTTTGGTAAGCAGAGTCAGAGTCAGAGATGGTTATTGTAGTCTTGAATTTTTGAATGAATAGAATCATGTCACCTTAATATTTAAAAGTGAGTTTGAATGATAACCTCTTAGTATCTGTATTGCAAACTGCAAAAGGCGGGTAGAGGGAGGGGGAGAGAGAGAGGACAGATTGAGAAAACCTATTTGCTATAAAGGCAGGCTGAGGCAGTTGTGGGGGTCGGGGGAGAGAGGTTATAGTGGGTGGGAAACTGGGGACTTTGGTGGTGGGAAATCTACACTGGTGGAGGGATGGGTGTTAGATATTTGTAAGACTGAAATCTGATCATGAACAGCTTTGTAACAGTGTATTTCATGGTGATTCAACTAAAATAATGATAAATAAAAAAGAAAAGAAAATTGAGTTTAAAGACGAGTAAGAAGAAGCTGCTAAAATCTCAGGGCTGGGACGAATGGAGACGTTACTGGCTCCCACTTGAATAAATCGATGAACAACGGATGACAGTGATGCAGTGATACAGTATGAGTGTTCTGTATTTTTATAGGTTCACAGGGTTACTTTATCATGTACTTCTGTAAGAATTTTTGATCTTTCTTGTTCTAGTCTTTCCACCTCAACTTGTGAGAGAGGAAGATACTAGTACTTTTAACCCTTCTTCTAAGTGGCAACGTTCCTTTCTGTCTCATCTTCTGTAATCCACACTTTAAAATTTAATCTTTGCATTTTACTTTTCATATCGAGAATAGATTTTATTTGCATATCATAGCTATAATTAAGATCTTCATGTTTTGTGTGGCTGATTCTAAAAATGGAAAAAATCAAAAAGTATTGTTTTTATCTGTGTCAGAACTTCTACAGAGCTTAATAGTGTACTGATAATGTACTGGTTTTTTTTTTATATACCCAGGCCGGTGAAAGCCTTTATATCATGGCCTTTGAGTTATTTACTTCTTTGTTGTACACCAGGACCATTAGTTCAGTCAGTCCCAAACTCACTCTTACACATCTAATAAGTATACTTCGGCTGCATAGAGCCTGGCTGTTTCATTTACCCTCTGAATGCTGGGTCTCATAACTGTTAGGGTAAGGCTGATTCTGTTAAGAACCTACCACTGCTACTCTCTTGAGCTCTCTGACCAACACTGCTCCCTTTCTGAGTTCCCTCACCTAGGCACATATGCTCCAGCTCTGCTTCCCTTACTCCCAGAAGAAGTCCCTTGCCCTCTTCTCTTTCTCGGTGGTGGCCTTGTACTGTTGCCCGGGGAAGTTTTCTTGTTGTAAAGGACTTTTTCTTCTATGCAACCATATCAATAGATCACTCTGTATAACTTCTTATACAGAACCACTACTCTCAGCCCTTTTTCTTATCAGCCCAGAAATTCTTGAACTCTATAAGGTTATTTTTCTTTCTGTTTTTCTAGGATTCCTTTTTTTTGGGGGGGTGAGGAGGAGGGGAGTTTGTGTCTCATTTGGCAGTGCTTAGAGCCTACTCCTGGCTCTGTGCTGAAGGGTCTCTCCTGACAGTGCTGGGGGACTATATACAGTGCCAGGGATTGGCTGGGCTTGACCACATGCAACAGGAGCTCGTTACATAACTTGAGCCCTTCCCTGGACTTTCTAGCCATCCCTTCATCCCTTTCTTACACACCTCCTCATATTCCATTAAAGCACCTGCCTTTCTCTTTGTTATTTCAGACCTTCTCAAGAGTTAGCTAAAACTCATCTTCTGTTCCAGTTGTAATTGTTGGCTTCCAGGCTGGTGTACAGCTTTTATTCTGGAATTCCCTTTTCTTGTTTTCTCAGCTAGGATGCTGTCTTTCCCCCTATTTTTCTTTCTTTTTTTTTGCTTTTGTTTTTGTGATATATAGTCCTCGCCTAAGAAAAGGGTAATTTATAATAATAATAATAATAATAATAATAATAATAATAATAATGAGGTAAATGATATGAAATCTTGGAGCTTTAAAATGCCTTCTTCTCATCTTCTTCATAATTGGGTTTATTGGTTATTTTGTTGTTTGCTTGCTTGCTTGTATTTATTTTGCTTCTTAGATGAAAGGCATGTTTCTCACTACCCTGGCCTAGATGTGAGGTTGAAACTCTTTTCCTCTCAAAAAATTGAAGTTAGTGTTTATTTTTTCTTTGGGGTTTTGGGTTATGCCTGGCAGTACTCAGAGGCCAGTACTCAGCACTCAGGTCATACTCTGGTTCTGTGCTCAGGGGCCGCTCTCAGTGATCCTTGGGGGAACGGGATGCCAGAGGTTGAACTTGGAACTTTAGCTTGCAAATGTATGCACTCACTCAGCCCTTTGAGCTGTCTCTCTGGCCCAATGATAGTATTTATTTTTGCATTCAGGTGTCCCTAAGGTGTCCCTACTAGGGACTCGTTAAGAGATTTGAATATCCATGAGAGGAGAGAGAAAATGTTTTTATATACTCACTCTTACAGTTTTTTTTTTAATTTTTAATTTGTTTTATTGAATCACCAAGTGGAGGGTTACATAGTTCTCAGGATTATGTCAGTTATACAATACTCAAACACCCTTCCCTTCACCAGTGCCCATCTTCCATCACCAACCCCCCCAAGTATATCTGCCGCCCCCTCCCACCTCCCCAGTCCCACCCTTGTACGTGATAAGTTTCACTTCATTTACACTTTATCTCGATTACATTCCATGTTTCAACACACAACTCACTACCGTTGCTGGGGTTTCCCCCCAAAAAGAAAAAGACAGTCCTATTGCCAAGGAAGCATTTGATAGTTCTCCATTGCTAAGAATATAGATATATTAAGTCCCGCTGTTTGTTACATAACTTTTCTTTTTCCCCCTTGCCCTGCGCCACCGAGTTCACGCCTGTTTAGTAATCGCCACGCTGTCTGACAAAGGGAAAAAAAACCGAAGAGGATGGTTATTTCCCATCATCAGCCGGCGTGGGGCTCTGGCTTAGTTGATAGTCTAGTAGAGTGTCTGCAAGCAGTTTCTGGAACCAAAGGTCTTGCACTGGTATCGGCTCCGGCTCGAGATTCCACCAGCGTCCCGCTGTTCCATGTACATAATTTTTTCCCTTATATCCCATTCCCACGCCACCAGGTCTGTTTGCTTAATGGACATCACACTATGTTTGATACCACGCCGCGTTTCTTCTCGAGAAAGAAGGATATTTCTTCTCAGCTGGCGTGGGGATATAGCTTAGTTCAGTCTAGAGAGATGGCTACCATTTTGATTGCCTTCAGTATTTCAGCAAAAGACTTACTATTCTTGTTTGGATCTCCCACAAAAGTCCGACCCATTAAAAAGGAACCATTACATATTGCTGATGCTAAGATGACATTAGGTCGCGCGGCCGCGCGGTTTTGGGTTTCTGTATTAAGTCGAGGGAAAGTACAACCAGAAATAACATCACTACAAACTTTTACCCTTTTATGGTGCTCATAAGATGGAGAAACCTAGAGAGAGGCTCGGCGTCTCCATTTTGCGCTCAGAAAGCCGTGGACCCTGCGCTGTGCTCGGGAGGAAGGGGTTGAGAGAGAGAGGTTAAAAGAATTGGGGGATGCCCGGTTTCCACTGTCTCAGCCTGCCGTGGGTTCTCCGATCCCGTGCCGGAATTAATTCAGTGGGCTGCTTGGAGTCCAAGGGCACTCCCTTGGGCTCTTCCATCATGCTTGCTCCGCAGCAGGGTCCAAAGGCCATGCCCTCATTAATTTTTAATGCAAATATTAGGTGTGCTTGAAGTAACAAGAAAAAAAATTAAATTTCGAAGTTACTTATTTGAAACTTTCCTGTTTTTCTCATTGTTACAGGCCCAAGATAACCAGATTGGATTTTAAGAAGAATAAATTGACTCTGGTGGTTGTGGAAGATGATGATCAGGTAGGAATTGCATAGCACTGCTTAACACTGTATTGGACAGGGACGTGGTATGGCCCAGTGTTACAGCACACGCTGCGTTTGTGAGTCCTGGGCTTGATTTCCCAATGCTGAAAACAAAACAAAATCTTTATTATGTAATAACTTAAGACTTTATAAGTCTTTAATACATCGTTTTATAGAGTAGTAAAGTAGAAATTTAGTATGATTCATAGTTACTTTCTTGTTTCACATTACACCACCATAGTGTGGTTGTCTGACTTGGGAGACAGTACAGGGGTTAAGGCACTTGCCATGTCAACTGGCCCTGAACCCTGATCCAGTCCCCAGTACTGCATATCATCACTGAGTAGCACCAGGGGTCATTTCTGAGCACAGAGCCAGGAATAGCCCCTGAGCACTGATACAGGTAGCACCCAAAACTAATCCCCTGCCTGCTAAAAAAGATTAAAGACAATATATAAAACATTATTATGTTTTTGTTTGGGGCCACACTCAGTGGCAGTGGTGCTATTTATTTTTAAATGTAGAGGCTATATTAATGTCACTGCCACATCTGAACTTGCAGTGCTAGTAATCCAACTCAGAGCATGTGTTCTACCACTTGAGCTATTTCTTTGGCCCTTAAAAGAGTATTCTTGTTTTTTCATTGGTAATACATTCTGATGTGTATAAAACTTACATTTAAATAACTATCTTAATATATGATCAAGTTGATTAACAAAAGATCTACCTAAAATAAGCAGTGACTTTTACTAACACTGTTGTAAGATATAATAATTATCACAAACTTACTTTTATTAATCTGCTTTTTGAAAATCCCAATTGCCATTTTATTGTGATAGGCAATATGAAGTCACTTTGTAACTGCTAAGGGAGTCGGCTTGGGAGGTGGGTGGGAAATTAGAAACATTGATGGATGGAGGGTCACACAGATGGTGGTAATAGTGTTGGCACATTGGATGTCTGAAACAACTATATCATGAACAACTTTGTCAATAATGGTCACTGTTCACTGTCCTCCAGTTGCTCATCAGTTTGCTTGAGCGGGCATCAATAATGTCTCTGTTGTGAGACTTGTTACTATTTTTGGCATATCGAATACGCCACAGGTAGCTTGCCAGGCTCTGCCATGCGGGCGGGATACTCTCAGTAGCTTGCTGGGCTCTCTGAGAGGGACAGAGGAATTGAACCTGGGTTGGCCGCGTAAAAGGCAAACCCCCTAGCTGCTGTACTATCGATCCAGCCCATATGTCACGGTATCATAATTAAAAAAAAAAATCTACCTAATAATATTCTTTAATAAAGCTGTCAAATTAAAGTTTATTTATATTTTATGCTTTTTGGGTCACACCTGGTGATACACAAGGGTCACTCCTGGCTCTGAACTCAGGAATCACCCCTGGCGGTGCTCAGGAAACCATATGGGTTGCTGGGAATTGAACCTGGGTCAGCCTTGCACGTGGCAAGTGCCTTACCCGCTGTGGTATCACTCTAGCCCAAGCTTAATATTTTTAGTTAGATGCTAGATAATTTATTTTCTATTGCTTATGGTGAATATTTCTGATAGTCTAGTTCTCCCTGTTGGAGAACCTGGCAAGCTATCCAGAGTTTACTACCTGCACTGTGGAGAGCCTGGCAGGCTTTCCATGGCGTATTCATATGCCAATTATAGTAACAATGAAGGGTTTCATTCCCCTGACCCTGAAGAGCCTCTAATGAGCACTATTGGGAAGGACGATAAAGATAGGCTGCTAAAATCTCAGAGCTAGGATGAATGGAGACGTTACTGGGCCTACTGAAGCAAATCGATGATCAACGGGATGACAGTGATACAGTGATATCTACTTCCTAGTTGTTGTTGTTTTTTTTTTGATACACAAGCAGCAATACAGCAAGGAAGCATCTCTTATGCGTTATTCTAAGTGAAAGAAGCCAGACTTAAAAAGACTATACTTCCATTTATATCACATTTTGGGAAAGGAAAATCTGTAGGAATGCAAATATCAGATTATTTAGAGTTGGAAAATTGAGGAGACGTCACTACTAAGGAATTTTGGAGATTTAGATCATTCTTTTTCTGTTTTTAATTTTGGTCCACTTTCGGCAGTGCTCAGGGTTTACTCCTGGCTTTGCGCTGAGGAACCACTTAGGAGACCATATAGGGTGCCAGAGATCAAACCCAGATCAGCTTTGTGCCAGGCAAATGCTCTATCCACTGTACTATCTCTTTAATCCCCCATTTAAATAATTCCTTTGTAATCTGATTTTTGATAGTGGTTACTTGAGTCTGTGTGCTTTGTAAAATTCACAGAGTTTTGATGACCACTGAGATAACCTCAAAAGATTGGAGCATAGGAGGCCTGAGCAATAGTACATTGGGTAGGGACTTGACATGTACCTTGTAACCTGTGTTTGAACCTCTGAACCCCATATGATTCCCTGAGTTCTGTTAGGAGTGATCCCTCGGCGAATAGCCGGGAATAAGCCCTGAGCGCAGCTGCATGTAACTCAGGAAAAAAAAAAGTTTCAGGGTCTGGAGCGATAGCACAGAGGGTAGGGCATTTGCCTTGCACGTGACCAGCCCGGGTTTGATTCCCAGCATCCCATATGGTCCCCTAGCACCGCCAGGAGTAATTCCTGAGTGCAAAGCCAGGAGTGAAATCTCTGCGCATCGCCGGGTGTGACCCCCTCAAAGAAAAAAAGTTTCATCTGCTTTGCATGTGATAGAACTGCCAAGTATGACCACAAAACAAAACAAAAATTAAGTTTTGAGAATTTAATGAAGCTATAAGCTTTTTTATTTGGGGAGTATTTTTGTTGTTCTTATTATTGTGGTGGCTCATGAGGACCCACACCTGTAGCATTTGTGTTGTCAGTGGTTAAATCCAGGGCCTCTACACATAAGTCCCCATTCCTAAATAAGTGACAAATGTTGAAAGTTTTAAAGTTTTATTATGAAGATGTTTGATTGCTCTACCAAATTGCTTTGAAAAGTTATAGAGACAATAATATAGCATTTTAAAGAAGAAATCTTAGTGGCAGGACAGTTATTGTTAGCAAATGATCTTTTTTTATATATATAATGTAAGAGTACTGCTATTTATTCAGCTATTGATTAAGCTGATGGAGTTGGGCATGAACTCCACATTACTTATTTTTTTATTCAGAATGTTAATTTTATTATTTTATTATTCTTTCCCCCCCTTTTTATTGATTCACCATGAGATAGTTACAAAGCTTTCATGTTTGAGCTTCCATCGTACAGTCATCAAACACCCATCCCTTTACCAATGCACATTTTCCACTCCCTAAATCCCCAGTATTCCCCACCACCTCCTCCCCATCCCCACTCCCCGTTCCAACTCTTCACCTGCCTGTATAGCAATTTCTCCCATATTCTCTCTCTACTTTGGTTACATTTGGTATTTCGACATCAGTCCCACCACTACTCAAACCTGCCGAAAAGGCAATTCTAGACAATTTGTTTTGTATTGCTTGTTGTGGATAGAATGTAATGTCCAGAAAATTCTGTGTTATTCTCTTCCAGGAGCTTTAGTTTATAGTCTCTGGGTCTTGGCCATTGATGAGATTACATGGCACCAGGGGCAGTTTGTGGGTGTGACTGCCAAGCTACTAGAAGACTAGGGACCTGGAGGGAGGAGGCCCAGTCCAGATCCAAGCAGGCTTGGGAATCTCAGTTATGGGTTTCCGCTTTCCTCTGTGCCACCAGCCCTAAGTTTGTCTTTTGATCTCTTGAGATTTATGGGTCTCTGAAGGCAGGCCAATAAATGAGCTTATGTAGCTGAGCTGGAGGTGGTTTGTGGGTGTGGCTCCCACATACTTAACTTTTGGCCTTTTAATTTCTTGGTAAACTTGGCTCCAAGTTGTTGGAGTCAGGCCAAAGGCACAGCAGCAATTTTGGGGTATCTGGAAGTCTGAAGGCAACATCAGGCTGCTGATGCACTCGCCCCACAGATACAGGTTGACCTGCTGATGGCAACATACCCCTGAGCAAATTATTTTATTTTATTTTATTTTATTTTTTTATTTTTATTTTTTGGCTTTTTGGAGCAAATTATTTTAAATGATTCAAGAGAGGGATATTTCATCAAGTTCTCAGAACTTAAGCAATTAAGTGCCTTTGTTCTGGATATAAAAGATCTTATCATGTTTTTTATTTTTTATTTTTTCCTAAAGTTGTTCAAAATAATTGATTATATTCAGTATATTCAGTATTTCAACACCAATTCTACCATCATTACACCTTCCCACCACCATCATTTCGAATTTTCCCACCACCTGTGTAAACCCCCAGATTTTTGTTTTTTTTAATTAGTGAGTCACAGTGAGGGTATAGTTACAGATTCAAACATTTCGTGCTTGTTTTTCTCTCATGCAGTGTTCGGGAGCCCATCCCTCCACCAGTGTCCATGGAGAATGGTCTCCACCACCAGTGAACCTAGTATCCCTCCCACTCCCCAATCCCATCCCCCACCCCACCCTGCCTCTGTGGCAGGACATTCCAATTTGTTCTCTCTCTCTCTCTCTCTCTCCTTTTGGTTGTTGTGGTCTGCAATAGGGTATTGAGTGGCCATCATGTTCGGTCACTAGTCCACTTTCAGCGCACATTTTCCTTACCACGTGGGATCTCCACTCACAATTTACTTGGTGTTTCCTTCTCCATTTGGTATGACTTTTCCCCAGAGTGTGAGGCCAAGTTCCAAGCTATGGAGTCAACCTCCTGGTATTGTATACTACTATTCTTGGGTACTAGTCTCCTACTCTGTTATTTTGGGCTGGAGCAATAGCATAGCAGTTGGGTGTTCGCCTTTCACGTGGCCGATCCGAGTTCGATTCCTCCGCCCCTCTTGGAGAGCCCAGCAAGCTACCAAGAGTAGGGATATTGCACTCTGTTCCATTGGTCTGCGGCTCTGCCTTTGTTCCAGTACCATGCTGTTTTAATTGTTACCGTTTTGTAGTAAAGTTTAAGGTTGGGGAGGGTGATGCCTCCCATCATCTTTTTCCCAAGAATTGTTTTAGCTGTCCATGGGCGTTTATTGTTCCATATGAGTTTCAGGATTGCTTGATCCATTTCTTTGAAGAATGTCATGGGTATCCTTATAGGGATCGCGTTAAATCTATGTAGTGCTTTGGGGAGTATTGTCATTTTGACAATGTTGATTCTCCCTATCCATGAGCAGGGGATATGTTTCCATTTCCTCTTTTATTTCATGGAGTAGCATTTTATAGTTTTCTTTGTAGAAGTCCTTTACTTCTTTAGTTAAGCTGATTCTGAGGCATTTGATTTTCTGGGGCATGATTGTGAAGGGGATAGCTTTTTTCTTTCTTTCTTTCTTTTTTTGCTTTTTGGGTCGCACCTGGTGATGCACAGGGATTACTCCTGGCTGTGCACTCAGGAACCACCCCTGGCAGTGCTCAGGGGACCATATGGGATGCTGGGATTCAAACCCGGGTTGGCTGCATGCAAGGCAAATGCCCTACCCGCTGTGCTATCACTCCAGCCCCGAGATTGTTTTTTTTCATGTCCCTGTTCTCTGTCTCATTGTTTGCATATAGGAAGGCCATAGATTTCTGGTTATTGATTTTATAGCCTGCGACTTTACTGTACAGGTCAATTGTTTCTAAGAGTTTCTTAGTAGAGGTTTTAGGCTTCTCTAGATATAGTATATCGTCTGCGAATAGTGAGAGTTTGACTTCTTCCTTTCCTATCTGAATGGATATCTTTCCATTCAGATATCTTTTTCTTGCCTAATGGCTATTGCTAGTACTTCCAGTACTATATTGAAGAGAAGTGGTGAGAGTGGGCATCCTTGTCTTGTGCCTGATCTTAGAGGAAAGGCCCTTAGTTTTTCCCCATTGATGATAATGCTTGCCATAGGTTCGTGGTAGATGGCTTTGACTATCTTGAGGAAAGTTCCGCTAAAACCCATTTTGGTGAGAGTTTTCATCATGAATGGGTGTGGATCTTGTCAAATGCTTTCTCTTCATCTATTGATATGATCATAAGGTTTTTATCTTTACTTTTGTTGATACAATGGATTATGTTGATTGATTTTCGAATGTTAAACCATCCTTGCATCCCCGGGATGAATCCCACTTGATCATGGTGTATAATCTTTTTGATGAGTTGTTGGATTCTATTTGCTAGTATTTTGTTGAGGATCTTCGAATCGGTGTTCATCAGGGATATTGGTCTATAGTTTTCTTTGTTAGTGGTGTCTTTGTTTGCTTTTGGTATTAGGGAGATATGTGCCTCATAAAAACTGTTCGGGAGGGTTCCTGTCTTTTCAGTTTCCTGGAAAAGCTTGAGGAGAACTGGCAACAGGTCTTCTTTAAATGTTTGGAAGAATTCGCCAGTAAATCCGTCTGGACCTGGGCTTTTGTTTTTGGGGAGACTTTTGATTACAGTTTTGATTTTCTTAATATTTATAGGCCTATTCAGGTACTTCAAGTCTTCTTGGTTCAGTCTTGGGAGATTGTAGGAATCAAGGAATTCGTCCATTTCTTTTAGGTTCTCCTGTTTTGTGGCATACAGACTTTCAAAGTAGTCTCTGGTGATCTTTTGAATATCCTCGGTTTCTGTTGTGATGTCCCTCTTTTCATTTCTGATTCGGTTTATTAGGGTTCTCTCTCTCTCTCTCTCTCTCTCTCTCTCTCTCTCTCTCTCTCTCTCTCTCTCTCTCTCTCTCTCTCTGAGTCTTGCTGGCGGTTTATCAATCTTATTTATTTTCTCAAAGAACCAGCTCTTTGTTTCATTGATCTTTTGGATCGTTTTTCAGGTTTCCATGTCATTAATTTCTGCTCTAAGTTTTATTATTTCTTTCCTTTGATCTGATTTGGGTTCCTTTTGCTGGTCCTCTTCTAAGATCTTGAGCTGCGAAGTCAAGCTATCTATATAGGACCTTTCTTCCTTCCTGAGGAAAGCTTGCAGAGCTATAAATTTTCCCCTTCACACAGCTTTAGCTGCATCCCATAGGTTCTGGTAGCTTGTGTCTTCATTCTCATTTGTTTCAAGGTATTTTTTGATTTCTTCCTTGATTTCCTTTGTGACCCACTCATTGTTCAACAGTGAGTTGTTTAATTTCCAGGTGTTTGATTTGGCTCTCCGCTTCTGTGTGTGATTAACTTCCATCTTCAGTGCATCATGGTCTGAAAAGATAGTTGATACAATTTCTGTCTTCCCAATTCTATTAAGGTATAATTTGTGGCCCAGAACATGATCTATTTTGGAAAACGTTCCATGTGTGCTGGAAAAGAATGTGTATTCTTTCTTTTTGGGGTATATAACCCTGTAAGGTCTATTAGCCCTGTCTCCTCCATTTCTTCCTTCAGAGACATTGTTTCCTTGCTGAATGTTGTTCTTATTGACCTGTCCAGAGGTGATAAGGCAGTGTTGAAATCTCCAACTGGTGCTAGTTATGTCCCCCTTAAATTCTGTTAGGAGTTCTTTTAAGTATTTTGCTGGTCGTTCATTAGGTGCGTATATGTTTAAGAGTGTGATTTCTTCCTGTTGTACATATCCCTTGATGTATAGAAAATGGCCTTCTCTGTCTCTTCTGATCTTTTTCAGCCTGAAATCTATGTTGTCAGATAATAGTATGGCCACCCCAGCTTTTTTGAGGGAGTTGGTAAACCCCCAGATTTCTTGGATCTGTGTGAATTTCCCTCAAGGACTTTCTGGGCAGTTCTCTCTCACCTCCTGTGTTTATTGCTCTCGAGCCGCTTCTCAATTGGAGACGGCTTTTGCCTTGGACGGATGAAGGAAGAACAGGAGCCAAGCTGGTTGCTGATTAGTTGCCGTTTATTCAATCTCTCGTCTCTCCCAGCTCTCTCCAATCCCCCTCCCCATGTCTATCTCTTTCTAGCCATGCAATTCTTTTTTCCCACTGTATCTGTCTCTCTGCTGTCTTCGTAACCGTATCTCCTTCAGTCCCCTTTCCTTCAATCAGTCCTCTTCCTCCCCGCAGCTGTTCTTTGTTATCCTCTCACCATGCCTCCCCAACCATGCCTCCCCACGAAAGCATGATCAAAAATGTTTTTCCAGACTTCCGATCACCTGAAGCCCAAAGGGCAAAATAGCCCTTAGGGTGTGTTTCTCCTCTCCTTAAACCTGCAACTTGATTAATATCTTTAATTCTACTTCCTAATATTTACCATCTGTATGGACACAGTAATAAGATAGTTTTAGGCTTATAGACTCTCCTGAGAACATCTCACCACAGACTCAGACTACAGTGCTCAGGCCAGATCAATCATTCCTAACCTCAGCAGAGTCCAAATCTAGTTATTACTTTTGGATCATGACAGAATTTATCCATGACCGAGCTCTTATAGTTAAGCATTAGGGTACTTTGGCTAGACCCATTTCAATGCCAGGGTAGTGCATAGCTCACCGCTTGCCCTGGGTCCATCCAAGCCCTTGTCAGGACCCTGCTTTTGTGGATCTAGGAAGTAAGGGCAAGTGAGGTGTAAGTTGAGAGAGCAGATGTCCAGGAGGTATATCTGGAGTCAATCAACTCCCAGCTTATCTTTTTAATTGTCTTCCTGTATCCATACAAAAAGCAGTTGTTCTGAAATAGCTAACCATGTAAAGGACATTAAGGAGAAGAGAAAGACAATATTTACAAGTCAGAGTCTCATCAGTAGACATAGATAATTGACAGGTTGGGGGGCAATCAACAAACACAAACTCCCAGCAGCCAGGGAGGAACGACAAACCAACGTTATCCTACAACCACCACTTAAGCCTGCCCCACAGGCAGATGCTGGATAATTTATTTTGTATTGCTTGTTATGAATAATATGATACATTAAAAACTTCATATAAAATTTATAAGGTTAATTTAAAAAATTAAGTTCCAGGGACTAGATAGATGGTACAGTGGGGAGGGCACTTACCTTGCATGTAACCAACCTAGGTTCAATCCCATATGGCTACGTGCTCCTGGAATTCTAAAATTTTAAATAATTGAGGTCCAGCGACATCTCTGCAGTGAGCTGATGTCTCAAATTTCAAGATCCATTTGTGAGTTTCTAGATCTTGGCCGTTAATGTGCTTAAATGACACCCGGATTTAGTTCGTGGGCATGATAGCCAGGACCCTGAAGGGGTGTGGAGATGGGAAGGAGCAGCCAGTCCCTGATCCCTTGAGGCTTGGAGTGTGCAGTCAATGGTCCCGTGTCCCTGGGGTTTTCATTGGGTTCTGGAGGTTTGCAGCTGCCAGGATTCACATGGGGCAGGTGGAGGGCCGACACCTGCTCCCATCTGAGGCATCTGATGAGATTGGCCTGGCGTGAGGTCTGGAACATCGGTGCTCAGTTCCAAGATTCATTGGTGAGTCTCTGGATCATGGCCATTAATGCATTTAAAATCTCAAGTTGTTTTTTTATAAGTGTATAAACCTGTTTTCTGCTTGTTTATGATATTTCAATCTAGAAGATAAGCATAGAATTTCATACAGGTTTTTATGAACATAAAATTTTTACATAAAAATTTGAATTAAAAAATTTTACTTATTGTCCAGCTTTTAGTTATATGTCCAGTTCATATACTTTGCCTAATTTTCTTTGGAGTTGTTGACCTTGTTTCTTAAAAGTTTTACCCTTTGTCTTAGAAATTACACAGATTTTACTAATAATATTTCTTATTAACATTGTTTATGGTAGATTTTTTGGGCTGGAGTGATAGCGCAGCAGGTATGGTGTTTGCCTTGAATGCGGCAGACCCGGGTTCGATTCTTCCGCCCCTCTCGGAGAGCCTGGCAAGCTACCGAGAGTATCCTGCCTGCATGGCAGAGCCTGGCAAGCTACCTGTTCGGAATTCGATATGCCAAAAACAGTAACAAGTCTCACAATGGAGACGTTACTGGTGCCCGCTTGAGCAAATCGATGAGCAACGGGATGACAGTGATACAGTGATGGTATATTTTTATCATATGCTTTATAAAACTGAAACCAGGGATGTAGCCTAGTAGCTTATTACATACACACATATATAATGTATACATATATAGAGGTTCTCACATACATGATTTGTGTATGTGAGAACTTGGGATTTCTTGCTGGAACTGAGAAACAACAGAAATGGTGAACTTACCAATCCTTGTCTTTCTGTGTCAAAGATTTTTTTGCTTAACTTTAAATTTTTTGTAGTTTTTGTGGTTCAATGTGCATTCACATTAGTGCAGAAATATATAGCTATGGTCAGCACCCAGATGAAAGACTAGAATACTACTAGACTTACATTGTGTTTCCAGTATGCAGTAATCTTAGATACCCAGAACTTTTTCATCTTATGGTTTCAACCTTAAACCCATTTCCTCCAATGCTTATTTCTGACAACTATGATTCTATACTCCTTTTTTAAAATTTTTTTTGCTTTTTTTGGGGTCACACCTGGCGATGCACAGGGGTTATTCCTGGCTTTTTGCTCAGGAATTACTCCTGGTGGTGCTCAGGGGACCATATGGGATGCTGGGAATCAAACCCGGGTTGGCCTCGTGCAAGGCAAACACCCTACCCAGTGTGCTATCATTCCAGCCCCTATACTCCTTTTCTATGCTTCTGATGATTTTAGATCACTTCCTATCAGTATAAACTACAACTTCTTTCTTTTGGGGAGCATTTGCACTCTATCTGGATTCTCACTATTATAAATAGCACTGCAGTAAAGTAGGAGTATATGTTTTTTTTCAAATTAGTATTTCTGTGTTCTTGGAATAGATATCTAACTACAATTAGGAGTAAAATTGATGGTTCATTTGATAATTTTATTTTCATTTTTTTTGAGACATCTCTGTCTTGTTTTCATAGGACCTTAACCAGAATATGTCCCTACCATCAGTGAATGAGGTCTCTTTTCTCTACACATCCTTCGCAGCCCTTGTTTCTGTTTTGTTGTTTGTTTTGGTGTATTTTGAGGCCACAGCTGGTGATGCTCAGGGCTTACTCCTGTGTCTGCACTCTGGGATCATTCTTTAGAGGGCTAGAGAAACCATCCAGGGAACCAGGGATCAAACTTGAGTCTGTAATGCATTCGAGCAGGTACACTACCTGCTATACTATCAATTCAGCCTTCATAAATCTTTTAGAAATAGGTAAATTAATGGTAATATATTTGAATAGCTAAGCTCTAACCCTTTTGCTCTTCCCTTCCTCACTGCTGATTATTATTCTTGGAGAGTACCATCCTTACATTTTCTAATTTTTCACAAATATATGTGCATAATAGTATTGTTTAAATTTTTTACACAAACCATATGTTTGGTGTTTTTTTCGGCTTGTTCATTTTTTCTAACTGTGTAATCACATAGTTCTAATTCATTCATTTTGACCTATATATAATGTTCTGTAGTACTGTAGCACTGTTGGTTCCTTTCTTCATTGATTTGCTCGAGCAGGCACCAGTAACATCTCCATTGTGAGACTTGTTACCGTTTTTTTGCATATCAAATGCACCACGGGGAGCTTGCCAGTCTCTGCCATGTGGGTAAGACACTCTTGGTAGCTTGCTGGGCTCTCTGAGAGGGAAAGAGGCACCAAAAATGTTATATAGTATTGGTAAATCGTAATGCATTAATCTTTTATTATCTCTGTATAATTAAAATATATTATTGGTTAATTCTTGGAAATGTTAAGGTTTTGTGCCAATGTTTTGTACTATAAATGAGATTTTTTAAAAAAATCTTAGAGTGTAAATTTTAGTTTATAGAAGGGGAATCTTTTTGTCTTGAAAATTGTATAGGTTATGACAAATTTAGAATTGGAAATCCAAATGAGCTGGTTCAAATTCTGTGTTTTCTTATTATCTCAATGATCTTGGTCGTAAGAAAAACAAGGCTGAAGAAGTGATCTGTGAAATGAGGTTGGTGATAATATGTATTCTTGGAAATAATCATATAAAACCCTTGGAAAGGTACCTGTGGATGTTAATTATTTGAAATGGATCCCAGCAAGTATGAATACTGTGACAAACTATGTGGACACATTTAAATTGTTTTTATTCTCTCTCTCTCTTTTTTTTTTTTTTTTGCATGGGATGGGGCGGAGTTCACACCTGATACTCAGGGCTTACTCCTGGTTCTGTAACCAGGGATCACTCCTGGTGGGGCTCAGGGGACTCTTTAGGGTACCTGGGATTGAACCAGGTTGCTGCATATAAGGCAAGCTCCTTAATGTTCTGTTCTGCTTTCTGGCCCCAAATATGAAACATTTTTAAGGATTTGGATATATTTAATTCTTGATATGACTGCGGTTGTGTTCATAGCTGAGTAATTTGGAATGGGAGTGTTTACCTACCTAATAATTACCTCTCCTGTGCTTTTGTTTGTCAGGGCAAAGAGCAAGAGCATACATTTGTTTTTAGACTGGAACATCCCAAAGCATGTAAACACTTGTGGAAATGTGCTGTGGAACATCATGCCTTTTTCCGTCTCCGAGGTCCTGTCCAAAAGAGTAATCAGCGATCAGGATTTATTCGATTGGGATCCCGATTTAGATACAGGTTAATGTTAATAACTGCTTGCTCTATATTTTATACTGACCAAACACTTTAGGCCAACTCCTTATTTTACAAAAGAGGTGGAAACTAAGTCATATATGAAAATTTTTTTGCCAGTGTTTTGCATTGGTCAACCAAAAAAAAGAAAAGTGGTATTGTTATAAGTTACAATTTTCTGACCAGACAGATAATATTGTAATTATGTCATGGATTTAATATCCCTTAATATTTTGTGTGTATTTATTTTAGAAGGTTTTGGGTGGCAGTTTCTATATATTGGAGGTGGGGGGTAAAATCCACCCAGAGTATTGTGCATGCAAAGCATGTAGTCTTCCCCTGACTTTGGGAGGGAGGGAGGGACGGAGGGGCGGAGGGAAGGAGGGAGGGCTAAACTGTATATTAGCCCTCAATTTAAAGTCAGATAACAAGACTTTTAAGGAGTCTCCTTTAGTTTTTAGTTTTATTGAATCACTGTGAGATAGTTACAAGCTTTCATGTTTGGGTTACAGTCTCGCATTGATCAAACACCCATCCCTCCACCAGTGCACATTCCCCACCACCGATATCCCGGGTATACCCCCCCCCACCGCCTTGTCCACCCTCCCCCTCCTCCATGGCAGACAATATTCCTCATACTCTCTCTCTGCTTTTGAGCATTATGGTTTGCAACACAGACACTGAGAGGTCATCATGTTTGGTCCATTATCTACTTTCAGCACACGTCTCCCATCCTGACTGATCCCTCTAGCCATCATTTTTTTGTGTGTGATCCCTTCTCTATTCCATCTGCCTTCTCCCCTCTGCTCATGAAACAGGCTTCCAGCTATGGGGCAATCCACCTGGCCCTTGTATCTACCGTCCTTGGGTGTCATTCTCTTGTTATGTTATTCTATACTCCACATATGAGTGTAGTCCTTCTATGTCTGTCCTTCTCTTTCTGAAGGAGTCTCCATTTAATAAGAAAAATTTCCCACTGGATGGAATATTAATCTGGATAACAACATTTCTGGTGCTTTATATTCTTACATACCATTATTCTTTCAGGTTCTTCATTTATATACTTTTATCAGTAGTAGAAAGGGGTTTTGATTTACTTATGTATAAAATATTGACTGTGACTTTAGTATGCCATGATATTCAGTCAGTGTGATTTAAAGAAAGGAAGTATACTGCAACAGTATGGCAACTTGTTTGTGGCAAATTAATGCAAGGGAGCTCCTGTTCAACCTATATTAAAAATAGACTTTTGCTTAACAATTAAGTGAAAATGGTGGTGATTCTGACAATAATTTCAAATAATTTTGGAAAAATTTTAAATATCTACTACAGTTTTAAAAAGTAACTGAAAGCCAAGTTTGGTGCACACTTTGCATTGAGAAATGTGGCCAGAAGGGGATGAGTTTATAAAACTATAAATAGTTCAAACTTATTTAATATGTTCTCAAGTTATGGGTATGCTCACTGAAAAGCATTACCATTTGTCTTACATATTTCACACAGCATTTATCATATAATGTGATTAAAGAGACTTTTAGTAACTTCTTTGGGATAAAGTTTGGGTTGATTTTTTTTTGGGGGGGGGGCATTGATATGGTGCTTGGGTTGCCCTATAATCTTCAAGGGACTATGAGGTGCTAGGGATTGAACCTGGAACTTCCTGCATGCAGGGCACTTTGAGTTGTACTTCTGGCCCCAAAGGCGCTTCTATTAAGAACAGTTTGATTATAGAATTTATGTGTATCTGATATTATCAGTATTTGATTATAGACTTTTTGTCTGTCTGATATCATCAAGTTTCTCTTATTCTTGTTAATAATTATTTATTTATTTTAGTGGGAAAACTGAGTATCAGACTACAAAAACTAGTAAAGCAAGAAGATCTGCATCTTTTGAAAGAAGACCCAGCAAACGATATTCCCGGCGAACTCTGCAAATGAAAGGTGAAAAATGCAGTCCTGTTTCCGAGGACTGTTCTTCCTTGGCAAGTTATCATGTACTGGTTTTTACTTAGAGGAAGATACTTATTTGTTTGTTCTGGTTTTGGGGCCACACCCAGTGTGGTGCTCAGGGGACCATATCTAGTGCTGGGAATTTATTGCTCCAGCCCCTTCTCTGACAGTATTTCATTGTCACTCAACTCAACTCTGGGAGGCTCACAGATAGTTATACATGCTTATTTTTTTGTTTTATTATTTTAAAAATGGGAATAGGGACCAGAACGGAAACACAGCAGGCAGGACACTTACCTTGCATGTGACCTACCCAGATTTAATCCACAGCATCCCATGTGGTCCTCTAAGGCCATCAGGAGTGGTCCTCATCCCTGTCCTCAGAGCCAAAGTAAGAACTTGTTAGCTCAGCGTGGTGTGCACTCAAAACCAAAAGGAATTAAATAATAAAAGTAAAATGAAAATAATTACTGTTGACACATTATGAATTTAGATTATTTTTGAACTGGAGATTTTCATTATTTGTTCATTTATTTATTTTGTCTGTTGGCCACACCTCGCTTAGGACCTACTCTTTACTCTTCAGGGATCACTCCTGCTTTGCTTAGGGGACCATAAGGGGTGCCAGGGAGCGAACCTGGGTCAGCCAGGTGCAAATCAAAACCCTTCCTGTTGTACTACCACTCCAGCCTCAGATTTTTTAATTTATAGTTGGGACTTTTATGGTTTGGGAGGTTGGAAAACTATAGTTTATGGAACAAGTAAACTTTATGAATAGTGAAATTATTTTCCACATAAGAATAAACTAATCGAATATTTCTTTTTTCAGCAAGTACATCAAAACCAGAAGAACTCAGGTAAGTTATATATTGTTACTTAGGAACCGATGCAGGATGTTCTAGAATTTATGATGTCATTATTTAAATCATCATCTATCAATGTTATGTTGCCTCTTGCTTAAATTGCTTTAATTGCCTCTAAGCAATTTAATATATAACAAGGAACAAATGAACTTGTACATTTGATAACAGAAAAAGTAAATCAGTTTAAAGAAATAAAGTGCAGATGGGATAGGTATACTACTCATACTGAGATACATTTGTTACTGGTATGTGACTGAAAAGAAAAGAAGAGAAAATTGTCATCTTTGCACAAAAGCAGTTTTAGAAACAAAAATTGAGGGGGAGGAGTACAGCTGAGTAATTTCATTCCTGGGATAAATACCATTTCTTGGTGTATAATGCTTTATTCTTTGCCGGATTTGGTTTTTAGTGTTTTGTTCTGGATTCATATGTGTATATTCTTCAAAATATTGGTCTTTAGTTTTTCTGTAATGTCAGCTGGTTTTGTTATCAGTGTAATATTGGTGTCACTGAATTAGGGAGTATTCTGTATTGTGTTTTGGGCAAGAGTCTAACAATTTGAGCTGAACTATTAGTAATTTTTGGTGGTTCAACATTAGAATCGTTTTTTGTGAGCTTTCTTTTTGTCTGAAGCTTTAAATTTCTCAAGTCAACCTATTATTTAGTCTATTCAGATCTTCTTTTTCTTTTCCTTTATTTATTTATTTATTTATTTGTGTGTGTGTGTGTGTGTGTGTGTGTGTGTGTGTAAGTTTTTGACTTTGTAGAATTTGTCCGTTTCATTTAAGTCATCTAATTTGTGGCATACATGTATTCATATTATGTTGGTCTTTACAGAGAAAGGGTTTTTTGTTTATTAATTTTTCTGGGTTTTTTGATTGATTGATTTTTATTCTGTGCATGGCTAACCCGGGTTTGCCTCCTCCGCCCCTCTCAGAGAGCCTGGAAAGCTACCGAGAGTATCTCACCCACATGGCAGAACCTGGCAAGCTACCTGTGGCATATTCGATATGCCAAAAACAGTAACAACAAGCCTCACAAGGGAGACGTTACTGGTGCCCGCTCAGGCAAATCGAAGAGCAAAGGGATGACAGTGATACAGTGAATTTTTATTCTAATACTTTATCCCTAACTTTTATTTGTTTCTAGTTTAATTTGACTTATTAGTAACTTAAGTTTGATTAGCTCTTTTTCTTTTCTAATTTAGCATTTTCAGCTATAAATTCCTCTCTAGGTACTGCTTTGATCACATTCCATAGTTTTGATATGTTGTAGTCTTGTATTCTCATCTTTATTTATCCCAGATTATCTTCTTTTTTTTTTTTTTTTTTTTGCTTTTTGGGTCATACCCAGCAATGCACAGGGGTCACTCCTGGCTCATGCACTCAGGAATTACCCCTGCCGGTGCTCAGGGGACCATATGGGATGCAGGGATTTAAACCCGGGTCGGCCATGTGCAAGGCAAACGCCCTACTCACAGTGCTATCACTCCAGCCCCCCAGATTTTAAGTACTCTTAGGATATGTTTTGACTCATAGGCAGTCTTTTGCTTAATTTTTCAGTATTTGTGGTTCTATGTATATTTATATATAATGAGTTTTATGGAAATTGGTTCAGATGCAATTGAAGAAAAACTATATTCTACTGATGTTGAGAGAAGTAGTATCTAGACAGTGGTTAATTCTACTTTGCTTATACATTGTTCAAGACTATCTTCGTTGCTTGTTTTGTCTCTTGTTCGTTACTAAGAGGGGGACTTGGAGTCTAATTACTGTTTATTGTCTGTGTTTTCCTTCAGTTCTTTGAATTTTTGCTTCCTATATCTTGGGGCTTTTCCCTGGGTTATATTATTTGTGTTTCTCTTATTGTAATATAGTGTTCTTTGTTGTTTCAAAAGTCTCTTGTTGCATAATCCATTTTGTTTTACAGTAGTATTGCCAGTACAGTTCTCTTTTGATAACTTTTTTCATGATATTTTCATCAAATTTGAGAAGTTTGTAGCCACTATTTTCTTAGTTTTTCTGTTCTTCTCTTCTTTGAGAACTTCCATTACACATAGAAGGTATATTTTCTAGTGTCCTGTGTTTCTAGATCTCATTTTTCCAGCTTTTCCTCTGTTCCGTAGACTAGAAAAATCTCATTTTAAAGCACTGATCTTTCAGCTTACTCAAATCGGGGGCTGGAGCATTAGCACAACAGGTAAGGCGTTTGCCTTGCACGTGGCTGACTTGGGTTCGATTCCCAGCATCCCATATGGTCCCCTGAGCACCACCAGGAGTAATTCCTGAGTGCAGAGCCAGGAGTAACCCCTGTGCAATGCCGGTATCAAAAAGGAAAAAAAAAAATCTGCCATGGTTTCCTAGTGAGTCAGTCATTTTCATTATGTTTGATACTTTTCAGAATTTGTTTGGTTCTTTTAAACTTTTTTTCTGTTTAATGATATATTGAGACTTTGGTCTGTTGAGTTTTAAAATTTCTTTATTTTGGGTGAGAATGGGAACTTCCAGGTGGTGCTTAAGAAGTCTGGGGGCCCACCAGCAATTCTTGGCCATTTGGACTGTAGGTTCAATGCAATGACTTGAATTGGGAATGTGATGCTGCTAATTTGAGTGCTAGGGATACCCAGCTTTGGTGATGCTAGAGGTCTTTAGAGTTCTGGACCTGGTGCTTCTTGGGGGCCTCTGGGACTGCATCTGGCAATGTTGTGGGGCTCATGTATGGTAAATCAAACCCAAGTTGGGTACATACAAGGCATATGCACTAACCACTTTATTATCTCCCACTCTAATTCCTTTATTTCTTTGTATTTTTTTAGTAGTTGTTGAACATACCTTAAATAACTGATTTAAAGAAATGATACTTTGCAAAAAGAGTAAAACAAACTGTAACATTGAAATATAATAGGGAAATACAATTCTGAAGGTCATTCATTAATCCTCATAGCAGTGCTTGAAAGATAAAGTAAGCTTGAACTGGCATGATGCCCTTTCTCTCTTGTACTTGGTACTGTTTGCATGAGCAGTTTTGCTCTCGTGAACCATGAAAAACAGTACACCTTGAGCAAGCATAAATATTTGACTTAAAAAAGCTTTTTGACCTTGTACTTGGGGAGATGTTTTGATTTGTTCATGAAAGTTGTTTTTTTTAATTTTATATTATTTTGGGGGGGATGGTGTTTAGGCCCACATTCAGTGTTGCTCAGGGCTTACTCTGACTCAGTTCTTAGGGATCCCCCCCAGAAGTGTTTATGGGGAACATGAGATAGTACAGATTTTACCTGGAGTTCCCCATGAAAAGCATGCTTTTCAGCCCTTTGAGCCATCTTTTCAGTCTTACGTTTTGAATCTTGGCTAGTAAAAACTATAGGGAGACATACTGAAAGCAGTTCACATGCCATTCATGTACTCATGTTACAAGATTAGTGGATGAAGTTATGAAATAAAGTAGGAAAAAAGATAGGGTGGGAGAATTGATTAGAGGAAATTTCAGAGTAAAGGGGATCTGTTATTTATTACTTTTGAAATTGGATTAGATCGATTATGAGAAGTGTTTATTCCCTCTTTGTCTTTAGTAGCGTCCAAATAATATAATTATCAGAAAACAGCAATTCTACACTTCAGATTGTTTAAAAACATGGAGCTATCATCCAATTAACTGGTTTTTTTTTCTTCTTTTTTAAAAATATGTTTTTGGAATGGGTTTGAGGTCAGAGGAATGATTTTGGGCCACATCTGGCTGTACTCATGGCTTACTCTGGCATGCTCAGGGCACATATGTTGTGCCAGGTTGAACCCAGGTTAGCTGTATATAAGGCAGGTGTCTTATCTACTGTACTTTCATTCCTGCCCTAACATCACTTTTTTTAAAAAAAAATTTTATTGTTGAATCACCGTGAGGTACAGTTATAGACTTACAAACTTTCATGCTTGCATTTCAGTCATACAGTGGTCCAATAACCATCCCTCCACCAGTGCCCATCCTCCACCACCAATGGTCCCAGCATCCCTCGCACCACCCCCACCCCGTCACCTCCACCCCATCTTGCCTCTGTGGCAGGGCATTCCCTTTTGCTCGCTCTCCTTTTGGGTGTTATGGTTTGCAGTAGAGGTATTGAGTGGCCATCACGTTTGGTCTATAGTCTACTTTCATTCCGCATCTCCCATCCCGAGCGGGGCCTCCTAGCCCCCTTTACTTGGTGGTTCCTTCTCTCTCTGAGCTGCCATTTCCCCCAGCATGCAAGGCCGGCTTCTAAGCTTTGGAGTAATCCTCTTGGTACCTATCTCTATTATTCTTGGGTGTTAGTCTCCCATTCTGTTATTTTATATTCCACAAATGAGTGCAGTCTTTCTATGTCTGACCCTCTTTTTCTGACTCATTTCACTTAACATGATTCTTTGCATGTTGATCCAACCTATTATATGCAAATTTCGTGACTGCATTTTTTTCTAACAGTTACACAGTATTCAATTGTGTAGATGTACCAAAGTTTCTTTAGCCAGTCATCTGTTCTTGGGCACTCCGGTTTTTTCCAGATTCTGGCTATTGTAAACAGTGCTGTAACGAACACATAAGTGCAGATGTCATTTCTACTATACTTTTTTGCATCTCTGAGATATATTCCCAGAAGTGGTATTGCAAGGTCATATGGGAGCTCAATATCTAGTTTCTGAAGGACTGTCCATATTATTTTCCAGAAAGGCTGGACCAGTCGGCATTCCCACCAACAGTGAAAAAGTGTCCCTTTTCCCCCACATCCATGCCAGCACTTGTTGCTTTTGTTCTTTTGAATGTGTGCCAGTCTCTGTGGTGTGAGTTGATATCTCATTGTTGTTTTGATTTGCATCTTCCTGATGACTAGTGATGTGGAGCATTTTTTCATGATGGTCACTGTATCTTTTGAGTTGAAGAAGCTTCTCAGTTTAAGGTAGTTCCATTTGTTTCTCTCACTTGGTTGGCCAATGGTGTGCCACCTTTAAAGATACCTTTAGCCTCAATGTCATGGAGGGTTTTGCTGACCTTGCCTTCAATGTACCTGATGGATTCTGGTCTGATGTTGAGGTCTTTAATCCATTTTGATCTGACTTTTGTGCCTGGTGTCAGGTAGAGGTCTGAGCCCATTTTTTTGCATGTAGCTGTCCAGTTTTGCCAGCACCATTTGTTAAAGAGGCTTTCCTTACTCCACTTCACATTTCTTGCTCCTTTATTAAAGATTAGATGATCATATGTTTGAGGGTGTGTATCAGGATATTCAACCCTGTCTCATTGATGTGCAGCTCAGCTTTTGTTCCAGTACCATGCTGTTTTAATTATTACTGCTTTGTAGTAGAGTTTGAGGTTGGGGAATGTGATGCCTCCCATCTTCCTTTTCCCAATAATTGCTTTAGCTATTCGTGGGTGCTTATTGTTCCAAATGAATTTCAGGAGTGTTTGCTCCATTTCTTTGAAGAATGTCATGGGTATCCTTATAGGGATTGCATTGAATTTGTGTAATGCTTTGGGGAGTATTGCCATTTTGACAGTGTTAATTCTCCCAATCCATGAGCAGAGGATATGTTTCCATTCCCTCGTGCCCTCTTTTGTTTCTTGAAGTAGCGTTTTGTAGTTTTCTTTGTACAGGTCCTTTACTTCCTTAGTTAAGCTGATTCCAAGGTACTTGATTTTCTGGGGCATAATGGTGAAGGGGATTGTTTTTTTCATGTCGCTTTCTTCTCTCTTATTATTTGCGTATAAGAAGGCCATGGACTTTTGGGTATTGATTTTATAGCCTGCAACTTTGCTCTATAAGTCTTTTGTTTCTAGGAGTTTCTTGGTAGAGGTTTTAGGGTTCTCTAAATATAGTATCATATCATCTGCAAATAGTGAGAGCTTGATTTCTTCCTTTCCTACCTGAATGCCCTTAATATCATTTTCTTGCCTAATCGCTATTGCTAGTACTTCCAGTACTATATTGAACAGAAGTGGTGAGAATGGGCATCCTTGTCTCGTCCATGATCTTAGAGGGAAGGCTCTTAGTTTTTCCCATTGAGAATGATACTTGCCATAGGCTTGTGGTAGATGGCTTTGACTATATTGAGGAAATATAGTCATTTTGATGAGAGTTTTCATCATAAATGGGTGCTGGACCTTGTCAAATGCTTTCTCAGTGTCTATTGATATGATTATGTGGTTTTTATCTTCTCTTTTTTTGATATGATGGATTATGTTGATTGATTTCCGAATGTTAAACCATTCTTGCATCCCCAGGATTGAATCCCTCTTGGTTGTGGTGTATGATCTTTTTGATGAGTTGTTGGATTCTATTTGCTAATATTTTGTTGAGGATCTTTGCATCTGTGTTCATCAGGGATATTGGCTTGTAGTTTTCTTTTTTTGAGGTGTCTTTGTTTGCTTTTGGCATTAGGGAGATATGTGCCTCATAGAAACTGTTTGGGAGGGTTTCTATCTCTTCAATTTCCTGGAAAAGCTTGAGAAGAATTTCTGGGTTCTCTTGTATCGTGACATATAGCCTTTCGAAGTAGTCTCTGATGATCTTTTGAATTTCTTTGGTTTCTGTTTTGATGTCCCCCTTTTTCACTTCTGATTCAGTTTTTTAGGTTTCTCTCTCTCTCTCTGTCTCTCTCTGTCTCTCTCTCTCTGTCTCTCTCTCTGTCTCTCTCTCTCTCTCTCTCTCTCTCTGAGCCTTGCTAGTGTTTTATCAATCTTGTTTATTTTATCAGAGAACCAGCTCTTGGTTTCATTGATCTTTCAGATTGAGTTTAGGGTTTCCATGTCGTTCATTTTTGCTCTAAGTTTTGTTATTTCTTTCCTTTTGCCTGGTTTGGGCTCCTTTTGTTTGTCCTTTTCTAAGATCTTGAGCTGTGAAGTCAAGTTATCTATGTAGGCCCTTTCTTCTTGCTTGGGGAATGCTTGCAGAACTAAAAATTTTCCCCTTAACAAGGCTTTAGCTGCATCCCATAGGTTCTGGTAACTCCTGTCTTCATTTGAATTTGTTTCCAGGTATCTTTTGATTTCTCACTTGATTTTCTTCCTGACCCACTCGTTCAACATTGAGTTGTTTAATTTCCAGGTGTTTGATTTGGTTCCCCGTGTCTGTGTGTGATTAACTTCTATCTTCAGCGCATCGTGGTCTGAAAAGATAGTTGATACAACTTCTATCTCACTAATTTTATTAAGGTATGTTTTGTAACCTAGCACATGGTCTATTTTGGAGAATGTTCCGTGTGCACTGAAAAAAAATGTATATTCTTTCTTTTTGGGATGCAAAATCCTGTATAGATCTGTTAGCCCTCTCCTTTTAAAAAAAAAATTATTAGCGAATCACTGTGATGTACAGTTACAAACTTACAAACTTTTGTGTTTGCATTTTACTCATACAGTGATTGTTTACCTCATCCCTCCACCAATGATCCCAGTGTCCCTCTCACCACCCCCACCCCATCCCCCTCCACCCCACCCTGCCTCTGCGGCAGGGCATTCCCTTTTATTCTCTCTCCTTTTGGGTGTTGTAGTTTGCAATAGAGGTATTGAGTGGCCTTCATGTTTAGTCTATAGTCTACTTTTAGTTCGCATTTTCCAACCTAACATCCTCTACTTGGTGTTTCCTTCTCTATCTGAGCTGCCTTTTCCCCCAGCATGTAAGGCCAGTTTCCAAGCTGTGGTAGCCCTCTCTCTTCTATCTCTTCCTTCAAAGCTAGTGTTTCCTTGCTGAATTTTAATCTTGTGGATCTGTCTAGAGGTGATAGGGCAGTATTGAAGTCTCCAGCTACTATTGTGTTGTTAGCAATGTTCTTGTTAAAATCTGTTAGCAGTTCTTTTTAGACTAGTATTTAGCTGGTCCCTCATTAGGTGTGTACACATTTAGTAGTGTGCATATCCCTTGATTAGTACATATCCCTTGATTAGTAAAAAATTGCCTTCGCTGTCCCTTCTAATCTATTTTGACCTGAAATCTATGTTGTCGGATACTAGTATGGCCACCCCGGCTTTTTTGAGGGAATTGTTTGCTTGCAGGATTGTTTTCATCCTTTGACTTTAAGTTTGTGTTTGCTTTGACTGTTCAGGTGTGTTTCTTGTAGGCAGCAGTTTAGTTTCTGAATCCATTTTGCCACTCTTGTCTTTTACTTGGTGCATATAGACCATTGACATTGAGGGATATTATTGGCATAGGGTTTTGTGCTATCTTTCTGTAGGGGTTTGTTGTGCTTATATGGGGTTTTTCTTGTAGACCCTTTAGTCTTTCTTTTAAGTTTGGTTTTGAGTCTATGAAGTTCCTGAGCTGTTGTTTATCCGTTTATCCATGAAATAGTGTATTGTTCCTTTGAGTTTGAGTGAGAGTTTAGCCAGATAAAGTATTCTTGGTGAGGCATTCGTTTCATTGAGTTTTTTTCCCTATATCCCACCATTGTCTTCGGACTTGGAGGGTTTCCTCTGATAGGTCTGCTGTAAATCTAATGGGTCCTCCTTTGTATGTGATTTCTTTCTTTGACCTTGCTGTTTGCATTATTGTGTCTCTATCTATGGCATCCATCATTCTGACTATCATATATTTTAGAGTCTTTTTACTAGGGTCTCTTTTAGCTGGCACTCTTCGGGCTCCTTGGATCTGGGTGCCTGCATTCTCCAGCTCTGGGAACTTTTCAGCTATGATATTTTTTTGACTGTGGCTTTTTCATTGGGGTTGTCTCCCTATCATTCTGGTACTCCGATGATTCTAATGTTGTTCCCTTTAAATCATCCCCTAAGTCTCTGATTCACCTAAGAAGTGTTTTGAGGTCTTTTCTCATTGCTTGTTGTCGCCTGTAAGCTTCCTGCAGCTCATCTTCAAGCTCACTGATTCTGTCTTCGGCTATAGCCATTCTACTATTGAGGGCACCCACTGAGTTTTTAATTTCATCTATAGAATCCTTTATTTGTGACACTTCTTTTTGCAGCTTTTTTATTTCGGCGCTCATTTCTTCCTGTATTTTCTTGGTTGTCCGTACCATTGTTTCTTTCATGTCCTCCTTTAATTTACTGGATGTCTGTTGAAATGTTTCTTCAAGTTCATTGAACATTTTCAATACTTCATCTCTGAATTATTTATCGGAAAGATTGTATTTGTGGGTAATGCTTGTAGAGGAGTCTGGGCCCTTTTCATCATCTTCTCCTCGTGCTGGGGATTTTCACTATTTCTTCATGTTTTTGTAGTAGTGTGGTGGTGGGACCTTCCAGTTCACTGTCAGTATTCCCCTCTAGTTTCGAGAAAGGATTCTGGATGAGCTCAGTTGATGGTGGTCACCCTTTCTCTCTTCTAGAGTTTCATCTTCCTTTCCGGTGCTTCTCGACTTATGTGAGGTCTCTATTGAAGCTTCAGAGGATGTGTTCTTTTATATTAGACTTGTAGAGCTTGTGACCCAGTATTATGGTGCAATAGGAATAGGCTATTGGTCTGTTCACCTAATGTGTTTGAGATGGCCAGGATATTCTCTCGAGAATTAGGTGATGGAGATGAAGATGTGAGTCCAGAGTGCCAGGAAAGAAGAAAATAACTGAAGACCCCCCAAAAGAGGCCACACCCACTTCTGCAGAGACCATGCCCCCTACCACACTGTAGGTGGGGTGCTGGCGGCGGGGGTGGGGGGGTGTGGGGGACGGTTGGGGAGCAAAGATGCAGCCCTGGAGAATGGCACACATCGGCGTATGGGGCAGCAGCCCGGGATGCAGAGGCAGGGAGGATGTATGTGCCTGCCCTAACATCACTTTTAGAAGCATGTTTTTTTTTTTTTTTTTTGCCACTGGTGGTGTTCAGGGTCTATTCCTGGCTCTGTGCTTACGAATTACTTCTAGTAGTGCTTAGGGGGGTGGGGATGGCCACATGTGCCACGTATTGAACCGGAATGGGCTACTGCATACACCCTGAACTATCTCCCCAGAAGTAAAATTTGTGTGTGTGTGGTAGAGGACCTCTCTTGCTGTCTGTCGGTCCCAGAGTAGCACTGCACGGTGAAACCCAGCCTCGCGGTAGGGCGTGACAGCACATTAGGGCCTGACAGTGATGGGGGCTACCAGGGTTACTCAAGTAGTGTCAGGGCAAGGTGGTGGGCATGTGGTACTGGTGAGCAATACAAGGTATGAGCTTCCATCCTTGAACTATCTCGATTCCTTGCCCCAGAAATAATTTGTTTATGTTGTTATTCATCTTTTTGGATAACCTACTAAAAGTTCTCCCATTTAGAGGGGGAAGAAACAAGTAATCTGGATGATGATAATGAACACTGCAGGGTATGGCCCCCAAAAAACAAAAAAATTAATCATAAGGTAATTTGGAGAAGACAGTACAGAGAAGTTTCTAACTTTTAAGTTTATACTAAGTCCTTTTGAGTTACAAAATTCTAAGCTATTGCTGACCCTGAAAAATATTGATAGAGTAGAGAATATACATGTTTATTTAGGCGTATTTCTCCTAAATATTGGAATTTAAGGAATCATTTGTGCTGTGTTTACATTTTGCCATCTTTGATAATGTTCAGAGAATAAACAAAATTATAGAAAATATAACTTTTAGATGTAGTATTAAAAATAGGGAGCTATAAATGAGCAAACTAGAAAGCTAATTGCTTTACCTATAAAAACACATTTTCTGGTTATATTTCACATCAGTTTTCTATATAAATAAGATGTTTTTCTGTGTTTAAAACAAAAAGTATCATTAAAAATAAAGCATTTTATGTATCATAAAATAAACTATAGTAAATTTTGTTAGTTCTTATAATGAGAAAATTTTACTATTAAACTAATGTTAATGGATGTTAATTATACTTACTATAACACATATGAATATTGAATCATATTAACAAAGAACTTTAAAAAAATTATTATTATTGGTTTGGGGGCCACATCTGTCGTGTTAAGCAGTTACTCTTGGCTCTGCACTCAGGTATTATTCCTGGCATGCTCGGGGACTCATATGGGATGCAGGGACCAGACCCGGGTCGGCTGCATGCAAGGCAAATGCTCTACCTGCTGGACTATCACTCTGAAATGTAAAGCCTAGAAATATTATATATTTTTAATATATATATATTTTTCCATTACAGTATTCACAATAATATTTCATCCCAGACAAATGGCTCCCAGCAGGTAAGACAGTGTTAAACTTCTAAAACACTAATACACTATAGTTGATCATAGTCAACAATTGAATTTTTATAGTGGTATAATTCCGAGAAAATCTTGTGCATTTTAATTTTCTTACTGTATGATGACTTAACAGCCCCCTCCCCCTTATTACTATTTTCTTTTGCTTACTCCTGACTCTCTAGTTAGGGATCATTCCTGGTGGGCTTCAGGGGCCATATGGGGTACCGGGGATCATCTGGATCAGCTGGGTACAAGCCAAATATCTTACCCACTGTACTATCACTCCAGCCCTAAATCCCACTATGTTTTACTTATCCTGTGAAATGTTAATAAAATAGGTTCTCAGTAAAACATTTTCTATTCCTATAAATCCTGTAAATAAATAAAATATTAGTATTCAATTGGATTATCTCTAAAGTGGTACAGAACATTCAATAATTAGTTCACTCAAATAATGGCCACTGTCACTGTCATCCCATTGCTCATCGATTTGTTTCAGTGGGCACCAGTAACGTCTCCATTGTGAGACTTCTTGTTACTGTTTTTGGCATATCGGATACACCATGGGTAGCTTGCCAGGCTCTGCTGTGCGGGCGAAATACTCTTGGTAGCTTGCTGGACTCTTCGAGAGGGGTGGAGGAATCAAACCTGGGTCGGCCGCGTGCAAGACAAAGGTCCTGCTGCTGTGCTGTCACTCCAGCAATTAGTTCACTATGTAAATATATTTCAATTTAATACTGCCTGTATTTGTCAAGAGGTCTTTTTTCTTTTTTTTTTTCTCTTTGGGTCACACCTGGCATTGCACAGGGGTCACTCCTGGCTCATACACTCAGGAATTACTCCTGGCGGTGCTCAGGGGACCATATGGGATGCTGGGAATCGAACCCGGGTTGGCCGCGTGCAAGACAAACGCCCTACCTCTTTGCTATTGCTCCAGCCCCAAGAGGTTTCTTCTAAGTATAATCAATGACTTAAAATTTGTGTTCAAAGGCTTGGGGTATGAGAACCACTCTGCCTGTGAGTCCTGTTCCCTCTGGTCCTGTGCTCGTGGAGATAGAGAATCTTCAGAGGAGTCCTGGTCCAGATCACAACAAGAAATGGTTTGTTAACACCCTAAACCAAACTAAAAATTGCTTACTTGTTTAATGATACTCTAAATTCCCAGTCATAATCTCAGAGTATTTTTAGTATGATTATAAACAAATTATTCATATTTGTAAGCCGAAAAGAAAGGTTTTTAAACAATCATTATTGGAATGGAGAAAAAATTAAGGGACATGAATGAAGGAAGTGCTATTATGCAAATGAAGAAGCATTGGACATCTCTCCTTATTCTGATCAACATGATCTGTGAGTGAATGTGTGACTGTTTTTTTTCTTTAAAAAAAAAAAAGACTTCAAAGCTAGTAAATAGAACCTTTTCTCAGATCCAAAAGGAAAGTATGTTTATTCTATGTTTTTCCTCACAACATGCACTATGCATGATGCTACTGCATTGAATGTGTTTTCTTCACTAAAGGCTTAAAGATAAAACAAAAAACTTGATTATAGTTGAGTAAAGACAAGCTACTCCATTTTGGGGGGTGGAGAGACAAACAGATGTTAGGGAAGATATTTTATTTCATTTGTTTACATTTCTAGGGTCTCTTAAGATTAATAGTAAATATACAAATATGGATACTTTGTGGCTTACTGGGCTAATCAAAGGTATTCATCTTTCACTATTTACTTGGGAAGGCTTCTTGGGAATTATTTGATTGATTGTTCATGTGAGTTGCTTGCATCATTTGTTCAAGTTTTGTGTCTTTATAAAATGAACTTTGATAATTCAAGAGTTTCTTTCTTTTTCTCTTGCTCTTAGTTTGTTTAGTACCTGAACGTAAATGAGTTTCTGTGGTGACTTCAAGGTTTTGGTCAACTTTCTTGCAACCAGTTCTTCCTTCATGGTGGTGGGTCAATTGTGGTTGGTGATTGTTTTCAGACTTTGCTATGTAATTGTTTTTCACTGTGATTTTGGCTTAACTAACTGCAAGGTTCTTTTTGTTCTTGTGCTTGGGTATATTTTTGCTTTATTTCCAAAGAATTTTAGTTTCTGAGACTGAAGCAATTTCTCCTCCTCACTTCCATTTTTCCCATTGTCCATTTCACCATTTCTACTTGAGAGTGGTGGAGGTACTTTGTGTTTGTGTCTTTAAATAAGCTCCTAAATGTCACAGCTTAGTCTTAAATTTTTTATGCCATTTAAAAGAGGTTCTTCAATTTCTTTCCGAAAACTTTCTGGAAACCCTGGTAGGCAGCTGTTTTTATTTTTGATGCTACCATTAAGTCCTCCTGTTAATAAGGAACCATTCTATTAATACTTTCAATTTTTTTAATTTATGGGACCACATCTGACTGTGCTCAGGGCTCTGTTTGTGCCCAAGGATCACTCCTGGCACTGCTGGGAGATCGTATATGGTGGTGGAGAATTGAATCATGGAAAGTAGTGCCTTACAATTGCTGTCCGATTTGCCAGCCCCTCATACTTTAACTATTAATGAACTCCCATAATATACGCTCACCTTTTACTTTTACATGAATGTCTTGTTTGCTTGCATTCTTTATTATGACACTGAATATTTTTTTAAGTTTTCTCATTTAGGTAGGTACATATAAATCTGTCTGATTCAATGGACACTCTGTAGTTCCTTTGCAGAATTTAGAGAGTTAATGTTGAATCGTAATACCTTAAATAGATAATAAAAAATAATAATGAATTTTTTAAAAAAGAAAAAAAAACTGAAGTAGTGTGTCCTTTATGTAATTATACTGAAACTTCTTTTGCTAAATGGATGGAAATGATGATCCCAAAAAACCAATGAGCCCTAAGTATACGTCAGTCGTGGCATGTATTGAATATATATCTGATAGATCTTAGAGCTTATGAATTAATTTTATATGCTTTCTTATTTCATTCTTTGCTTCTGCATGCTTTGACTTTTAATACTTTTAATTCAGTATGAAACAGTCCTCCTTTAGAGAGTGTAAGCTTTTCTACTTTTTTTTTTTTCCTTTTGGGTCACACCTGGCGATGCACAGGGGTCACTCCTGGCTCATGCACTCAGGAATTACCCCTGGCGGTACTCAGGGGACCATATGGATGCTGGGAATCGAACCCGGGTCGGCCGTGTGCAAGGCAAACGCCCTACCCACTGTGCTATCGCTTCAGCCCCAAGCTTTTCTACTTTTGTAGCCAGTTTATGTATTTAAAATTTATGTATAGAAACTCTGTTACTGACTTTTAATTTTATTTAAATTTTTTAAATTGAGTTACCATAGTTTACAGCAGTACTGAAGTGGTTATTTTATAGTTACTCTAATCCTCCAGAGTTTTTCATGACTCATTATCCCTTCCACCTCCTTCTCCAAAGCCCCATCTTGTCTTAGAATTTGTTTCCGTTAATCTGTTGGGGACCATCTAATCCCCTTCTTTGCTTTCTTTTACTTTACATATGAGTGAGATTATCTGTAACTTTTAACTAGTTTAGTCTAACCTATTCCCTAGTTTTTTTTTCAGTTTTTTCTTGCTGGTATTATCTAAATAATACCTTTCTATTTTTTTTTTCAGTGAATGATTTGTTATATCAAGTAACAGAATTAGCCAGTATTTAAATTTTCACCTTTTGGTAAAGTCATTTTTACTTGCTTTTGAAGTATATTTTATTCAAGTAAATTTTATGAAGTAAGTTTTATATATTGAAGTAGGAGAGAGTAAGTAAAAGAGAGGTATCTCTTAGATTAGAGAGCTGAACAAACATGTTTTAAAGCTATAAATCACTTATAAACCATCAATGCATATTTGGGAACAAAATTTTCCAAATTTTCAGAGTCCCTAATTTTAAGGTCATTAATTTTATGGGTTAGAGCCAATGAATAGTATTTTCAATAAAGGAGAGATGATGATATCGTTAGAGGTTTCAGTTTGTTCTGAAAAAATTCTTTGAAGTTAATTCATTGTCAAGTTTTCTTGAGAAAAATGCTAAAGAATCACGTTTTGGTTGAATTTTTAAAAAGTCTCTTGTAGATACCTGAAGTACATGCTGTCTTATTTGTCATGTCACAAAACCTTAATTTTCTGAATTGTGACAAATGCTTACTTTCTACTGGAGGACTGATTATTTCTCACCAGAACTGCTTGTATGCATGCCTCACTCTCATAATTCTGTGGGATCTTATGCATAGTTCTCTATGATAAAATGTATCTGCTATGCTTATTAAACTTTCTTGGAGAGGACTAACAATCTCATTGTATTGTCTGTACCTGTTGAATTTCTGAGGTCCTTTGAACTTCGATTACAGAAGGAATAATTGTCATTTGTTAATAGGCAACACTGATGTAAGATGGCCTTTCAGGGTAGATTTTCTTAAATTCATTTTGAATTTTGTTTCCCAATTTCAGTTTTGTGACATTACTTAATTGGGGGAATAGGTGCCACAATTGGCCTTTTCTGTATATGCTTTTGTCCTTACATTGATTGGTTGTTCCAAATATTTGAAGCAGAGAAATATTCTTCTCAGAAATGGAAACAAGGGACTGGAGCAATAGTACAGCGAGTAGGGCATTTGCCTTGCATGTGGCCAACCTGGATTTGATCCCCGCATCACTCATGGTCCCCCAAACACTACCAGGAGTAATTCCTGAATGCAGAACCAGGAGTAACCCCTGAGCATCTCTGGGTGTTACCCCAAAAAGCTGAAAAAAAGAAATGATATTTTGACTAAATTTGATAGCAATATCAGGGACAGATACAGAGCATCACACACTCTGTGCTGTTTAGTTCACCTCACTGACTGATTACTTATACATATTTCCATTTTGACATTTTCTACTACATATACCCATGAATTTCCCTCTGTTAATCTTAAATATTATCATTGCATGAGCAGTGTTGATAACTTCTCATAACGGTGCATGTTATTCACTTTCTCTTTCACCTCTTACACATTCATTTTCTCCTTTTCCTGTTGACTAACTGTGCTCCCCTCCCACTCCCCAACCATCCAGGCTCTCTGCTGCCAGTGACTGCTGTCAACATGGTGGAAACCAGTGGAACACGAGGGCTTTGTCCCCACCTCAGCCTGCATATAGGAACTACACTGACTTTGTCCATGAGCACAATGTGAAGAATGCAGGAGTCCATCATGATGTTCATTTCCCTGGCCCTGCAGCCATGACTGAGATATGAGTGTTAAACCGCTTAGGCATTGGGAGGACTTTGTCATGAGAGTGGATGGTGTACAAATTGGTGATACATATTTCTAGTGTTTAAAGAGGATTGATGAAGTTAGGCAAATTTGGAAGGAGTTATTTTATATCAAGTATCTAGATATGTAGTGTTAGATCAGAAGAAGCTATGTATCATCAATAATAATGGCAGTTTTGTGTTGAGAAGGGTATGTATTTTTGTAATCATGGGAAGGTTTTACATGATTATAACATGTTAACAAATCACTCAGAAGAGGCCTTAGGAGGCTTGTGTTTGTGAACAAGCAGCCCATCATCTCTGTAGTCCATGACATACAACTAGGTTGAAGTTAAAGATCAGCCAACTAAAAGCCCACTCACAAGTGTATTCCAGGCTTAAATTAGCCTACCTTTTATATTAATATGAAACTACTTTTACATGTTGTTTTTAATATTTCCAACTAGTGATTCATGCCTTAATTTCAGTTAAGTGCCTGAGATTCTGTCATTTTAATTAATTTAAAACTTGATACACTTCATTTTTAATAATCGCAAATGTTTTAAATTTACAAAAGATGTCAAAATCATATTGTTAATGTGATTTATATGAATCACATTATTTATGGCTCAGTCTGAATGTTTACTTGTACATGTTTAACTGATTAACCAATAGTTAATTAAATGGTTACATTTCTACTAAAGGGTTTTACAAAATGGAAAATGTACTCATTTTTGTTTATTCGCTCTTTTCTTTTCTCTTGCATATTGTGCACCTGATAGATTTCCCAAGTATTCAACAGCCTTATAATTTGACCTTGTGTAAACTTTTAAAATAAAATTTTGAAGCCAAATAATGTTATTTTAAAATATTATCATATTTGGTGCTTTATGATATTTAGAATGTAATTATCCACTTTTGGGGGGTTTATTTCAGATTAACTGGAAAACTTACATTTCTGGTTTTATGCAAGGTGTTGCAAAGGAAGCATTTTCTTTTAAAAGAAAATTTTAACAAATATTTCAAACTTTCAAAACATATATGTAGTGATTTGAAGGTATTTGGTAGTCTGAGAATTTGTAATACTTCATTATAGACAACTGCTGACCTTGCAGCTCAGTCTTAGCCTTCTCTACCAAACAGATGTTCCACGGGACTTTATTACTGTACTGCTAATTGCAAATGTAATATTTTGTCAAATGAAGATATAAGCATAATTAAATAGTATTTATCAAATGAGATTTATAGCCGGGTTTCCGTCCAAGTTTATCTTATAAGGGGATGTACACTTATTCATTAATACATCTAAGTAGCCCAAATTACTATCTCAGTACATCGTTTAGAGTGCCCCAAAATGGCCACTTTTGTTCTTCTTAGTTGTTTTAGACATTTTGTACCTGAGATTATACTTGTCGTTTATTATTGGCAGCAGTTTCTTAAAGGAATTTGAATCATACCATTTCAAAACATAGAAATTTATTTATTCCAGGGGCTGGAGAGATAGCACAGCGGGTAGGGCGTTTGCCTTGCACGCGGCCGACCCGGGTTCGATTCCCAGCATCCCATATGGTCCCCTGAGCACGGCCAGGGGTAATTCCTGAGTGCAGAGCCAGGAGTAACCCCTGTGCATTGCCAGGCGTGACCCAAAAAAAAGCAAAAAAAAAAAAAAAAAAGAAATTTATTTATTCCATTTAAGAAAAGTTCATGGACGTGAAGATGACCAGGAACCTACTAGAAATCCAAGAAGGATATTAACAAAGCTTACCTGCTATTTTGGAATGTCCTGTGATTTAACTTTTTTCATATTAACATTAATCTTGACTTGTGAAGATCAGATTGCTAATAGAAGGCTTCAATGTATCTTTAGTGGAATTAAACTAGGAAATACGGAATAATTGTAATTGAAGAGTAAAATCTTAACTTTATATAAAAGTAGTAATTTTTATATTTAGAATTTGAGTTCACCAGTGCTATGACATTTAAGTAATGCAAGAAAGATATCATGAGACTTTTTTTCCTTGAGAACCTTGCTGTAGGTTTTAGTTTAATTCCTGATTGTACACACTAGGTTGGAGGGATGATTGGGGAAAAAAGGCAGCAAAAAGGAGTTAGGGAAGTAAAGGGCTAAGACTGAATGGTGGTAGATTAAAATTTGTCTGTTTTATAAAGTTTTTATATTTTCTAGGATTTTATATTAAAGGCTATGAATATTCTTGCTAATATTTTCATGATGGATAAGCTTGTTACCTTAGCTGTGAAGCTTTTAATGAAGGTTTAATGAAGGCTTGAAATTACTAAGATTGTGAGCGATATATTCTGCATTGTATATGCTTTAAGAGTCAACACATTCTGGTTTTAAAAACTAATATCCTTCATAACAGCCCTATATGGACATTATCCTGTCGATCAGGGAAGCGATCAGCACAGAACTCTATTTATGTTGTTTAACCTCAGTGCTTTGGCTAGATTAACATAATTAATGTTAATGTAATAAAAATACCTCAAAGCCATTTCCTAGTTCTTGAGTATAAACTAATTCTTCTGACCTTGGTAAGTTAATTCAAAATACATCTTTAAACTAATTTATAGGAAAAACTTTATATGTTTATGTTTTAAGGTAGGCTATATAAAAATATTCTAATATTTTATATCAGTATAATTAAAACAATATTTTAGATAAGGGTGGGGTTTTTTTCGGGGGGGGGGCACCCGGCAGTGCTCAGGGCTTACTCCTGACTGTTCTCAGGGTTCACTTCTGATGGGCTTGGGAAACCACACAGGGCTCCAGGAATCAAACCTGGTTGGCCAGGTGCAAGGCAGATACCCCACCCACTGTACTGTTGCTACAGTCTCAATTTTAGGGAACCTGAAAAAAACTTTTTCCTTGCAGGGGGAGGCTTTTGGGCTACATCCAGCTGTGCTTAGGTCTTATTCCTAGTTCTGTGCTCAGGAATCATCCTGGCAATACTTGGGGGACTGGGGATTGAACCTGGGTTGGCTGCATGCAAGACAAGTGCCTCAACCACTGTACTGTCTCTCCTGTCCCCCATATTTAGAGTAGAGTTAATAAAGTGTCAGTCATACAGTATTGGTACACCGCATCCACCACGAGAGCAGCAGCCTCCTCTCACCACTGTCTCTTGGTCCCCTCATCGCCCTCTCCAACCCGTCTTCACAGGCTCAGTTCTGTAGGCTGACTCTCAGGGTATGCTATTATTGATCATTTTTCCCATTTCTATGTTTCTGTATACTTCACATGTAAAAGAGATTATTTGGTGTTTGTCTTATTTTGACTTTGTTTTTTAATCAGTGTGATACCCTCCTGTTCTATCTACTTCGCAAACTGCAGAATTTCACCTTTTCTTACAGTTGAGATTTATTCTACTGTGTGTATATACATATACTACAATATCTTTCTCTAGTCATCTTTCCTTGGACTATTGGGTTGTTTCCAGATCTTGACTATTGTGAATGGCATTACAATGAACATAGAATTGATAGAATTGTGAATACCTTTTTAAATCAATGTTTTTGGGCTCTGGGGTAGATGGTAAGAAGTAGAATTGCAGGGTCATATGGAGGTTCAGTTAATTTTTTGAGAAGTCTCCATACTATTTCCATAGAGGCTAAACCAGTGACATTTCTACCAATGGTGGATGATGGTCCCTTAGAGTTTTAAAATTTCATGTTAATCCAGAAAATGTTGATACTTACAACACTGGTGAATGTTTATTGCCCATAAACATCTTAGGACCAATAAAACTGTCTCCTGAGGGGCTGGAGCAATCATACAGCGGGTAGGGCGTTGGTCTTGCACACGGCCGACCCGGGTTCGATTCCCAGCATCCCATATGGTCCCTTGAGCACCTCCAGGAGTAATTCCTGAGTGCTAAGCCAGGAGTAACTGCTGTGCATCGCCGGGTGTGACCCAAAAAGCCAAAAAATAAATAAATAAATAAATAAAACTGTCTCTTGAATGATAAACAGTGAGGCAGCTTTTTTCGTAGAATAAAACTTAGCTGAGCCTTAATTATGATAGTTTCTCTTATTTTCAGGGGTTTTTGAATATTAACTTTGCTGATTTACTGATAATTTTTTCATTTGGGGTCACACCTAGCACTGCTCAGGGGTGTGAGCTTGAGGATTACTCCTGGTGGTACTTTGAGTAATGTGGTATCAGTGATCAAGCCTAGGCTTCCCATGTGCAGATATGTTTTCTCCAGCTATTTGAACCATCACCCCAGCCCACTAATAATATTTTTGATGAGTAATCTTGCTTTTTTTTTTGTTTTCGTATGTCATGGTAACATACATTTCTCCCATCGTGCCAATGCATTAAAGTATATGACAATGTTCAAGAGTGGTAGAAGTTTGGGGTGCTATCTTTGGGTTTCAGGAGGAAGGAGAGTATTACAGAGATGACTTAATTCACAGACATAAAACTAATCCTCATCTCTGATTCCTGTTACTTCAACAAGTCTTCCTAGATGCAAACTGAAAAAGTTGGAAGATAGCTGTTAATGTCAGTGTAGCACACTCTTATGGGTGGGAAGAGAAGTTGTTTGAAACTGATACTTGAGCTGTCTTATCCAACACAAACATTATTTGTCTCTAAATCATACTTCATTGCTTCAAAAGGCTATATAATTTCTTGTGTGATAGGTTTTAAATATTGGATTTGAAAATAATATTAAGTTGCATGAATTTATTATCTTTGATTCAGGAACAGAAGACTATTCCTTTTCTCTGATTCCTGTTACTTCAGCATCTTCCTAGTTGCAAACTGAAAATTTATTATCCTTGTCATATAATTTGTCTTATGTATTTGGGAAGGTAAAGTTATCTCTTTGTCACATGCTTCCTATATTTTAAGGTAATTTATATTACATAATCAGTTATATCTTGCTCCCAGTATTGTGAATACTTGTATAATAGAACTTTTTAAGTGATAGAAATTGAATATTCTGCTGTGGTGGGTGTATTGAGTCAGTGTTTGTCTTACTCCCTCTCCCCCAGCCCCCACCCCTACTCCGTGTTTTGTGTATCTGTCTCATGTATAAAATACAATTGTCAGATCCTTTTAGATTAGTATGAGTCATATGAATTCAGATATAGTATTCTTTTGTTGGGGGTAGGCAGGTTTTGTTGCACTCCATTGGGTGAACACACGTAGCAGCCGCTGCAGTTTGCCTGTGCCTCCAGTGATCACAGATAGCAGAGCCACCAGCACCATGCTGCATGCAAGTGGTGATACCAGGGATTTGAACTTCTGACTGTATGCTTGCAGGGCAGGCTTCCTAAGCCCCCTGCAGTATTCCTCCTAGCTGAAGTCAAGCCTAGGTCATAAGGGTGAAAGCCCTCCTGAATGGGATTAAATGTCCTTATAAAAGATACCCCATTGAGATCCTGCATTCTTTCAGCCATGTGAGGGCACAGCAGTCGTCTAGGCCAGAATCTGGCAGAAATTTAATCTTGGATTTCCCACCCTCTAAAACAGGAGAAATGTCTTTTTGTTAATGAGTCATTCTGATTCAGTTCTAGCAGCCTAAATGAACTCAAGAATATGGTAGGTAGTAAAACAATTTTTTTCTGGTATGTTTCCATGTTAGGATCATAGAAAATGAACTTCCATCAGTTCTTACATTCATTTGTCTTAAGAATTTGCATATACAGGGGCTGGAGCGATAGCAGAGCGGGTAGGGCGTTTGCCTTGCACGAAGCCGACCCAGGTTAGATTCCAGCATCCCATATAATCCCTGAAGCACTGCCAGGAGTAATTCCTGAGTGCAAAGCCAGGGGTAACCCCTGAGCATTGCCAGGTGTTACCCAAAAAGAAAAAAAAGAATTTGCATATCCATATTTAAAATTTTTGTGATGAAAATCTCTCAAAATACATAAAGTAGAAGATGTGATGAACCACAGTGGTTTTAAATCAGTTTTAATAAATTTTGATATTTTGCCATTTTTTTTGTTGTTTGTTGTTGTTGTTGTTTTTGCAGTCACCACCACTGTCTCTTCTTTTTGATGTTGTTTTCTTAAACCCACAAGTGAAACTGCCTCACACTTCTAGACAATAACCTTTGAACCAACGTATGAAGACTGGATATAAGCACATATGATCATAGTCCTATGTTTTTTTTACAGTATTAAAATGATGAATGCCATAAGTACCTTAAAGCCAGTGATTTTCAAATTAGCCAAGATACCTATTAAATTCACCAGGGAAATTCAAATAAAAACCTTAAGAAAGGGTTTTTCTACTACCTTTTCAAACAGCATAAGTCACTCACATGTGTCTACGTAATCCTTTGAGCTCTTTAGAACACATTTTGAAAATCAAGATGATGATTTGTCCAAAATTGTACAGCTGGTTGGTTACAGAGGTAGGACTTAAAGACATATCTGTTTCATCTGATATCTTTGTTCTTTTTATATCTTTTAACCATTTTTAGAAATTTTTTTCTTTTGGGTCCAGGTGTAAGGTAAGTGATTGATATGACCTTTATTCCTCTAGAAGAGCGTGGAATCTTCCTAGCTATGGCAATTCCTTTTTTTCCAACTCAGTAGTGAATAACCAAATTAAATATCTATAGCTTTTGAACTTCCTGACAGCAGACATTTTGATTAAAATCTTGTTTTTTAAAAAAAATGCGGGGGGAGGGGCAGGGAGAGAGAGAGAGAGAGAGAGAGAGAGAGAGGAGAGAGAGAGAGAGAACTATAACTTCCTAGTTTGTAAATTCACTTACTGTAAGGGTACAGTGCCCTGATGTTTAGAAATGGGTAAATTGTATAATCATCACCACAGTCAAATTTTAGAACTGTTTCATCATTACCAGTGATGAATCCTCATTCACCTCCAAACCATCCCTACATAGTGGACATGATACTACCCTCTTACCCTCCGAGGTAGGCAGCTACTGATCTGCTTTCAATCTCTAAAACTTGTCTTTTCTAGACATTTCATTCAAGTGAAATCATGTAATATACAAGGTTTTATGTTTGGCTTCTTTCCCTGTCTAATGTTTCTGAGTTGTCCAGGAATTCTAATTTGTTGCAAGGCAAGCGTTCTCCTACTTGAGCCACTCCTCAAGTATGGTGTTTTTGAAACTTGACTATTTCATTATGATGACATCCAACCTACCAACTGTTTTTGTGGATGATCTAAAAATACTTCCCCAAACTAAAGTCACCAGGCTTTATTTTAATAGGTTTTCAAGCTTAAACCCTTAACCTTACTTAGGTCTACTATTGATTTGCACTTAATTTTCGTGAATGGAACGAATTGATTTTTCTTAGAAAATTTCTGTTTTTGTATGAGTATGCCCTGGAGTCACTGAAAAGGTTGTTATTTTCCCCTTGTAATGGCAAATACCAATAATAAGAATTCTGGAATCTCAATACTATTATATTGATTTTTGTGCAAATGCCAATCTTCCCCTCCTTTTGTCGTTGTGATGCTGTAGGACATTTTGGTTCAGTGTTCACATACTTGGATGCATTACTTGCCAGGGGTTGCAACTTTGTACTGTCCTGACAGTCACATTTATGGCTCTGGGGAATCACAATTGCAGTTCTGGTGACATGACTTAATTGGGGTGGTTGCCAGGGATCAAATTTATAGTCTCATTCATGCAAGCCTGGCATTCTATCACTGAGTCACATCCCTCTCCCTTTTGAATAACATTAATTTTAAAAATTTGTATAGGTTTCAGGTAGACACTATTGTCAGTCACCATCTGTATGTATTGTTATGTTCACCACCACCAAAGTCTAGTTTCCATCCTCTCCATATAGTTGGCCCTTAACAAGTCCTAGCCACCTTCCTTCACCCTGTTCTTTCTGATTTTGTTTTTGGGCCACCACCCCCAGCATTGCTCAGGACTTACCTTTGGCTCTGTGCCAAGGGATCACTCCTGGTGGGGTTTGGGGAAGCATATGTGGTGCCAGAGATTGAACCTGGGTCAGCTGCAAACAAGGCAAGCTCCCTATCCCTATCCACTGTACACTCTCTCCAGCCCAGTACCGTTCTCTTTAGGTAACCACTATTATTTTTTTGCACATATTGTTTTTAATTGAATCACCGTGACCTACACTTAACAAAGCTTTCATGTTCGAGTTTCAGTCATACAATGATTGAACACCCATTCCTCAACCAGTATACATTTTCTATCACCAATGTCCCCAGTATCCCTACTCCCACTCCCCACCCCCAGCCTCATCCCTCCCCTTGCCTCTGCTGCAGACAGTTTCCTTCTTAGTCTCTCTTCCTGTGGGCTTTATGGTTTGCAATACAGATAATGAAAAGCCATCATGTTTGGTCCTTTGTCTACTTTGAGCACACATCTCCCATCCCAAGCTATCCCTCCAACCATCATTGACTTAGTGACCCTTCTCTATCCCAGCTGCCTTCTCCCCCAGCTCATAAGGCAGGCTTCCAACCGTGACGCAATCTTCTGGCCCTATCTCTACTGTCCTTGGGTGTTAGTCTCATACTGTGATTTTTTTTTTCTTTTTGGGTCACACCCGGCGATGCACAGGGGTTACTCCTGGCTTTGCACTCAGGAATTACTCCTGATGGTGTTCAGGGGACCATATAGGATGCTGGGATTCGAACCTGGGTTGGCTGCATGCAAGACAAAGCCCTACCCACTATGCTATCTCTCCAGCCCCATCATATTGTGATATTTTGTTTTCCACAAATGAGTACGGTCTTTTTATATCTGTCCCTCTCTTTCTGACTCATTTTGCTTAGCATGATATTCTCCATGACCATCCATTTATAAGTAAATTTCATGACTTCATCTTTTCTAATAGCTGCTTAGTATTCATTGTGTAGATGTACCAAAGTTTCTTTAACCAGTCCTCTGTCAGGCACTCTGGTTGTTTCCAGATTCTGGCTGTTGTGAACAGTGCTGCAATGAACATACAGGGGCTGATGTCACTTCTACTGTGCTTTTTTGCACCCTCGGAGTATGTTCCAGAAGTGGTATTGCTGGGTCATATGGAAGCTTACTTTCTAGTTTTTGGAAGAATGCCCATATTGTTTTCCAGAAAGGCTGGACCAGTTGGCATTCCCACTAACAATGAAAGAGAGTTCCTTTCTCCCCACATCTGCACCAGCACTGGTTGTTCTTGTTCTTTTTGATGTGTGCCAGTTTCTGTGGTGTGAAATGATTTCTCATTGTTGTTTTGATGTGCATCTCTGTGATGATTAGTTCTGTAGAATATTTTTTCATGTGCCTTTTAGCCATTTGTATTTCTTTTTTGAGGAAGCTTCTGTTCATTTCTTCTCCCCATTTTTTGATGGGGTTGGTTTTTTTTCCCTTGTACAATTCTACTAATGTCTTGTATATCCTGGATATTAACCCCTTATCAGATGGGTATTGGGTAAATATTATTTCCCATTCCGTGGACCCTCTCTGTATTTTGGTCACTTTCTTTTGAGGTGCAGAAGCTTGTTTATGTTTATTTCCACTTGCTTGGTCAGTGGTGTTTCATCCTTAAAGATATTTTTAGCTTCAGTGTCATGGAGAGTTCTGTCTACATTTTCCTCCATGTACTTTATGGATTCAGGTCTGATATTGAGGTCTTTAATCCACTTTGATCTGACTTTTGGGCCTGGCATTTGACAGAGGTCAGTTCATTTTTTTGCAGATAGCTGTCCAGGTTTCCCAGCACCACTTGTTGAAGAGGCTTTCCTTGTTCCACTTCACATTTCTTGCTCCTTTATTAAAGGTTAAGTGATCATATATTTGAGAGTCACGGGGGCAAGACTCTGCATTGCTCTCTTCTGGGAACTTGGTTTTATAGTCTCTGGATGTTGGCCGTTTATGGGATTACACGGCAGTAGGGGGGGTCGGGGGGAGGGCAGTTTCTGGGTGTGACTGCCTAGCTACTAGAAAATGGGGGATCTGGGTGGTAGAGGCCCAGTCCCGATCTGAGCAGCCTTGAAGATCTCAGCCTCGGGTCCCGCACATCTGGGTTCATCTGCTGATTCCTTCATGTGTGAGACTCATCCGAGTGTGTGGAGAGGGGCCTTGAGCATGGCTGTGGCTGGGTTCCGGAGCCCTTTGACTTCCGTGGCTCTGCTCGGGGCGGGGAGGGAAACTCAACCCCCCCCACCCCCACTTTGCGGCCTCACGACGTCTTATAGCCTAGTTCTCCCTCTCGGAGAACCTGGCAAGCTACCACTGAGAGTTTCCTGCCTGCAGGGGAGAGCCTGGCAAGCTCCCTGTGGTGTATTCATATGCCAAAATCCAGTAGCAAAGATGGGTCTCATTCCCCAGAGCTTGAAGAGCCTCTAATGAGGCACCGCTGGGAAGGATGAGTAAAGACAGGCTGCTAAAATCTCAGGGCTGGGATGAATGAAGACGTTACTGGGTCCGCTTGAGCAGATAAATGATAAACAGCAGGACAGTGATACAGTGATATTTGAGAGTCTGTGACAGAATATTCAACTCTGTTCCGTTGGTCTGTGGGTCTGTTTCTGGCCCAATACCATGCTGTTTTAACTACTACTGTTCTTTCAAATCTTAATAGTTTGTTTTGGTTTCATTCTATAATTTTTTTTTACAGTTATCAGTGAAATCATACCACATTTCACTGCATAATTGTTCCAGATTTTACATAGATTTTTTTTTTCTGAAAATGCAAACAGATTGCAACCATTATGTGATTGTAGGGGGAAAGGGAGTTCAGGGAGTGAACACCCAGTGGGATTGGAACTACTCCCAGCCCTGTGTTCAGAGAACCGTGTGATGCCAGGGATTTAACCTGAGCTCTCTTCATACAGAACATGCACTCAGCCCACTGAGCTATCTTCCTAGTTTGAAGAAGTTAAAAAGAAAAAGAAAACTGGTGGTATATAAAACATTTCAACAGTTTTACAGTGAAATAGATAGTAGGTTTATCTTCTTTCATTCAACTTGCTTCACTTATCATGACACATAATATCTAGGTCCATGCATACAGGATTTCACTTCATCTAATTTTCATGTTTTCAAGGAATGTTAATCAAGTAGAATGAATCGGTCTATCATTACATTTGTTGCAAAGCATTTACTTTTGTAGCTCCCATTTTTTATTCATCACTGTTTGGGTTCCTCCCACTTTGGGGCCCAAAGTGTTTTCAATTACAAAGAATGCTGCTATAAACAAAAGTATGGTTTTATTTTTCTGGATATATATCTGGGTTTTTCTTTTTTGAAGGCTTTTTTATAGAATGTAAAATTTTGGTTGATTTTTTTGTTTGTTTTAGTGTTTTGAAGTATTTCTCCAGTTTATACTACTGTTGATGAGAAGTCTGTTATCTTTATTACTGTGAATATAAAAAATCTTCGGCTACATTTAAAATTGTCTTTTTATTATTGTTTTGTTTTATCATTTTGGTTTTAATGGGCTTTGGGTTTTATTTTTATGCTTATTGTCTAGGTTTATTGAGGGTCTTAGGTCTGTGAGTTTATAGTTTTCATCACATTTGGAAAAGTTTCAGGCATTATTCCATTGACTAGTTGTTCTGGCCCACTCCTGCTTTTGGATTTGTGTCTTAATACCTTCATGTTGCTGCTGAAAGTTTTGAATACATGAATTGACTTAATGAAATTTGCTAATTCTAATCTCCATGTCATTTTCTGTTTATTCTCTTTTAGTGTATGATGTCTTTCTGCTCGCTTGCATTCCTGATATGATCTTTGTTGGATACTTGACAACTGTGTATTCTTATAAATTCTGAACTTTGTTATTGGATGCAGTTAAATCCTTGGAAAGTCTGATTCTTTCAGACTCACTTTTAGAAAGTGTTAGGTGGATTTGTTGCCATGCTCTGTTGAAGTTAGTTATTCTTCACTAGTGAAGCAAGACCTTCCTGGTGTGATACTCAATGCCGGGCAAATTACGTGCTTTTACATATAATCTCTGTAAACAGGAATCGTGGACAGATGTGAGTGCTATTAATTCTTTCTCTAGCCAAAGGGAGGGAGGAAATTCTTCTGCAAAGTTCCTTCCCCTGTCCTAGGGAGTTTCATCATATACTTTGAGACTCCTGTCCAGAATTTTCAGAAGTCTTTTCTTGAAGAGCCACTGTTTCCTCCCTGGTATATTGTCCCATAAACTCGAGCTTCCTTGGTCTCCCTGAATTTTGTCAACTTCACTGAGGGAGACCTGCACATGCTGCCTCCTCTCTACCATCTGCTTCAGAGCCTGAACGTTTTCTCATTACAGCCAAAGGCTCACTTGTTTTCTACTGCTGTATCTCAGAATTGTCCTTTTTTGCCTGTTGTCTTACATCTTGAAAACAGTTCCTTCTCTGGAAGAGAAGTCTGCTTCCAAAGGGCTTGACTGATGCATCAATCAGTTGGGATACAAACTCTCAACCTGCTTGGGTTTTTTTTTTAAGTATTTAAAATTATTTCCATGGTAAATTTCTTGGTCTAAGTAAATTTTATGTTATTTTTACAGCTTGCCTGTGAATATTAATTTGCTAGATGGTCCAGACTTGTTAGAAACAACCATTGATAATGTTTCTCGGCCTGCTGACACTGTGCAAGTATCCCAAGCCCCTGATGAAATTAACATAGCCACCAGACAAACTGAAGTAAAGGAACCTGAAATTGAATGTGGAAGTAAGTAAATCTTTTATATATATATATGTATATATATATACATATATATATACATACTTATGTATATATATATATATAATACTGGTTACACCCTTTAATTTTACTTCCCTTTGAAGTAAACTATTTTAAGTTCTTACATTAATATTTGGCTTTTTAAAATTTAATGTAAAATAATGATGGCTTTTTCCCTTTCTAGCTTATCAAGCTTAAATTCATGGTTAGTGAATGCAGTTGGAGTATTTAATAATATCACATAGCAGACGGTTAAGTATTTGTGTGATTTATATCATTAAATAGTAATGAGTTTTTATATTTTCTCTTGTTCTTTGTTTCGAGTACAAATTAAGAGAAAAAGTTTTATTAAAGATTTTTAGGGCAGAACAGATGACTGGTTAAAGAAACTTTGGTATGTCTGCACAATGGAATACTATGCAGCTGTTAGGAGAGATGAAGTCATGGAATTTGCTTATAAATGGATAGACATGGAGAGTATCATGCTAAGTGAAATGAGTCAGAAAGAGAGGGACAGACATAGAAGGACTGCACTCATTTGTGGAGTATAGAATAACATCACATGAGGCTGACACTCAGGGACAGTAGATACAAGGGCCAGGAGGATTGCCCCATAGCTGAAAGCCTGCTTCATGAGCGGAGGGGAGAAGGCAGATGGAATAGAGAAGGGATCACTAAGAAAATGATGGCTGGAGAAACCAGTCGGGATGGGAGATGTGTGCCAAAAGTAGATAATGGACCAAACATGATGACTTCTCAGTGTCTGTGTTGCAAACCATGATGCCCAAAAGTAGAGAGAGAGTATGGGGAATATTGTCTGCCATGGAGGCAGGGGGAGAGTGGGAAAGGGGGTTATACCGGGGATATTGGTGGTGGGGAATGTGCACTGGTGGAGGATGGGTGTTTGATCATTGTGTGATTATAACCCAAATATGAAAGTTTGTAACTATCTCACGGATATTCAATAAAATTAAAAAAAAAATCTAGGGCACAGGATTGATAAATGTTTGGACCCTCCTTGAGTGCTTAGAAAGTATTTTGTTATTAACATTTTTTTTATTGCTCAGACCCATAAAAATAGTCCATAAAGAATGCTTTTTCTGTTTTTTTTTAAGTTAAAAAGAAATATTTGCATTAAAATTTTTTTAAGTATTTATAATGTGGTTTGAGAGTAAAACATACTTTATTTAAAAAAATTTTATTTATTTATTTTGGGGGGGGGTTCTCAAGATACCCAAACAAACCCAACACTGCTCAGCAGCTTTTCTTTGCTTGATGCCCAAGGATCATGCCTGGAGGTGCTGGAGGGATGGGCAGCAGAGCCAGCCTCCCGACTGTGGGAGCTTCTCTCTCTAAACCAGGAACTGACTTGAGCAGAAGTTTCCAATTTCAGTGTAGTCATTTCAAAGCTTATTTATGTTGCTCTTGTCAGTTTTGGTTTCTGTGCTGAAAACAGGCACAATCTTTCAAAGACTCAGGAAATTGCTAGTGAATGTGTTGTTGCTCTAAAGAATGTAGAATAATGGTTTTAGGGGCTGGAGTGATAGGACAGTGGGTAGGGCACTTGCCTTGCACATGGCCAAGCCAGGTTTGATCCTCGCACCCTATACTGTCCTGTGAGCCCCACCAGAAGTCATCCCTGAGAGCAGGATGTAAGCTCTGAGCACCATAGGTATGGTCTAAAAACAAACAAACAAAAAATCAAAGGAATGCTGCTATAAAATGTAGTAATTTAGAAATAAGTGTTAATGGAAAAATTTGCAGTGCCTTTGGCTACTACCTAAAGGTTGAGGCATTGTTGATAATTGATATTACAAAATGTATTCTTTTGTTCCCCAAATAACCACAGTAATACATAGACAAATGTAATGTATCATGGTTATGTTTTAATTGATGTTTATTATTTAAGTTGTACTTGTGAATCTGAGGTCAGGTAAACAGATTAACTTGATTTATTATGTTGATAATTATAAATTAATTTATAATTAGATTTTTTAGAGTAATAATTACTAGTTTAAGAAAATATAATATTTAAATACTTTCTTTTTGATAAGTTATCTTTCTTAGTTTCCAGTTTTTGTATTCCTGCTCTGGACTTGCCCTTTAGTTAGAAATGGTTGTTCTTTGTCACTAGAAAAAATTGGAAACAATTTGTGTTGGGAGGTGGTAAAAAAGAATCCCTCATTCATTGTTATTGAAAGTGTTGTCTAGCTTAACCTCTAGGACAACAGTATGTAGAGTCCTCAAAAAAGTAAGAATAGAGATTCCCAGCAATTCTACTTCTTGGCATCTACCCAGAAAGCACACAAGTGTTCTAAAACACATATGCACACCTATATTCTCTGCAGTGCTTAGTAAGTAGCCAAGATGTGGAAACAATCCAAATGTCCCAGCAACAGGTGAATGAATAAAGAAGCTGTGTCATATATACACAATGGAATACTATGAAACTGTAAGAAAAGATGAGATCATACAGCTTGTTGCAACTTGGATGGAACAGGAAGGTATTACGTTAAGTGAAATATGTCACAGGGAGAAGGACAAATGCAGGATGATCTCATTCATCTGTGATATGTATAGAGACAAAACAGGAAAAAGGATCGTGAACAAAGACAAATCCTTGATCCTAGATGATAAAGTTTAGATTACTAAGCAGTGCAGAGAAGGCAGATAGGGGGATGAAGAAGTAGAGTAGAAGTATAGTAAGGACAGTACTATAGAGTATTGGACAATTTGGTGGTGGTAGGGTATAGTAATTTTGTGTATCAACACTATAAACGTTAAAACTATTATAACAGTGTCACTTAAGCTATAATCTGGATTGAGTTTAATGCATCACTTCTCAGTTGAGGACTTTGTTTTGTAACTGTAGATGGTACATAATGAAAATGAAATGTTTGTTATGTATCATACCTTATGGTTCTAGTAGATTCTGTGTTGAATCAGTTAATGAGCAAACATGTATCCTGTATCACTTTGCCCACATAAGTATAGTTTAGGTCAGTTATACTGAGGTGAGGTCCACGGAATGAAAATAGCAGAGGCAGAGAACTGAGGTTTGGAAGGAGGTACCTGAGTTGTGGTAGTGGAAGAAAAGATGATGTCATAGGTATTTTTGCCCTTCCTTAGAATCTTTTGACTGAGAAACCTTCTTAACCTCACAGTTGCTTTTTAGCAGGGCCTTATTCCTCTGCAACTTTCAAATTAAGTTAATGAAATTTTATATGATTTTAGAAAGTGAAATTTTATATAATTTTAGAAAGAAAATATATTTATTCTGTTGTCCCTTGGATTATCAACTTTAACTGACTAGGTAATTGGTCAGGTAATTGGTGCATTTTTTTTTTTTTAAGTGTAGAGACCAGGAGATGGATAGTTTGTTAGCCAGGGCACATTTCTAACATACAATGACCAGGGTTTGATTTCCCAGTACCACATGAGTTCCTCAAACATGTCCCGGTGTATCTCTGGAGGCCCTCAGAGCCACAGGATGGCCTAGGTACCCCCAGTACCAAGGATGTGAGCAGCACAGCGTTCCCTGGGCCTTTGTGTTGAACCCTTAGCCTGGTTGGCTAAGGATTGCTGGTTGTGGCCCCGGATCTCCTGACCATCACTTGTCTGGTTTCCCCTGACCAGAATAATTATATTTATACCCCATATTACTAAGACAACCTGGCTAGCTGGAGAGCTATTTTATCGTTTTATTGATTTCTCTTCACAGCATTAAAAGATGCCTCAGAGAAGCTCAAACATCTTGAGATGGAAAATAATTCTTTGCAGTCACCTCGAGCCAACCTTGATATTAACATCAATAACAAGGTATTTTGATTCCCTTTTTGTGTGTCTGTCCCCATCTCTGGAGCTCCCCAAATCCTTTCCAAAGATTTTCTCTGCATATTTTTAAAATTTAAGGTATGGTGGTTACAGTGCTGTTCATGGTAGGGTTTCATGCATAAAACAGGTCTGCTTCCCTCCACTGTTGTTCCACTGTCCCATCCCCCAACCCCTGCCCTCATCTGTTCCTCAACATGCCCACTCCTACCCCAATTCTGTGGCAAGCTTGTAACTAAAGATCGGCTTTCATATTCTCTTCCTCTGGACATTTGTTATTCTTTTCTATGTTTCTTTTTATCTCACATATGAGAGAGATCATTCAGCGTCTGTCCCTCTCCCTCTGACTAACTTCACTCAGCATGAAGCTTTCTGATCCATCCACCTAGCAGCAAATAGCATGATTTCATCTTTTCTAACAGTCGAGTAGGATTTCACTGTGTATGTTATACCACGGTTTCTTTATTCATAATTTGTTCATGGACATTTGGATGATGACCACCCCAGGCCTGTGAGTTCACTGGCATTAAGTGTGTGCTCCTGGGGGTGTAAGATGTAGGGAACTACTTTGCAGCTCTGTCAGAAGTCTCACAGTTACCAAAAGTCCAAGAGGCAATCAACAGGGAAAGAATGAAAGTGGCACCTCTCACCTGGCTGAGCAAAGTTCCTTGACACCTATATTTCCACTGGGCAGGGGATAGAATCTGTGATTTGGAGGATTTCACTTTACTTTTGCTGGGAAAGCTGTTTGTGAGGAACATTGAAAACTTCTAAAAAAGAGAATTTGTGGATGTTTGGGTAGTGAGGATGAAACAATATGAGTGATATAGTCATCTCATGATAATTTTAAAATACATAGTCAAAAGTGTTAAGGCTTCTAAATTTCTTTTCTTTTGACTCAGCCTACCCTTTTTCTAATTATATTTTGTGGGACTTGATTGACTTGGGGGAGGAGAGAGCAGGTTCGAGGTGGATGTAGAACTGGTGGCATCTTGTACATACTCATAAAGCCACTGAGCTACAACCTTGGCCTGTGATTTTTTTTTTTTTAATTGAATCACCATGTGGAAAGTTACAAAGTTCTCAGGCTTATGTCTCAGTTATGTAATGCTCAAACACCCGTCGCTTCACCAGTGCCCATATTCCACCACCAAAAACCCCAGTATACCTCCCACCCCCACCCTCCCACCCCCGCCGGCGTAGCTGATAAATTTCACTTCACTTTCTCTTTACCTTGATTACATTCCATATTTCAACACAAACTCACTATTATTGGAGTTTCCCCCAAAAAACAGCCCTGCTAACAAGGAAGCATTTGATAATTAGTTTTCCATTGCTGAGAATGAAGAGATAAGAAGTTGCTTGGCCGCGATAGCAGCCGTATGGTTTGGGAGTTCTGTATTTTAGTATTTTAGTAACTAAGTCCAGGGAAATTTATGTTAGAAATTTCATCATTTCCCTTCCTGGGGCAGCATGGGGCTATTGCTTAGTTCACAATCTAGAGACATTTCTGCGAGCAGTTGCTGGTACCAAAAGTAGTCTAGCTGGCCTCCAGATCGTGGTTGATCAGCATCAGAGTGACTGCACAAACGTGTGGCCACCCGGGTTGCATCTCGGCAGAGAGCGCGCTGGTATCTCCCCCATCCCGAGGTCCAGAAGTTTAAAAACCATTTAAATGATGAATAAATAAGATGAAATTGAAATGTGAATTATGACTTTCCAACAGCCATGTTGTATTAACTGAAAGTTTTACAAAAGAGAAGTTCAAACACAGAATTATTGTATTTAATTCTGGATATCACTCTTTGAAAATGACTTAGGAAAGCTAAAGCAGAGAGGAGAGGAAGTGCTTGATAAAAGTGCTTGAAACTAAGTTACAGTTAATGATGATTAATTTCTGGAGATAATACTTTTGATATGTGAAGAGGTACTATAAAAGAAAAAATATGTAACTAATAGCTTTATGATTACTGATTCAATTGAGATATAGATTTCCCTTTGATTTAGGAAAGCTTTTCACAGTGGAAAAGCTTTGACTCGAAGGGGCTGCCTAAGGAAACCAGTTTCTTAGCTTAGAAAGTTTGATAGACAAATACTAAATCAATACATTTTGGAATAGTCTTGTAGTTGGATGAGCAGACCGTGCCTGTCTGTGCTAAGAGATCATGATTCTGGGGCTGTAGTGATAGCACAGCGGGTAGCGCTTTTGCTTGCACGCGGCCGACCAGGGTTTGATTCCCAGCATCCCATATGGTCCCCCGAGCACCGCCAGGAGTAATTCCTGAGTGCATGAACCAGGAGTAACCCCTGAGCATTACCGGGTGTGATGCAAAAAAGTAAAAAAAAAAGATATCATGATTCTAAATGTCAATTTTTGTTTGTTTGTTTTTCTTGGTGCTGCCATCTTTTTCACTGTTTCTTTGCTTGAGGTCTTTTTCTCTTCTTTGGAATTCTTTAGGATTTGCTTTGTGTCAAGATCTGTAGATTTTTCAATTTCATTCTCATTTTCTGAGACAATTATAGGAGCTTTATTATCTTCAGATTTCATTTCTGGAATCATTTTTTCTCTTGAAAGATCAAAAATATCAACTGCATTCATTAATGAGGATGGAATACAGTTCTGTCAATAATGGCCTTTAGTAACTAATTTTATGGGGGGAAAGGATTAAAAGTAGCCCCCCAAAATGTATGTGTTTTACTGATGAGAAATGGGCAGATTATTTCAGTAAGGATTCACGTAGTACATATTTTAGTTGTCTTGAACTATAAAGCCTCACAAATCTGCCATTGTAGCAGGAAGGTATAACGTGGGAATGAGCACAAACCTTTATTACAGAGTAGATTGTGGGCTAGATTTGGCCTGAAGATTTTCAACCCAAATAAAATAAGGCAAGCTCAGATTACCAGAAATTTAGTAGAAACTTAGTTTATTTGGTGAAACCAAAGGAACTGCAGTTCAGAAAATCCTGTAGCAAACTACATGATTGTTCTGATTGTATTTATAGGCAAGGAGTAAAAAGAGTGAAGTTTTTGTTGAGTCAGAGCAGTGAGATCTTTGATTTTGAAGGTGGATAGAGATTTCTTGATGATCTGCTGATCAGGGATTCATTATGGTAGTTGCCAGTCAGACATTTATGGATTATCAGTCTCACAGTTCTTTTTGGTTTTGTTTTTGGGATACACGTGGTGGTGCTCAGGGCTTACTCCTACCTTGCGCTCAGGGATCACTCCTGGCGGAGACATATGAGCCAGGTCAGCCAAATGCAAGGCAAACACCCTACCTGCTGCACTATCTCTCCAGACCAGTCTCTCAATTCTTAAGGTGAAGGTACAAATCAGTCTTTTCATTTTTATTTATCTTGTATTTGTTGCCCTCCCAGTGTACTCCTGGTGATTCTTGGCAAGTTGAGCTGGTGGTTCAGTGCAAGGTCCCCAGGATATGGTGCTTTGTGGGGCTTGTGAGGCAGAGGATCACCCGGGCTACCCAAGTGGCGCCAGGAATACAACTGGGGTTGGCCACATGCATGTGTCTTAACACCTATACTATCTCTCTGGCTGTTTATTTTTTAACTCCCAATCTTCTTAGGGTGCTGATATGAGAATATCCGTTTCATACTCCCGTTCTATTTTAGACTAAAATCCTTTCACACTTCTCCCTCTTGGCAGATCACTTGCAGAAAGCATCATAAGTATAACCATTTTGTTTGACATGGTTTCCTTCTATTGTTTCTTTTCTCCTTCCTGCGTTCCTTCACCCTTTCTTCCCATCCTCCCTCCCTTCTTTGTTCTTAATGAGGATGTTGCACTCGTCTCCTATTGCTGAGGAGGATCTCCTCAGGTGTCTTGTCATGAGAGAAATGGCAAGAGGGAGATTTTATTAGCCCCATAGAACAGATGAACAGATGAGAAACTTACAAATCTCAGTCATGCTGCTCTAGGGTGCTTAGCTCAGTTTCCACGATCACTTAAGTTTTAGTATAAGCATAGAAACCATTTTCTTTTTTTCTTTTTTCTTTTTGGGTCACACCCAGCGATGCACAGGGGTTACTCCTGGCTCATGCACTCAGGAATTATTCCTGGCAGTGCTTGGGGGACCATATGGGATGCTGGGAATCGAACCCAGGTTGGTCACATGCAAGGCAAGCACCCTACCTGCTGAGCTATCGCTCCAGCCCCCAGAAACCATTTTCTGCTAAGACAGTGTACTAAGGAGACTGTCACTGTCACTGTCATCCCGTTGCTCATCGATTTGTTCGAGCGGGCACCAGTAACGTCTTCTCATTGAGAGACTTATTGTTACTGTTTTTGGCATATCCAGTACTCATGGGTAGCTTGCTGGGCTCTCTGAGAGGGGCGGAGGAATCGAACTTGAGTTGACCACGTGAAAGGCGAACACCCAACCGCTGTGCTATCGCTCCAGCCCAATAAGGAGACTTTTTTAAAATTTATTTATTAATTTTTTTTTTTTAGTGAATCACTGTGAGGTACAGTTACAGACTTACAATCTTTTGTGCTTACATTTCAGTCATACAGTGATCAAGTACCCATCCCGCCATCAGTGCCCATTGTGTAAACACAAAAAAAAAGAAAGGGAGAGGGGGCACCACACTGGGCACAGGGCAGTGGCGCTGTATTTCTCCCGCCGCCCGAGTTCAGTCATCTCCAGCCGCTTCCCCCACCCCAGGGAGGTTGATGGCGATGATGAGGCAGGCAAAGGAAGGAACAGAGAGCCAGGCTGGTTGGTCTCAGTTGCAGTTTATTCCATTCCCATCTCCATTCTCCTCTGATTCTCCTCCTGCTTCTTCCTCCCCCATGCTACTTCATTCTCCTTCTGACTCTGGATCTGGATCTCGATCTAGCTTCTCCAGATCTGGCACTGGGACTGGCCCCGGCCCCAGCCCACTCTTACAGCCTAATTAAATCCCCAAGTATGAGGGGTTGGGGCTTACACATAGGTGTGGTCACAATCAATAGGGGTAAAGTTCTTTCCCTCAGGGGATGCTTCTTCTAGGACAGATTCTCTTTCAGCAGGACACCCACCCAAGATCGGAATCCCATGGGTGTGTTTCTCCTCTCTTTGTCCAACTAACATATAAGCATTCATAATATTAATCATTTTGTATGGACTTAGCAAGAGATGTATTAAGCTTATAGAATTGCTCTCCTGGGGTCATCTCGATCTCAGACTACAGTGCTCAGGCCAGATTAGTCTTTCCTATCCCTAGCAGGGTCCTAGTCTCGTCATTGCTTTTGGATCATGACATGATATGTCCATGGCCAAGCTCTTAACATACAGTTAAGCATTAGGCACTTTAGGCACTTTGGCCAGGCCCATCTCGATGCCAGGTAGCACATAACTCACCGCTTGCCCTGGGTCCATCCCATCCTTCGTCGGGACCCTGCTTTTGGGGGTGCTAGGAAGCAAAGGCAGCTTAGGCTTAAGTCGAGAAAGCAGATGCCCAGGAGTGAATAATATTCGGAGCCAGTTAAATCCCATGTTCCCAAAGAATATTAACAACTGTCTTTCTTTGTCCATACAAAAAGGACATTGTTTTAAAGTAAACTATTCAAAAGACACGAGGAGAGGAGCAAGGCAATATATTTTTTTTTTTTTTTTTTTTTTTGCTTTTTGGGTCACACCTGGCAACGCACAGGGGTTACTCCTGGCTCTGCACTCAGGAATTACCCCTGGCTGTGCTCAGGGGACCATATGGGATACTGGGATTTGAACCCGGGTCAGCCGCGTGCAAGGCAAACGCCCTACCCGCTGTGCTATCTCTCCAGCCCCAGCAAGGCAATATTTTAACTTACAATACAAGTTCACTGTCCTAGCAAGGTCTGACCTTACAAATTAACAGAGTCTGATTAGGGGGAAAGCTGATTAACTGGTTGGGGAAGAGAGCGTAGAGAAGTGGTTACAGATAGACAAAGGAATGCGAGTGACTCGGGAGCACTTTGATGGGTGTGACCCGATATACCTAAGCTCCTTGTGGCAAGGGGAACAGGACATACTAGTGTTGTCTTAAAATGTTTAGAGATTATTACCAGATATGCCTACACTCTTTGTGGCAAGGGAGAAAGGACAAACCAATGATATCCTACACCCATTCTCTACCACCAATGGTCCCAGCATCCCTCACACCACTACCCCATCACCACCACCGCCCCCTCCCCCCTGCCTCTGTGACAGGCACATTCCCTTTTACTCTCTCTCCCTTTGGATGTTGTTGTTTGCAGTACAGGCATTAAATGGCCATCATGTTTGGTCTATAATCTACCTACAGCATGCATCTCCCATCCCAAGCGGGCTCTCCAAGCATCCTTTACTTGGTGGTCCCTTCTTTATCTGAGTTACCTTTTCCCCTAGCATGTGATGCTAGCTTCCAAGCCATGGAGCATCCTACTGGTCCTTATCTCTACTATCCCTGGGTGTTAGGGAGACTGTTTTTTTATAAACAAAATAATCTCTTTTAAATATATATGTATATGTATATATAATATATATATCCAGAAGAGAGATTGCTGTATCATATGCTATGAAATAACCATAGTTGAAAAACACGGAGATTTATTTGAGCAAATATGAACCATTTTGAAGGGTAGGATATGAAAGGCTTGAATCTAGCCAAAAATTTTATGTTCATTAGAATCATGGGGAAACTTGGTTCAAATTTTGGAGACTTATCCAGAGGCAGATGTATGGAGATAAAACTGAGAAATGCCAAATTAATAGTTTTGTCCAAATGAATAGTTTTGTTCAAAATTAAAAAACGCTACAGAATATATCCTAGACCTGGCAGCTAGCCCATTTTGTACAAAACTGTGTCAGAAATGAGAAAAAAAAATTAGGTTGAGTTATTAATTATTACAGTTATAATAATAGTTGTGACTATTGCCTATTTTCATTTTAAGTAAAATATCAGTTGTGTTGAAGATTATTTAAATTTATTTCTTAATCTGATTCCTCCCTTTTATTTTTACAATATTTAATTTATATTGTAATTATTATTTTCATTGACCAGACTTATGCTTATTCTATTGTTTTCTGTGGCTGAAATTTATATTTTTATGGTTGTATAATGCAGTCCCCATTCTTTTAACTAGTGAGAGCTACAGACTACTATGGATAAACCTGCATAAGGGCCTAATCTAAAATCCACCTGAATTCTAGCAGACTGCACTAATTCTTCCTGAATGTAGTTCTTAAGTCAGGCATTTGTCCCAAGTGATATTGTCAGTTACTCAGTTGTTTAAGGGTATGAAATTGAGTTAGATGGTTTCTACTAATATATAATTAACATTTGTAATTATTGGACCTCAGTTAGAAACTATTGTTAAGAGTTGACTATTCCTGGACCAGATTACTTAAATCTTCATTCCTTGGTTGTCTAAATATGAACTTCATCAGTCCTGTTCTTATTTCCATGTAGTTATAATCTTATTAGAATAATATAGAGTGTGTTTTTAATATCTAGGAGGAAGTGGTGAAATTGACTGAGAAATGTCTTAATAATGCTATCGAGAGCCCAGGATTGAATGCCAGGAGAATGCCTCCAGACTTGAAGAGTAACATTTTAAAGGCTCAGGTAGAAGCAGTACATAAGGTAAGATGTCTTTAATAGAAAGGGCCCTGGTGAAGTAAAGAGAGCATGAGATCTAAGAAGTCCTGAAGATCAAATAAAATGTGTGTTAAACAAGAAGGAGCTACTGAGTGATTAGACATACAGTAGTATTGAGATATATGCACAAGGTAGCAAAATGCCTTCTCAAATCTTATGTTTTAATTAAGATAAAGAGGGGGGAAGTCATGGGACAAAAAAGTAAGACTAAGAACACTCTGGGACACAGAAGCTTTAAAAAAAAAAGTAAAATTTCTTTAAAAGTCTCTATCCTTTACTACTTTATAGCCAGAGAAATCTAATGATATTTTAGGCCTTAGAAAAGTAAATGGCGGGGCTAGAGCAGTAGCACAGTGGATAGGGGCATTTGCCTTGCACGCGGCCAACCTGGGTTTAATTCCCAGCATCTCATATGGCCCCCTGAGCACTGCCAGGAGTAATTTCTGAGTGCATGAGCCAGGAATAACCCCTGTGTATCGCCGGATGTGACCCAAAAAAGCAAAAAAGAAAGAAAGGAAGAGAGGAAGGAGGGAAGGAAGGAGTGAGGGAGGAAGGGAGGATATGAGGGAAGGAAGGGAGGGAGGGAGGGAGGGAGGGAGGGAGGGAGGGAAGGAAGGAAGGAAGGAAGGAAGGAAGGAAGGAAGGAAGGAAGGAAGGAAGGAAGGAAGGAAGGAAGGAAGGAAGGAAGGAAGGAAGGAAGGAAAAGAAAAGAGAGACAAAGGGATTTGCAGGGAACAGCAAAGATATGTGTTCAAATAATGTCAGAGCACACATCTATCCCCAGTTTGGTAAAAGGGAATATAATCACAAAATGAAGAGTTGACTTTGATGTTGAAAAGGATCCAGTGGAGAAGAATCAGTCCTCACGAAGGTTCTAGCATTCATATTTTCAAAGTATGTTTTCCCTTGGCTTTCCCTAACGTTCACACTTACACTCCTAACGCAGGGAATCTTTTTTCACCAAGTCTATTGTCAGATAAGATTTAAAAATATGCCTTTACTGTACTTTAAAAATGTGTGTTTTTTAGGACAATGATGCCTAAATAAATTTGAGGGAGAAATGATCTTTTTTGAATTAGAAAGTTTCTTAGACTTTCTTCTAAAAATATCTCTTGTGCTTGGGTTGGGCGAGGGGGAGGGATACTGCACAATTAAGCAGTTTTACTATAGTTCAATTTTTTAGGAAGTTAAAATTGTTCTGGTATTAAATCATTTTGCATTCTGTTATCTGTTGGTTAACATGCCTTGTTGTCTTAAATAATTGAAAGTTGAGTTGGAGAATACAGGGGTTAAGGCTCATGCCTAGTATACAGCGAAAACTGGCTTGATCCCAGATACTGTTTAAACACCTTCCTATCCCCCGACTTAAACACTATAGGTATAGTCCTAAATTCCCCTCAAAATAATAATTAACAGATATCTAGTAAAGCATGTGATTTTTGTTTGGTTTGGTTTTTGGTTTGGGAACACACCCAGCTATGCTCAGAGTTTACTCCTGGCTTTGTGCTCAGGGATTGTGCCTGCCTTGTGCTCAGGGGACCATATGGGATGACAGGGATCAAACCCAGGTCAGCTAATGCCCTACCCACTGTACTATCACTCCAGCAGCAGAATGTGAACTTTTATAATAATATATTGAAGTGAAAGTTTGGGTAGTTAATTTGGGTGTGGGTTAGGATTTTACTCAGGTGCCATTGGTAAAATATTATTGCTCTTTTGGGGACTCAAGCAAACTGATAATTCTATTTTTAATAAAAAAAATATAAAATTCTTGTTGCATTAGTTTCCTTGACAAAGATTTAATGACTTTTTATGGTTGCATTTTCTTAGGTTACAAGAGAAGACAGCTTATTAAGTCATAAAAATGCCAGTGTTTCAGATGCTTCCACAAACAGGTACAGTTCTGGATAGAATGAATTAGATTATAATTTTTCTCTTATTTTAGTTTGAAGTCTTTAGTCCTCTTCCCTAATCTTTCAGTACATATTGTTATTTCTAATAAATACCTATATTTATTTCTAAATTTAATTTACATGTCTGCGTAAGTTTTAAGGGTTGAGTTTCATGCCTCTTCAAACATATATAATGCCACAACTACCCCCAAAGAACTTCCTCCCATTTATCCCCACTCCAGCATCTGATAGTCTCAGTTCTGTGATCTGAGTCCATGGGTTTGTTTTTCATTTGTTTTTTTTTTTTTCCCTATTCTCTTACTTTCTTTCCTGGTATCCCACATATGAGTGACATAGCTTGTATTTGTCCTTTTTTTCCTTCTGACTTTCTTAGCATGAATGACTACTAATTTCATCCATGTTGTTACAAAAGATAAGATGTCTTCTTTTCTTATGGCTAAATGGAATTTTGTGTTGTATATGCACAACATTGTTTTTTTCTTTTTGGGTCATACCCGGTGATGCACAGGGGTTACTCCTGGTGTTGGACTCAGGAATTACTCCTGGCGATGCTCAGACGACCATATGGGACGCTGGGAATTAATGTACCCGGGTTGGTTGCGTGCAAGGCAAACTCCCAACCTGCTGTACTATTGCTCTAGCCCCCTATGCACCACATTTTTAAAAATCCACTCATCCAGTGTCATTTTAGATGCTTGGGTTATTTTCAGATCTTGGCTATAAATAAGCATTGCAATGAACGTAGATGTTGTGTGTGTGTGTGTGTGTGTGTGTGTGTGTGTGTTCTTGGGATAGATATCTAGGAGTGGAGTTCCTGCGTCCATGTCATGGATCTATTTTGAATATTTTGAGAAATCTTCATTTTCTCTTTTCCATGGAGAATAAACCAATTTACATATCTACCGACGGTATATGAGGGTTCCTTTTTCTCCACACTCTCACCAACACTTCATGTTTCTGGCCTTTGTGATACACACCATTCTCACTGATATGGAATGATCTCTCATTGTTTTAATTTGCATTTTCCTGATAACAAGTGATAATAAGCCTATTTTCCATACTGGTTAACCATGTATATGTCTTCTTTGGTGAAGTTTCTGCTTAGTAATTCTAGCCACTTTTTGATGGGATTATTTGAATTCTTGTTGAACTGTGAAATCCTTATGTATTTTGGCTAATGACACTGTTTTATGCATAGCCTGCAAATATTTTCTCCTATTCAATAGGATGTCTTTTTATTGTAATAGTGATTTCTTTTGCTATGGCACAGCAAAAATTGGCAGTTGCTCATTTCATATTTGTGTACCAAATATCAAGCTTCATCACATTTTGCTACAGTAAATTTGGAACATTTTTAAAGAGCTCTTTTTGTTTTTTTAAGTTCAGGTTTTCATACCATACAATTAACATCTAAATAAATAACAGTTCTGGGGCTGGAGTAGTAGCAGGTAAAGCCTTGCACACAGCTGAACCAATTCAATCTCCAACACCCCATAGGTTCCCCCATTTCTCATCAGTAGTGAGCCCTGAACTAAGAGCAAAAAATAGCTCTGAGCACCCTCAAAAACAGGCCAAACACCAAAAATTAATGACTAACTAAAATCTATAAGTTCATGGGGTTATGGAGATCATTGAAACCCCATGTTTGAGTCTGACAACAGGCGGAGGGTGACTGGAACTGACCCGGCAACCCCCTAGCATGGCTTTGGAGACCCCAAAATAAATACATAACTAAATGTATTTATTAATTTCATATAATTCAGGGCCTTTTTGGTAGACTGACAAATTTGCATAATCATTACTACTGTCTAATTTCATAATCCTGTTATCACCAATAAAACAAAGTTCCTGCCCAATTGCAGTCTCTTCATATTCCTCTTTGTCTCCACAGCATCTACCACCCACTCATCTGTTTTCTTCCTCATTTGAATTTCCTGCTCTGCACAGCCTATGTGAATGGAATCATATAAGTGGCTCTTGGTGTTTGGCTTCTTTATTTAACAAAATATTTTCAGGTTTCATCTACATTGTAGCATGCGTTGATACTTTTTAAAAAAATATTTACTGAATCATTCTGTATGATTTGTCAGAATATTTATTTATTTATTTATTTATTTGTTGTTTTTGGGTCACACCCAGAGATGCACAGGGGTCACTCCTGGCTCTGCACTCAGGAACTACCCCTGCGGTGCTCAGGGGACCATATGGGATGCTAAGAATCGAACCTGGGTCGGCCGCGTGCAAGGCAAACGCCCTACCTGCTGTGCTATCGCTCCAGCCCCGCATTGATACTTTTTAAGGCTGAATAATTTTCCATTGTATAGATAATGTCATTTATTTTTAAATGAACATTTTGTACTATCAAGTATAAAACTGCTTAGAACATTCTCATGCAAGAATTTCTAGAGACATTCTTGTTTTTCTAACATATTTCCAGGAAGGGGTATTGCTAAATTTCATAGTTTAACTCGGTCACTCTCAGTTTGGCTCTTTGAAGGATTTCTAGCTGTCTCCAAAACAGCTGCCATAATCTGTTCCCACCAGGAATGTGTGAGGGGTCCAATTTTGCCATGTCCTTGTTAGCACTGCTTAATCTCTGTTTTTCAAATTTCACTCATCCTAATGAGTGCTATCTTATTATGGCTTTGATTTTTATTTACCTGAGTAGGTTTAATAATGTTAAATATGGGACTGGAGCGTTAGCACAGCAGGTAGGGCATTTGCCTTGCACGCAGCCAACCCGGGTTTGATTCCTCCGTCCCTCTCGGAGAGCCTGGCAAGCTACCGAGAGTATCCCGCCTGCACGGCAGAGCCTGGCAAGCTACCTGTGGCATATTCAATATGCCAAAAGCAGTAACAACAAGTCTCACAATGGAGATGTTACTGGTGCCCACTCAAGCAAATCCATGAACAACGGGACGACAGTGCTACAGTGCTACTAATTACCCTTAAAATTTTTATATTTTCATTATGTATATCTAAATACCGATTGTTTTTATTATTTTAATATTCAGCATAATCTTTTACTATGAAGATCTGTGTCTTCAGGTCTGGAAAATAATGTACCATTTTTCTGAATATTGAGTATCCTTTAATTAGAACATCTTGATCATTTGTCTTTCTTATAATTGGTCCTTTTTCTTCTCAGATATTTGACTATTTGCCTCCATGTTATGGATGCAGCCATCCATCCTAGTTTCCATGTCACTAACTTTTGTATCTGTCATTTCCGATCTAGGATTTATCTCTCATTTTTTCTGTTTCCTTGCATGGTTAGATAGGAACTGGTCATGTTGTGTGCAAACGTTTCAGTGATAACGGAGAGGACTGGAATTTCCTGCTGGCAGTTCTATCGTAGTGGATGGTGGTGTGTGGCTGTAGTTTCCCTCCTCTCCTCTGTGGTATTGAAGCATCTCTAAGACTGCTTCTATTTTTGCTCTTGTTATCTGGGCTTGGCCGCCCAGACTGCAGGCTGTCAGGAAGCAGAGGTTCTGGCTTCTTCTCACCTGGCTAGTCCCGTTATATTAGCTGAAACACTTTACATGTCACTGCTACCTTCTGCTCACAGGCTCTCTAGCTTGTCCTTAAATGGCAGCTTTTTCTTAAGATTTTCCAGCTTCTCCTATCTCAATATTCAGTACTACAGTTTCTGATTGAGCTTTCCTATTTACAAATTTTATAACAGCTTTGAAAATCAGTCTACTGATGTTTCTTTTTTGTGTGTATCTGTTGTCCACATTTGATATTATTTCTCTAGATTTGATGGTATTTGGAGGCCATATCAACATTGGTCCATCTATAATCTTAAAAATTTATTTCTATTGTTGCATCTCTTTGAACATTTCCTGGAAGCTTCTGAACAACTTCTGACACTTTTGTTTAGCTTTGGGGTGCCTTTGTTGTTGTTTACAATGAATCTTTTTTTGTCACTTCACTGCGACTTAGGAGAGAAAACAGTCCTTCATTTTGGTATCGCTGTGACTGTGATCTGAATATGAAACCATTATGTGGTAAGATAGAGAAGGACTTCACAAAGATATTTGAGTACAGTACTGACTGCCATTGTGCACCTAGCCAAATATAATTTCTTCTTTCCTTATATGAATGTATTGGGCTACTTTAAGTTCCTATTTTTTGAAAATATTATCTGAACCTCTATAGCTCCTTCATGATGTGAATTTATCTTACAGTACTGTTCCAGTTTTAAGTGAGAATATCGTGCCACTCTCAGAAGATTCTCTGATACATTTCACACCCACACCTGCAGAAAATGGTTCTGTTTTAAAGGTAAGAACATTTTGGGGCTGGAGCGATAGCACAGCGGGTAGGGCGTTTGCCTTGCACGCGGCCGACCCGGGTTCTAATCCCAGCATCCCATATGGTCCCCTGAGCACCGCCAGGGGTAATTCCTGAGTGAAGAGCCAGGAGTAACCCCTGTGCATCGCTGGGTATGACCCAAAAAACAATAAATAAATAAATAAATAAATAAATAAATAAAGGTAAGACCAAAGACTGTAATGAGCTGAATCTTGGGGTGTACCAGGATATCTGATGATTTCTAATTTATGGGATATGGGATATGGGATGCTGGGAATCGAACCCCCGTTGGCCGCATTCAAGGCAAACGCCCTACCCGCTGTGCTATCTCTTTGGCCCCCCAAAACCTGAAAATTTTTAATTAACTTTATCATATATCACAAGTAAATATTTGATTTGTATGCCTATTTTATATTAACCCAGACTTACTTAAAAATTTCGGGCCTGGAGCGATAGCACAGCTGGTAGGGCGTTTGCCTTGCATGCGGCCGACCGGGGTTCGATTCCCAGAATCCCTTATAGTCCCCTGAGCACCACTAGGAGTAAAAACCCTGAGTTCAGAGCCAGGAGTAACCCCTGTGCATCGCCAGGTATGATCCAAAAAAGAAAAAAATAATTCTTAGGCACAAAGGGATCATGAGTAGAACATTATTAAGCCCTGCTCTAAATGATAATCATATTATCAGCTCCCTCACAAGAGTATTCCAGGGTTTTGTTTGTTTGCTTGTTTTTTTAATGTTTGAATTTGGGGGGTTTGGGTGGTCTTTGTATTTTTAGTGTTCATTTGGATGCTGGCTATGCTTTCCTAGTGTCTGAAATAGAAGATGGCATGTAGTAGGCCTTGAGCATGGCTGTGGCTGGGTTCCAGGGGTCTTCAGCTGCCGGGGCTCTGCTCGGGGCGGGGAGGGAAACTCAACCTGCCCTGCTCCAATGGCCTTGGTGAAGTCAGCAAGGCACGGGGGCAAGAGACTCCTCCGGAACCCAGCAACAGCCACACTCAGGGCCCCTCTCCACACGTGCGGACAAGCCTCATGCATGAAGGAACTGACAGAGGAACCGAGGTGTGCGGGACCCGGGGCTGAGATCTCCAAGCCTGCTCAGATCGGGACTGGGCCTTCTCTACCCAGACCCCCCATTTTCCAGTAGCTTGGCAGCCACACCCACACACTGCCCCCAGCTCAGTAATCCCGTCAACAGCCAAGATCCAGAGACTATAAAACAGCACTCCCGGAAGAGAGTGACGCAGAGTCTCTTGCCCCCATGCCTGGCTGTCTTCACCGGGGCCACTCAGAGCAGGGTGGGTTGAGTTTCCCTCCGCGCCCCAAGTAGAGCCACGCAGCCTAAGACCTCCAGAACCCAGCCACAGCCATGCTCAAGGCCACACGGTCGCATGACATCTTATAGCCTAGTTCTCCCTCTCAGAGGACCTGGCAAGGTACCGAGAACATCCTGCCCACACGGCAGACCCTGGCAGGCTCTCCGTGGTGTATTCGATATGCCAAATACAATAACAATGATTGGTCTCCTTCGCCTTACCCTGAAAGAGCCTCTAATGCGGCATCACTGGGAAGAATGAGTAAAGAGAGGCTGCTAAAATCTCAGGGCTAGGATGAATGGAGACATTACTGGTGCCCACTCAAGCAAATCGATGATCAACGGGATGACAGTGATACAGTGATGTAGTAGGCACTAAATAAATATTTATCAGTTAAAATAAACTTTCTGAAGTAACCGGAACCTATCACTGGTTATGTTGCAAAATAACTAACTTGTCCTAAATCCTGCTTTTCCTGTATCCTCTTGCCACACACATACCAATTAAGAAATCACAGAAACTCAGTTCATTGCCCAGTTAATGTTTTTATTTTCGAGTTAAATAAAAAAAATTATATTCACAAATGAGCATTTACATATTCTTCCATAGGCACACTTATTGTAAAAACTAACCAATTATTTCCCAATAAAGAAATTAACTGTAGTTCCAAGACCCAGACTGCACATAGTATTTAGGAGTATAATTTTCAGACTTTTGGATTTAAAGAAACCTGACCTAAAATGCCTTCAATCAAGAAGCAGCCTTTCTGCTACTTAAAAATCCAAAACAATAGAAATAGTAGTATCTGTAATCATTGAAACTGTTAAGTATAATCTGAAAATATTTTTGGAACAGAGAATATATAATTCAAAGATTTACTGCAAACATAGTATGTAACAAATAAATACTGTCACTGTCACTGTCATCCCGTTGCTCATCGATTTGTTCGAGTGGGCACCAGTAATGTCCCTCATTGTGAGACTTATTTGTTACTGTTTTTGGCATATTGAATACACCACGGGTAGCTTGCCAGGCTCTCCGAGAGGGGCGGAGGAATCGAACACAGGTCGGCCGTGTGAAAGGCAAATGCCCTGCCACTGTGCTACTAGGCTTTGAAAATTCAAATATGAAGGAATCATGGTGTTTTATTTCAAACTGTGTATAGTCCATATGCAGAGAATTTTTTTTAATGCATTGTGGTAAAATAGTTCACAAACTATTTGGGGGTACTAGCCCAGGACATAGGTTGGGAAAATGGTGGAAAGGAGGAAAATGTAAAGAAAGAGTTTTACTCATATTTGGAAACATGACCACAAGAGTTACCGTGGCCTGAGGTAGAAGTAGACATAGGTGGAGGTACAGAGGGTATGCCCAGGATTCCAGCTCTAGCCCCAAATGGCCTCCTGTGCACCAACGGGTAAGCACCAGGGGGCTCTTCCCCTCCGGTGCATCGCCCTGAGTGCTGCCAGGGCAGCCCCAGTGTCCACTGTACTGCAGGGCGGGGGCAGCACCACCACCTCAGGCCTCTTCTTTGAAGCAAGTAGCCCTCCGTAGGCCTCCTTATCACTACTTGGGAGGGTCCCCTAACATGGATATGTACAAATGAAGGGCTTTTCTGTTGCTGTTGCTATGTACCATGCCCTAGATACTTATTTCTCTTATTTCCAGATGAGAATTGTGTCTTCTTTAAAAAATTTTTCTATATATACTCTACCCCCACCATGAATGTACATTACAGACTTATGTTCTTCATAGGATAACTTTAGATATAATTACACAAAGCATTGGTCAACATTTATGGGGAGGTAAGGGAAATATATACTTTAGGCCTTTGCAGACAGAAAAGCAGACAACATGTCCTCGTGTATCTGGATAAAGAACAATTGGAATTTAGGCATTTCCTTTACGTATTGTCTCCTGTGCTGTACTTTTTATGTATCCTGTCAATTCTAGGAACCGGGATCCAGGACAGTCTAAATATTACTAGTACTACTGCTTTTTTGTCACCAAGAAGAATAACCAAATTAAAAAGCACATAGCTTTTTCAAGTGTTTATTTCAACTTAATTCTGGTTATTTGTGAATTTGCTATTAGCTTTGATTCTACAGTGTCTCTGTTTAACAGTAAACACCAGACACACCTGGGTCAAAGGGATAAATTGGGAAGTTATGAAAAATTGCACTGTGATGACAAATAGACCAGGTAACAATATATTCTTCATCTTTCATAGGACGCTACAGATGAATTGGATGCCTTGCTTTTATCTCTAACTGAGAATCTAATTGATCACACAGTCACACCTCAGGTAAATATAATATTTCCAAATGAAAAGGAATTTCTCTTCTGAAAAAATATCCTGATCCATTTTTTTACCTTGCAACAGTTCAAAACGGTTTTTTGTTTTGTTTTGTTTTTTTGGGGGGGTCACACCAGGTGGTATCCCGGGTTTACTCTGGCCCTGTGCTCAGAGATCACTCCTGGCAGGGCTCAGGGACCATATAAAGTGCCACTGAAACCAGGTTGGCCACGTAGAAGGACACTGTATTATTCCTGAGGCCTCCTGTGAATCCATTTCTTATCTGTTTTGTCAACAATTGTTTTGAGGATATACTTTTGAGCATACACGTTGAGGATGTGCTATGAGATATATGTATCTTACTGGTAATTATATCTTCTTGACTTTCACAGTATCACTGTCACTGTCATCCCATTACTCATTAATTTGCTCGAGCGGGCACCAGTAGCATCTCCATTGTGATTTGTTACTGTTTTTGGCATATCAAATGTGCCACGGTAGCTTGCCAGGCTCTGCCGTGCGGGCGGGATACTCTCGGTAGCTTGCCAGGCTCTCCAAGAGGGACAGAGGAATCGAACCCAGGTTGGCCGCGTGCAAGGCAAACGCCTTACCTGCTGTGCTGTCACTTCTTGACTTTAGCACTTAAAAAATTCTTCTTCGAGGACTAGAGAGAAATTAGAGCAAATAACCAACAGAGTTCAATCCCTAGTACCCTATGTGGTCCCCAAACTCCACCACAAGTGATCCCCAAGCACAGAGCTGAGAGTAATCCTTCATCACGGTCAGATTTGGCATGAGTGCCACCCCCCAGGCCTGCCCTAATCTATCTTTGCCATCTTTTCCTCTTTGGATTGATACAAAAACCAACAGCCCTGACTTTAAGGTCTTTTTTTAACGGAGATATTTATTGCCTAGTGTATAGTTTTCTGTTCCTTTTATTTTTAACTTTTCCATGTATACATTGATTTTACTTCTTTGTTTTGAAGCTACACCTGGTGGTGTTTGGAGAACCGTGATGTGCTGGGGATCAAGTCAGGCTCTCACATGTATAGCCCTTTGAGCTATTCTCCCTGGCATATCCACTGACTTTATTTATTTACTTAGGGTCACACTCGGGGATGCTCAGAGTACTGTGCAATGCCAGGGATTGAACGAAGTGCCAGGCTTCAGAACAAAGCATGCATTCCAGCCCTCTGAGCCATCTCTTAGCCCCTGTTTTTTGGCTTTATTATTTTATTTTGTTTTTGGTTTGTGGCCACACCTGTTGGTACCCAGGGCGTACTCCAGGCTCTGCACTCAGGGATCACTCCTGGCAGTGCTCACAGGACCATATAGTGTACTGGGGATTAAACCAGGTTTGCCGTGAGCAGGACAACTGCCTTACCTGCTGTGCTACCTCTCTGGCCCCTGACTTTGGTATTAAATGAACCCTCTGTGAGCAATATTTTGCTGGTTCCTGATTCTAACTCTTCCTGTTAAGAGTTAGAATCTAACTCTAACTTTTCTCTGTTTTCTATGGTAAAAGTACATTTTCAGAATTTTGGTGGAGAAGTTTTGCTTTGTATTTTTATTTTTCTGGTGGATTATTTTTAAGAAATAAAGATCAGAATTTATATCATTGTGTTTTTAAAATAAGAACCTAACACCACCACCAGGTCAAGGACTAATCTAAGCCTTCATAAAAATAAGATAATTTTTTCCCCACCCCCACCTCCCAGGCCCTAAAATAAGGTAATTTTGATTATAATTCTACATTTACTAGTGGGGATCTAGAAAATTAAACATTATAAAGAATGTACCAAATGCCCTGTGTTTATTGCTGTTTTCTGCATGCATGATAATTAGAGAACGACCTGTATATAAGCAGTTTTTTCCTGTGTACTTCCTTTGTGTACGTTATTTGCTTGGATTAGTCACAGCCATTGTTTAAGGTACTGTCAAGAAAGCCATGATTATTTCTAATGAACTGAAATTTTAGAAAATAAATTGTCGATTAGTTATTAAGGGTAGTAGAAATCCTATTAAGTAAACTGTAAGTAGTACTAATTGGGAATAATAAAATTTTTTTTGTTTGTTTTGTTTTGTTTTTTTGACCATACTTGGTGATGCTCAGGGGTTACTCCTGTCCGTACACTCAGGAACTACTCCTGGCAGTGTTCAGGAGACTATTTGGTATGTCTGGGATTGAACTCAGGTTGATCATATGCAAGACAAACACTACCCACTGTACTATCTCTCTGGCCCCAAGGAGTAGAAAGATTTTAGATTAAAGTAGTGCAAAGAGAGACCGGAGAGACAGAACAGTGGGTAGGTTTACTTGCCTTGCATTTGGCCAACCCAGGTTCAGTCCCTGGCATCCCATATGGTCCCTCGAGGCCGCCACGAGTGGCCCAAAACAGAAATAAAAAGATAGTGTCTAGATAATGAGTTTCCTAAATGTCTTTAAAGCACATGTGTTATAAAGAGAATCCATCTCAACTAAAGACCGTTAAGAACTGCAGCCCCTCTATGTTCTCAGTAATAGTGCATTTCATATAGAGCATTATAATCGTGAAAATAAGTGTGTAAATTGTTTTTTAGGTATCTTCAGCATCCATGATAACACCCCGATGGATTGTGCCAGTAAGTTTATGATTCTACTATTTTTGTTTCAGACATTCAGAGTAAGGCCTCAAGGCTCCTATTTTTCCTTAAAGATGCGGCATATTAACAGAACTGTGCAGACTAGTGATTTAATCTTTTCTGTGTGCAAATGCTCAAGGACAAAAAATTAAAAAAAAAAAAAAAACTGAGGTGAGGGTGACAGAACAGACAAAATGAGCCCCGAGTACCAGGTCCGTCTTCCTTATGCCACAGTCAGTAGGGAAGGGGACTTGGAGCTGAGGTGCTCTTGGTGGCAGGTGTCCGCTGCTCAGGTGTGTCGTGTGTTTCCCACAGCAGAGCAATGTCCTTCGAAATGGACTTGCCGGCAGTGCATCGTCCTCGGCGGGGAAGGAGCCGCACAGCCACAGGGATGCCATCTCCCTCATCTCTCCCCCAGCGCCGTTCCTGGTGGATGCTGTGACTAGGTGAGGGAATTCATGTGACAGTGATCATCTGAACTGTCTTCTCCACTTTAAAGCCTCTCCTTAATGACTAAAAGATGCAACGATTTTCTTTCTCTTTTTTTTCAATTTTTTTAATTCTTTTTTTAAAAATTCATTTATTTGTATGTTATTTTAGGTAATAAGGTTACCAGATTGTTAAAGCTTCTGGTATTGGTGTAGTTATTTCACACCTCGGCATGAAGGTGCCCACCAGCCGCCCCCAGGTCTATGTCACCTCCAGCCCAGTGTTCCCTTCCCCCAGCTCTCCTCCCATTATTTGTTGATGACCGCTTATGTGTTTTGTACACACACTAACCTCCCTAAGTACTACCTAGGTCCTTGAGAGCCTTACACTTACTGTCCCTTAAAAGATGCAGCAGTTTCACCACATTTATGATTGGGGTTAAATTGGTTTGACTAGGGAAAATTGAAGAGCTTCTCAATTGAATTTGTCTTAAACAAAAAATAGACACAACCATCATTCAGCTTAACTATGAACAAACATCCCAGCGTATACTAGATTGTTTCCATGTTTTCCTTGCATGTACGTACAGTTGAACTGAGGATGTGATGACAAGTGGTTTCTTACTGCTTTGCTATTTGAGAAATGTGGATCGGTCAGGGAATCTGTCCAAGAGCACACAGGAGGCTGGGACGAGGTGGCGGTGACGGTCTCTTCAGGCAGGCCCCTGCTCACTTCCTGCAACCTGTCCCAGTCGGTGCTCAAAGAAAACGAAAAGGGAAAGGAATTCCTGTGAACTGAATGGTCACTTTCCCACTTAGAAGAATATTAATTCTAGTTTTTGACTTTCCAGCAAACAAAGGATTCTTTTTACTCAGAATAGGAAGGACTCTATTTCACCTCTTTTTAACACCTTCATATGCTATCCTTGTAGAGCACTTAAAAATTTAAGATTTGGTTATATTATCTTGATGTCATTGATTGACAAGAAATATTCACCCATGTTCAACAGAAGATCTCATTTTGTTAATAAACACATTAACTTTTAATTTCCTTTCAGAAATATCACAAAATTTATATTGTTTTTCAAACTGCCACTGTAGCAAGCCTACGAGTATTTAGTCATAGATATGAAATCCAATGTCTAATCTAATTTTACAATATTATCTTTGCTTGTGCCACTCTGAACTCAGACTCTTTGTCACCCTGAATATGATACTGCTTCTCTGACCGTGTCAGGAAAAATCCTCTCTTTTAATCCGTGAAGGAGTGCTGAAAGCCAGAGCCTCAGCACTTTTTGTATACTTTTAAGCCTCAGAAGTATTGTGCAGAAACAGTCAAGTTGAGGAAGTTAGCACGAGATAGTTAAGAGGTTAATCATAACCATAACTGTATTAGTCACCTATTTCTGAGTAAAATGTTATCACAAACTTTAGCAGCTTTAATCAGCACACATTATTAGCTCACTGCTGTGGGTCAGAGGACCACACAGGTCAGTGTAACCGCTGCCCTGCTTCCGAGTCCCTCCAGGGGCCGCACTGAATGGTCCCCAGTCCTGGTTACTGACAAATTTCATTTCTGAAGAATAGTTGGACTGATAGCCTCAGATTTGGGTGACAGTCCAGAAGCTCTGCTCTTCGTAATGGCCCTGTGGGTCTCTCGGTCTAATTGCTTACTCCTTAAAGTGAGCAAGCGAAGAACAGTGGAATCTGCCAGAAGCCTGGAAGTCAGAGGTCATATACTCTAATCCTAGAATTGCTGGCCCTGGACAGAGACTGTAGTAGCAGGACTTGCCATATCCCACGGGAGGTGATGGCACGGGACTGGAAGTACCAGGAGGTGGAGCACACTGGGGCATCATCTTAGAGTCTTTTCATTGTAAAAATGGTTAGCAAGAGAGTGTAAGGCATATGCTCTGTGGCCCACATCACAGCCTTCGAAGTGTACTATCTCTCACATACCCACTTTTCATTTCTCTTACTTACTAAAAACAAAAAGGCTTAACTCCTAGAGATCAAGCACCCTAGGTGGTCAGTGGTTGAAAGGACATCCAAAGAGGCTTTCAGAATGCCAGTAGTGATCTGCTCCTCACCCACCTGTTGATTCAAAGGTGTGTTCAGTTTGCAAAAAGTTTGCTAGCTGTGAAGTCCTTATCCATGTGCTTTTCTGTTTTGTGTTCAGAAATATTGCAAAATTTATATTATTTTTCAAATTATATTACATTTCAAATTATGTCTCCTCTTATCTCTGTTATAATCAGTAGGATATTTTTTAACCTATGTCCAGGTCCCATCTCTACAGATTCAGAACACCCAAAGGTGTTCTCTATGTAAAATAATCTGGCAGAGAACCTCAGTCAGTTTTGAAAGTAGCTGAAGAATGTAAGACTAAAAGGGGAAGGAATGGAAATTGCAGAAATAAAAAGCAAGTCCATCCTCATTGCAGTTTCCTGGAAAGGCTCAGGAATTGGAAGTCTTTGTGAAAATATGGATCCAAGATGAAGCTGAGAATGTGAGGCCTGGTTGAATCTGTGTGTGCTTTCAGAACCTCCCCTCCTCGCCCCCCCCTCCACACACACACACACACATACACACAGCCTTGCTTAGTAGCGTTTCTGCAGCAGCCCGACAGGTCAATGAGGCTTTGGGTTTAGGAGTTTAAGTCCACACACTGCAGAGTGAGGTCTCTTACCATCCGTTCTTTCCACAACTTCTAGAAATGCTGTTGGCCAAGTATAAGTGTCTCCATGCGAAATCAAGTGTTTTCTGGAGAAACTGACTGTCGAAAGAGAAAAGAGCCTGCAGAGTCTAACATTAGTCGATCATTAGCCCTGACAAAATTGCCAGGAATCTGCCTGAAGACCTGGCCTGGAAGCTTGTTAGTGGATGAGTTTGCGCACACGTGCACAGCTTCCAAACTTTATTCTTTACCAGGGCTGGGGGGCTCCCTCCCAAGTGGTGCTCAGGGGGCCCAAGGGCTCCTTCTGGTGATTCTTGGCCAGCTGCACTGGTAGTTCCATGTAAGGGCCTGAGGATGTGATGCTGGGCTTATCCAGGCCACCATGGTAGTGTCCAGGGGCCTCCAGGGCCACACCCAGCATGCTTGGAGGCCTGAATTCTACCCAGCAATGTTCCTGACAGGACCTGGGGGACTGTGTGGTGCTAAGCATTAAACCAGAGTATCTGCTTGCAAGGAATAAGCCTTAATAACTCTACTAACTCGCTGGCCCCTTCCAGTGCTTCACTCAGATATGAATAGGCTCCTTTGCTCTAAAATATGATGAAAACTGAAGTTCCTAAGATGCTTGAGAAACGCCTCTAACAAGTAAACTAAGAAAGGAGAAAGTAAAGGCAAGAGCAGCCAAAACAACAGGAGGTAGAGTTGTGAGAAGAGTCTCCATCCATATAACATAACAGTATTTTTTCCACTTTATTTTTTTATTGAATCATCGTGAGATACAGTTCCAAAGCTTTCATGTTTGAGTTTCAGTCATACAATGATCGAACACCCATCCCTCCACCAGTGCACATTTTCCACTACCAGTCTCCCCAATATCCCCCCCATCCCAGCCCTCCCCCTGCCTCTATGGCAAACAATTTCCCCCATAATCTCTCTTGGGCATTATGGCTTGCAATACAGATGCTGAGAGGCTATCATGTTTGGTCCCTTATCTACTTTTAGCACTATCTCCCATCCTGAACCATCTCTCCAACCATCATTAACTTAGTGACCCTTCTCTATTCTAGCTGCCTTCTCCCCCAGCTCATAAGGCAGGCTTCCAACCATGGCGCAATATTCCTGGCCCTGTCTCTACTGTCCTTGGGTGTTAGTCTCATATTATGATATTCTATATTCCACAAATGAGTGCAGTCTTTCTATGTCTGTCTCTCTTTTTCTGACTCATTTCACTTAGCATGATACTCTCTATGACCATCCACTTATAAGCAAATTTCATGACTTTATCTTTCCTAATAGCTGCATAGTATTCAGTATATTCTGTAGATCTACCATAGTTTCCTTAACCATTCGTCCAATAACAGTATTTTTAGAGAAAAAGAGCAAAAAATAATATTGTTAGAAATTATTAACCATGGGCTGGAGTAATAGCACAGCAGGTAGGGCATTTGTCCCTCGAGCACCACCAAGAGTAATTCCTGAGTACATGAGCCAGGAGTGACCCAAAAAGCAAAAAAAAAGAAAGAAAGTATTAACTGTGTGGAAAATAAAATCGTAACAGTATGGAGTGAGAAAAATCTCCAAAATAATAGGACAAAAAGATGAAAAGTAGGAGAGAAAATAAAATTGGAGGATTGGTCTACAGAGTTCAGTATTTGAATCATCAGAGGTCCAGAAAGGACAGCAGAGGAGATAAAAATGTAAATATTATCAAAGAGAGGAATAGAGGTTTTCCGGATTTTTTGTTTTTAAACAGGCCCACTAAGTACCCAGTACCAGAGACTAGAGATAGATAGGACTGAGAAACAGATAACTTCAGATTATGAAGATAAGAAAGGATTTAAGTCTGCAGAGGAGGGATAAATCCTTAGAGGGGCCAGAGGCATGGCTTAGAGGCCTGGGGCACATGTTTTACATGTGGGAGGTCTGGGTTTTGTTCCTGGCACCCCATGAACTTTCAGCACCTCTGAGAGTGAACCCTGATCGCTGAGCCAGGAGTAGCCTCTGGATACCCTACTGGGATGGCCCCCAAACAAAAACAAGCACAAAGAAAGATTGCATTCTGAGGGTTCAAAGGTTGGTCGTCAGAATTTTAGCAGTCTTGACAGCGCATGGCAGTCTGTTCCAAATACAGTTCCAGCACAAGCTAGCAGGAAGCAGGGCCTTCAGAATTCTAGAGAATTATTTTTCACCTTGAGTTTTATATCTATACAACTAATAAAGTGAGGTTAAAGAAACTTTCAGACGTAGGAGTTCTCCGTGCTTCCTCAGCAAGCTTCTTATTGGAGAATGACTGAGTTCAAAACCAAGTGATTTGCCAAGATAGGATGGTGTGGGATCCAGGAAACGGGTGCAGGAATTTGCCAGGAGAATTGGAAGGGGAAGTTTTCCAGGGTCGCAGAATCTAGGAAGGATCCTGTACAGATCAAAAGAGGGGGGCAGATGGTTGGAAACCTTCCTAAATACGGGGGGAGAGAGCAGTTGGGATAGAGAAGGGACCATTATGACAATGACGGAAGGGCTCACTGTGGGTGTATGCTAGAAGTGGGTTAAGGACCAAGCATGATTGCATGATGGCCTCTCAGTATCTGTATTGCAAACCATGATGGCCAAAGGGGGTGCGGGGCAGGGGGGAAAAGTGGGGGGTGGGGAGGGAGGGGAAGGGGGAGAGAGATATAAGTGCCTGCCTCGATTGGGGCTGGGGCGGGGGGAGGGGGACAGGAGGGATATAGGGGATATCAGTGGTGAGGAATACAGACTGGTAGAAGGATGGGTGTTGGAACATCGTATGACTGAAATCCAATCACAAAAGCTTTGTAACTGTATCTCACGGTGATTCCACTTAAAAAATAGAAATAAAGGCGGGGACAGAGTTCCAGGAAGGATATTGCCAAGAAAAATACAAAAACTTGTGGCCTGCCTTAATTTCTCTTGAATGCCATGTTTGAGAGTCACCATCCTGTCTGTGCATCTAGAGCATACACTAGAAATAAGTGCCGAGGGGCCACAGCGGTGGGTAGGGTATTTGCCTTATGTGTGACCAACCTGGCTTCTATCTCAGGCATCCACTTGGGAAGGGAAGGGCGGGGCGCGGCAGGGCCAGTGATTCCTTCGTGAATCAGTGAAGGGCTGCAGTGCTGTCACCTCTTTGCGTGTAAGGCTCACTCCTCACCCCAGCCTGCACAGTCCTGCCTGTGGCCCCCATACAGCTCAAGTGAGCAGACCAGCAGGGCAGCAGCAGGCCACCGAGCCTCTGCAGAGCAGCACAGAGCAGTTGCCCCTCAGGCCTGCGTGTTTGCCCTCAGGCTCAGCGTCGGGATTGCCCTAGACACTCCTGACTCGTTCAGAAAGAGTTGTGTGCTATATTTTAATTCAAGACAGCAGAGGAAACTGGTATCATCAGGTTTAATGTCAAGGTGAAATAAATGTTCCTTATCAAGAAAGCACCCTTCTTTCCCTGGAATACCTTATTGCTCAATGAGGCGGTGCTACATATTTCTTGAGGCTTGTAATGGACTCTTGGTGTGCACTTCCTGTGGAGAAATGCAAGTGGCGGCCACCCTAGAGGGGCACGTTGAATGACCCCGTCTCTCTTCCTTTCAGCTCTGCTCCAGCTTTGGCTGAAGAAGCCGTCTCAAAGCCGAAGTGTCTACTGACCACCGAGCTCTGAGGGACCGCCTCCCCGAACCCACCTGGAACTGGACCGCCCAGCACCCTCCCACAGCCCCTCTGGCAAGCACTCTCCTCGTGAAACATGGGCATTTAGGAGCCCGTTTTTGTAAAAAGCTTACCTAGATTTGGCTTCAGCTGCATGACAGAGAGCAGCTTATGTTTTCCATTCAACTGGAAGGGTTTAATTACTCCATGTTTTTGCCACGATGAGGGAATATAGTCTTCTACTTTCTACAATGTTAGCGCAGTTACTCAAAAGAAGGGATCCGGTTTGATCGCTTCCTCTTCAAACTCTTGGCGCCACCTAGTGGCCATTACTGTTGACAGTGCCTCTGCAGCAAAGCCCCACGGGTGGGGGGAAGTGAGGGGTCACCTCTTCCTCCTTGAATGTTTCTTCTCTGACTAGTGTCGGGTTTGGGGTCCCTGATCTGAACACCTATTGGGGAAATCGCACTTTCCTTCCATCCAGAAGTCAGTATTCAAGAAATTCACAGGGACACTATATTAAGGGCAAGCCTCTTCTCCCTGCCCCGCCCCTACCCTCCCCCCTGCTGTTTTTATAGTACTAAAGAGAAGTTTAGGATACGCTGAGTTTTCAGGTATCTCCCAAAATTTGATGGTATTAATACTCACTGTGTTCACACTTAAAGTTTACACCAATGTAAGAGAAAGCCTTGAGAAGAGCTATTAATGGCCAACATTAATGACCCTGCCCTGGTCACCCCTGCCTTCCCCAGAAAGCACTTGCGTGCACATACCGATTTCACTAACTTTCCAGCTGGGAAGGAAAATGGTGAGTTTCAGAGTTTCTTGAGCCTTTTTATCCTCTAGCTTAGAACTGCACGTTTTCCTGAGCCGGGTGGGGGATGGGCCGTTCTAGGCTCTGGTGCTGAAGGAACAGCTGAGAGGTTGGTGGGGCTCTCCTTACTCCTCAGGGGACTGGTGTGGATGAACGTAGGCTTTCTTTCCTTTGACATGCGCTGAATACATTTGAGGCTTGTAAACTCTGGAGGGAAAAAAGAAAAACAAAACAGCACCCTGAAAACAAAGCTATCGGAACAGAAAAAGAGAATTAGTGTGGAAAATTTTGTTTCTTGAGCACCTTCCCTGTCTGGAACAGACCACAGCATACTGAAAGAGCTCACATCTGTTTGTCAGGAGTTTCATGTTCAATTTTGGAGATTGAAAAATCTATATAGCATTTCCCCATCCTTTTGATGTACCAAAAAATATATATGTAATCCTGGATGCTAGAGTGGTAAATACACATGCTCATTCTAGAAAATAGAAAAAAGCAGACAAATCGCTACCTGCAGTCTTAACACCCAGAAAAACAGTTTTTTTTTTTAAAGCCTTAGAAATGCATATGTCTCAGTTGCTATGGGAAAGAAAGCGGAAGACTGCGAGGGTAAAGCCTTTGTTAATCCCTGTTATCAAGGACTAATGTGAAGCTGTACCCCTTGGAATTTGTTTCTGCGTTTTCTGCCCTGATGTGTGCACGGAATTGCGTTGATTTACACTCTTAGGCTCAGAAGAACATCCAGTTTTATGCTCTTTGAAGCCCCGTGGTTTGGGGCCCCCCTGGGCTCCGTGGAGCATAATCATCCTCAGGCAGACACACACTAGTGTCTGACTGGAAAGCTCAGGAATTTTAATCTTGTGCTGTTTCCCAGGGAGCTGTGAGGACTGGAAACCACTTCTACACAAAACAGTTTTGCTGAAGTGAGGAAAGTTGGCACTTCTTGCTGGCTGCCTCTCCTTCGCTATTGTTCTAAGCTTGTGAAGCTCATTGGAGGAACTCTTGCCAGGTTTTAATTGTAAAACAGATTTTCTCATGGCTGTGACACCTAGCACCAGGGGCTTGACCCAGGACAATTTTGGACTGGATGTCCCGTTTTCAGTGTCCTTTCCACCCTAGAGGCACAGCGCTGTGAAGTTGTACATCTTTAACCCCGAGTAGCTAGGGCTTCGCTGCCTTAGACAGCCTCCGTTTCCCATCCAGTTAAGGAGGTAGCACCGCCCTCACCCTAAACGTTCTAATCTTTAGGAATGAAGTGATTGGAAATATTCAGTAGCCATCTGTCTTCGGGTTCCTGCTCTCGCAGGTGCGCTGTGGAGAGGAACTTTCTGAAGATTCCCTTGAGTCTCATTGTAATGAAAATCCATCTTGTGGCCTTCTCTGAAGCAGGAAATTCAGGAATGAATGTGTCAAGGGTCCATCAGCTCCGGTGGATTGATACACGTCAGGTGTGGCTCAGAGGTCGCATGCTTGCCTGGCACGTGTGGGGCCCCGGGCTCATTCTGAGGCACCACACACACAATCTGTCTAAAGTTCTGCTTGTTTCTGCAGTTGGTAGCACCCCAGATTGTGCCCGCACTCCCCTTATTCTTGGCTGCGGGGTGGTGGCTGGGGCAGGCCCTGAGGAGCTCTGAATGTGTCTTTGGGTGGGGGGCATGTGGGAACAAGGATGCTGGCCATGAGGTGTGAGCGAGAGTGGGGAGAGCGTCAGTGGCACCAGGGGCTGGTGGCAGGGGCTGGTGGCCTTCAGGGCACCGTGTGGGATCACAGGAAACTGTCTTCCACCCCTTCTCCGGGCAGACAAAATAGCCCTGCCGTGGCTCTCAAAGACAGTGGGCCAGGAAGTTTTCCTGTATCGCCTTGCAGTTTCCAGGCAATGGCATAATATAGTTTAAGAATAAATATTGGCAGCGTTTAATTAATTCAGCAGTAATGAGGTGCTTGAAAAGTGGGCAGGAACAATAGTTTATTTGAGGACGGGGCTCGGAAGCAGTGAGCAGAGCTTCCTGGGCAGGCCACTTGGAGGTGATTTATAGCCGAGATTACAGGCAGGATGGGCATCACCCGGGCTCTGGGGTTACTTTCTTCCAGGTGTCCAGGCCCAGATTGACGCTGGGAACTCACTGGGCACTGTGGTGCGAGGACATGAGACTCGGAGCCTGTGTCAGGCGGCGGGGCAGCTCCTGTCCTGGTTGCTGTGTGCCTGCCCAGTGCCCTGCAGTGCCCAGAGAACTCTCTGACCAGTCTGAGGGACAGTGCTGGCAGGGGAAGGTGCGGCCCCAGCGTAGACTACAGCAGGTTGCTGTGGCCGCCCCCCAAGCCCCGGCCTTTCTCTTATCACTGTTGGTTTCGTCTTCCAACTAAAGGGCCCCCTCATTTCCTCCTGGCCCCAAGGACTGACTCTGGAGCCTGCAGAATCTAGACAAGGCCTTATTAGCAGCTTTTCTCACTTTCTCATGTTGGTGTAAGAAAAGTTCTTTAAAATATATATATATATATATATATATATATATATATATATATATATATATAGTTAGAGTCTATCTTTCGGGGCTGGAGCAACAGTACAGCGGATAGAGCATTTGTCTGCCTTGCAAGTGGCAGACCCAGGTTTGATTGCCAGCTTCCCATATGGTCCCCCCAGCGCCGCCAGGCGGGAATCCTGAGTGCAGTCAGGAGTGAGCCCTGAGCACCACCTGGTGCAGCCCAAACCAAATAAGAGTCTTTAACTTTCTGTTTCCCCTGGTCTACTCTGATGCAGTCCCAGGTGTGCTGTGGGAAGTGAAGGGTGGGTTTCCGGTTCCAGCTTTGCTGCTCCTTCCCTTCCCGGCCTCTGTCTGCCTTGGAGAAGCCCCCAGTGGAAAGCCCTGGCCAGGGTCCCTTCAGAACCCTCAGCTGAGCAGAATTACTTGGCAGAGAGAAAAGTCCCTACTGTCTCTGTGCTTTGGGGGCCACACCCAGCAGCGCACAGGGGCTGCTCCCTCATCCAGGTGGGTGGCAGCCAGGCTTTCTACCGTATGTGGGGCACGTGCTCAGCCCCTTGTGCTCTGTCTCCCCCTCAGTCTCTCCTATTTTGGGGGGTGGGAGGGCATACCTGGTGGTGCTCAGAACTTACTCCTGACTGTGCTCAGGGACCATATGGGATGCCAGGGGTTGAACCTGGGTCGGCCATGTGCAAGGCAGGCAGGCACCCGGCCCGCTGTGCTGTCACTCCAACCCTCGTCTTTCCCTCTTTGCTCTAAGGGTCCCAAGAAGCAAACTTCTTGTGCTCTCCTTTAGGGCAGGGGCAGTGCACTTTCTGCAAAGATGCTCCACCCTGAGCTCTCTGTTGTGCACCTGCTCTGGGCAGCCAAGTGAACACACATGCATAGCCGTGTTCCAGGAAAGCCTGACCAAAGCAGGAGCAGAGGGCTGAGATCAAACCCTGTGGAGGAGAGGAGGGGCTCCCCGGGTGTTGGGCAAGACTCCTGTCGATCCTGCTGTGGCCTCTGACATGGGGCGGCACCTGACATTCCCAGACACCGGCGTCTCCGTTCCATCTGGACAGGATGCAGGCCTGGCCACCCAGCTCCCAGTTCTCTGCGAGGCCTCACCAGTGTCTGTCTAACTTATCTTGCCCTCAGCCTCTTAGTTGCTTAGAGACCTAGAATCCTCTGCGAACCGAAGAATGTGCATTTCCCCCCGCCCCGGACATCTCAGCACTGTTTCTTAAGGGATCAGAAGTTGGAAGCTTTTATTACTGATTAGCCCCCAGTATGAGGACGGACGTCTGGAATACAGATCCTTCCCTGAGCAGGGCTCTGCTCTTCCCGGGTCCGTGGAGCTGTGGTTCTCTCCCAGTCTGGAGAGAGGGCTGGGAAGCTTCTTTAGCCTGTTGCTTGAGGCAGTATTCCAGTCACTTCTCAGGATTTCTTCCTGTTGGAGAGGTTTGGACACAAATCTCTTGTTCTTCGTCTCTCCCTCTCTCGATGTGACAGTCATGAGGACCACACTAACTATGTCATGTTTACTTTTTATAGATGTGAGGCATTGCAGTAGCCTTGAAAGTGTAATTTATTTTTATATCGCGTGCACTGTTCACTGTGTCCCATGGTTTTCCCTGCCTTGCATTAGACACGCTGCACTGAACTATGAGTTTGTACACTGAAATGACGGTTGTAGACGTGACCACAATAAAGCTTTAGTGAGATATTTATGTCTGGATCAGCCATTTCTGTTTCTTGCAAGCGCGTCACCTACATGTGGGCCTTTTCTGGCTTCCTCAAAATTGTTAGGCCAGCGTTGCCCTTAATAGGACCATGAGTGAGCGAATGCCACAGCTTAGCAAGGCGTGCATGGAGAGTCAGGCACTTATAACACTTAGAAACCTCAGGGGTTGTAATCAAATATTGTGAACTACGTGAACTACTTTATTAAAAAGAAGAAAGACAGAAAGAAAGAAAGAAAGAAAGAAAGAAAGAAAGAAAGAAAGAAAGAAAGAAAGAAAGAAAGAAAGAAAGAAAGAAAGAAAGAAAGAAAGGAAAGAAAGAAAGAAAGGAAGGAAGGAAGGAAGGAAGGAAGGAAGGAAGGAAGGAAGGAGAGAAGGAAAGAAAGAAAGAAAGAAAGAAAGAAAGAAAGAAAGAAAGAAAGAAAGAAAGAAAGAAAGAAAGAAAGAAAGAAAGAGAAAGAAAGAAAGAAAGAAAGAAAGAAAGAAAGAAAGAAAGAAAGAGAAGGAAAGAAAAGAAAGAAAGAAAGAAAGAAAGAAAGAAAGAAAGAAAGAAAGAAAGAAAGAAAGAAAGAAAGAAAGAAAGAAAGAAAGAAAGAAAGGAAGAAAGAAGAAAGAGAGAGAGAAAGAAAGAGAGAAGGAAAGAAAGGCAAGCTAGCTCAGGGGTCAAACTTGCTTAGCCTGGAAGGCACAAAGGTCACTCCTGGGGAGTCCTATGGTGCTGTAGAAATTGTAGCTCTAACACGGCTTCGTCCCCGTGAGGCCTTGGTGAGGGCATGGGACAAGCCTGTGCCTCCTTCCTGTGGCACATCCCGGTGGCTGGTTGATGGGGGCAGCGCTGCCGGGGTGTTTTCAGCACTCATTGGACAGAGGCTGCCGGCAGCAGAGGGTCTGCACCAGGCCTCGGAGACGAAGCCTCACCTTGTGTAAAGAGCGACAGGTTTGCAGCTTTGTGTTTTTTGGTTTTGTTTTTTTCAGATTTTGTTATTTATTTTTGGTTTGGGGGCAGTGCTCAGGGGTTACTTCTGACTCTGTGCTCAGTAATTATTCCTGGTGTGATCAGGAAGCCATATGGGGTGCCAGGGATCAAACCCAGGCCGGCCGCATGCAAGGCAAGCACCCTCTGCCCTACCTCCGGTACTATTCCTCCAGCCCCTAAAGAATCAGGTTTTGGAACCGTTTTTGTATGATTTCTTACCAGAGTGTAGCAGTACACAAACAGGCCCTACTGGCACGCTGCCCGTCATCCTGTTGGCCTTGCTCTTTGACATGGGCTGAGCCCAGTCCTGCCTCCTGCCTCCTGCCTGCGAGACAGTGTGGGTTCTGGAACCCGTGTCTAAGGCCCTCTTCCTCCCTGTGCCCAGATGGCTCCCCACTCGCCCCATCTGGGGATGTGCGACCCTCACACACAGCTCCTCACAGTGCTCTGCTCCTGCCCCATGCCTGCCTGCACTGCTGCCTCTCGGCGACTCCCCCTGGTTGATGCCCCCCCTCTCTCCTGGGTCCCATTGAGTCCCCGTCTGCCCACCCTCTTGGCCAAGTTGCATCTGGCTTGAGCTCTGTTACTGCCTCCCAAGAGTCTCCCTGCATGCAGTCAGCTGAATCCATTTTCCAACCATAGCCAGTAACTGGGGCCACATTCCTCTACTGCATCGAAGCCCCAGTGGTTTTGCATTGCCCCAAACAAGAGTCCAAACTCCATTGATAGTTCCGAGGCCCGGCTCCTGGCTGCCCAGCTTCCGTTTCTCTGAGGGGCCCTACCTGGGCCTGCCCTCCCGCAGCCAGAACACGGTGGCCCCCAGGGCCCTTGTTCCCGCTCAGGTTTGGCATCTCGCCCTCCAGGTGTCCCTCAGACTGATGCACCAGCCACCACCCTCTGGGATGTTTGCAGACTGGTGTAGCCAAGGCCCCAACGGGTGTTTTTTTGTTTCTGTAACCACGGTGCCAGAAGAAAGGTTTGATTGCCGAAGTAGCCACTTCAAAGATGGTGCTCTCAACCAAGCCGCATCACCAGCCACGGTATTGGGAAGGAGCCAGCATCTCCGCATAGGCTCTCTGAGGCGCCTTTGTTTCAGAGATCCTGGTTAATTTTTTAATAAATGACCACATGCATTGCTTGTTTCTTTGCTTTAAATGATTGGTTATGTGCTAAGTCTGCCAATAAAGAGTGAGCCTCGGGGGAGACAGGCCCTGGTTAGTTCTCTCCCCTCCATTGACATCCAGGCGTGAGTGGAGCCTCAGAATTCTGTGCTCCCTTCCCCTGGCCCCTGGACGGTGGCCCTGCAAGGCCAGGTGTGCCGGGTGATTTCCATTTCCTTTGTTTGTTTCCCAGTAGTACCTGCTGGAGGGGACCTTGCAATCAGAAACAGCCCCAGGGCCAGTCCTGCCCTTGTGAGAAGCGCCATCTGTGGTTACTGGTCAGCCTAGGCACACACAGCAGTCTGCCCTCAGCACAGAAGCGCCAACCTGGCTTGCAGTCGGTGCTCAACTATGTGTTAAGTGAAAGCGCAATCAGCTAATCAGGTCCCACACACAGTAGGGCCCTCCTATCTCCTGGACTCAGGGTTTCCTGTTTGCTCCTTGTCATAACTTCTGAGGTCTCTCCGGGAAGAGAGCCCAGGAAGGCTGGCGGTCAGTAGGCAGTGGACAGTGGACCATGCACTGACCCAGGCCTGTTGGACTCTGATGCCCTCACCCAGCCATTCCCCCATCCCAGGCTGTCGTGGGGACATTTGGCCTGGTTTGCTGAGTTTGGGTTCCTGACACAGGAACTTTTCCAGTGCTGGAGCCCCAAACAGGCCAACAATGCACACAGGGAGACCTTATCACTGAATTCACAGACCCCTTTCACAGCTGTTGCCACATTTCTGTGTTAGCTACTTGATGTTTATCTTTTAATCCTTTATTGTTATTTTTTTTAAATAATCTCATTCTAAAATCTTCATCACAGTTGTGATGGGTTGTTTATAGTTTTGCTAATCAGCAAACCAACCCAGTTCCTGGCTTACTTCTCTCCCATCAACCCCCTCCCCCATCCCGGGGCTGAGCTTGCTGTGTTTTGTGGGGGGCACTGTCCGGCCCTGCGCTTCCCCAGACCTCTGTCAGTGCCATGTCTGCTCCGGGGGCTCCCGGTGGGCTCGGCCCGGGCACCCGCCTTCAGCAGCCCAGCCTCCAGCGAGGGCTGCTTTCCTGCGGCGACTGATGACTAACCTGGCAATGAAGGTTGGGGCAGGGAGTTGGTCATCGACACAGCTGGGCCTTGTCACAGCCCGGATCCCACCTGGTTAGGTAGAGTCAGATGCCCAGTCCTGCTCTTCGGGAGTCTGGCTGATGTGGGCTCGCTCAGAACTCCGTCCCTCCCCAAGCAGGAGGCCGAGCACACTTGATCCGGGCCCGTGGACTCCTCCCGCCTGCCCGCCCCCGGCCGTCTCCACACGGGGCAGCTCCCTGGGGCCCAACCAGCCTGACCACGCACTCCAGCCCCAGCGTCACAGGACAGTCGGCCACACACAGACCCGCACAAAACGAACTTGCCCTGTTAGGCCAGCCTGCACGTGGCCTCGAACTTCAGGCGTGTTCTCGGCTCCAGAGCTGCAGTGCAGAGGCAGGCAGGGCACCCGGGGCACAAAAGGAAGGGGCACTGTACCCACCCACCCACACAACACGGTGAGGACACACCTCTTTTTATTTTTTCTCTTTTTCTTCCCCGTCCCCACCCCCCCCCCCACACACACACAACCCTCCGACCCCTTGTGGATGCCAGTAGGGGACCCGGGCGGTGGGGGGGGCCTGGCTGGCTGACAAGAGGGGACTCTCCCACACACCCCAGTAGGAGTACACACCAGTAGGAGACCCCGTGGGTGGGGGGTCCTGGCTGGATGTGCAACTTTTTATTTTGCACCCTGGTCACCTCACTTCCTTTTGGGGGGAGGAGGGAAAGAAGGGCTTCCTCCCTAAACAGAAGCTCCCTGTTTTCTCAGCCACACTGGACATTCAGTGGGGCCCAAGAAAGGGGTGCTGGAGGCCACCTCAATAGGCCCGCAGAGATGCACTGAAGACTGGTGTGTACCTGGTGGTACTGGGGACGGGACCCAGGTCGGCTGCGTGCCAGGCAAGTGTCTTCATGGCCGTGCCACCTCTCCTGACACTCCTCATTTCCCCCTGCTCCGGAGGGCAGGATGCTGTGCCCCAGATCTTTGAAAAGGCCCTTGAGGAAGGGGCTTGGCTATGATCCTCAAAGGGTTCCTCTCAGCCCAGCCGTGCGACAACCTCTGAATCTGACGCCAGAGCTTGGAAGCTGGGGTGAGTCGAGAGAACTGTGCGGAAGCACCCCCTGTCACAGACACAGCAGCTCAGAGATGCCCGACCTGGCAGCCCCAGAACGGGCCAGTACTGGACCCCCTACCCAGGGCGTGATGCCCTTGGTAACCACAGGGGGGCGCTGCCGCCTCGGGAAGTCCTGTGACATGCAGGTGGAGCCACCTTTGCTTGAGATTGCTGGCAGGTGGCGCCTGGGAAGGGCAGGACCTTAGGGACTGGGCGTGGGTCCCCATGCGCCTGGGTGGAGTTCCTTCTGACAGATGCCACCTCACCAGGAAGAGAAAGCACTAGGCAGGGTTCCACCCCCAGGACCCCGGCAGGCTCCTGAGCCTGCTGAGCTGGTGCTCAGTGCAGCTTTAGCTTCCGCCCTTGGGCTCTTCTCTCTGCACCTAGAAGCCAGCGCCCTGTCCACACCTGTGCCTCTCCCCAAGGCACACAGGCCCCAAGGCGCTGCCCTGGCTCCGAGTTTAGATGGGAGGTGGGTGCTTGTGTATCCAGAGTCCCCAAGCTTCCTTCCCACGGGAAAAGCCAGCCAGGCCTGCAGATGGCCGTGTCCTGTCTTGCCACACTCTTGAACAGACGACAAATGTAACTTGGTCACATGACTCTTTTTTTTTTTTCTTAAGGACTTAGGGGACTGGAAAGACAGCACAGGGGTTAAGGAGCTTGCCTTGAGCATGACCTAGCCCGGTTTGATTCCCCATATGGTCTTCCGAGCACCGCTAAGGGTGATACTTTTTGGTGTATACCAAGAAAAAAACAAAAGGAGGGAAGGATTTTAAAAACACTGCTAGACTGCCTCATGAGCTGGGAGAGAAGGCAGCTGAAATAGAGAAGGGAGCACTAAGTCATTGATGATTGGAGGGTTCGGTCAGGATGGGAGATGTGTGCTGAAAGTAGACAAAGGACCAAATGTGATAGCCTCTCAGTATCTGTGTTGTAAACCATGATGCCCCAAAGTAGAGAGAGTATGGGGGAAATTGTCTGCCATAGAGGCAGGGGGAGAGGTGGGATGGGGGAGGGATACTGAGGACGTTGGTGGTGGAGAATGTGCACTGATGGAGGGATGGGTGTTTGATCATTATATGACTGAAACTCAAACATGAAAGCTTAGTAACTGTATCATGGTGATTTAATAAAAATTTAAAAAAATTAAAAATATATACATCTAGAAACTAAAAAAAAACACACTGCTAGAGGGCCAGTGTGACAGCACAATGGGGAGGATGTTTGCCTTATGCACAGCCAACCTGGGTTCGATCCCTGGCCTCCCATATGGTCCCCTGCCAGGGGTAACCCTTGAGCATCACTGGATATGGCCCAGAAAAGGTAATAAATAAATAAAGATTTATTTTAAGTTATTGCCAGAAATTTTTGTTTCTGAAAAGCAGAAAAAAATAAAGAATAAAAACACTGCTAGGAGTGATCCTTGAGCACAGCTAGCTGTGTCCCACCGAGGAAAAAAAGGGAGATAATAACTTTAAAAACTCACCCTCGGCGCCATCTTGATGCCACAATCCACAGAGAAGCGGTAGGCATTCTGGTGAGCAACGCGGCCCGGACAATGCTCCGGACCCGAATCGGGGCCAGCAACACTGGGGGGCCGGAGGGAGGAGGTGCCGCCTACACACCTTCTCCAGATGGAACCCTGGCGACACTGAGCAGCAACTAACACGGCTCCAGGATTCGGGACTGGGACAGATCCGAGCCGCGCGGCCGCATTAGCGGCCGCACGACCTTTTCTAAAACCTGAAAACATACAATCTTTGAATGGAAAACTAATTATCAAATGCCTCCTTATTAGGGTTATCTTGTTTGGGGATATAACTCCCACAACAATAGTGAGTTTTGTGTTGAAATATGGAACGTTATCAAGGTGAAGAGAAAATAAAGTGAGGTTCATCAGTTATACAGTTGGGGTGGGGGGCGGGGGGTATACCGGGGATTTTGGTGGTGGAATATGGGCACTGGTGAAGGGATGGTGTTTGAATACGGTATAACTGAGACATAAACCTGAGAACTCTGTAACTTTCCACATGGTGATAAAATTTTTTAAAAAATAAAAATTAAAAAAAAACTAATAATAAAATAAAATTCACTGAAATAATGAAAAAAAAAAAACTTTAAAAACTCCTGGGCCAGATTGTGCAGCTGGCTGAGAGCGCATGCTTGGCTTGACGAGACCCCAGTTTGAGCACAGTGGGGAAGGATTCCTGAGCACAGAGCCAGGAGTAGCCCCTGAACACTGCCTGGTGTGGACCCCAAACAACAACAGTGAAAAACTATTAGGAAAGTACCACCTCAAGAGACGCCCGGGGTATGTGCCCTGCCCCCTGGGAGCCAGTCTCCTGTGAGCACACCTTCCTTCCTTCCCGGCTCCCCGACGTCCCCAGGGTGATGTGCTCAGGCCTTGCATCGCTGGGCAGCAGGGTCAAGATCCACCTGTTCATGAAGACTGAAGCAGTAGGATCGCCTGTGGCTGGCCTTTTCCACATGTCCCTAGTTCGTGCTCACCTTTGCTGTCCGGGCTGTTTATTGAGCATCTACTGTGCATGAGGCGCAGACACAGCAGTGCTCAGGGAACCATACCGTGCTGGGGGTGAAACACAGGTCTCCTGCACACGAAGCATGCACCCCAGCCCGTGCGGTTCTCTCTTGCCACTGTTATTCTCTAACGGCCCCTGCCCTTCAGGCGGTGCCTGCTCTGGGAAGTGTCCAGTGGAGAAAGAGACCGGGTGAATGCAGTAGGTAAGTGATGCTGAGGCCAGAAGTGCCTCACCCAGCCCAAACAGTGGGGAGACAGGTGTGGGTGAGTGTGGAGAAAGGTGGAAGGAGTGCATACCTCTGTGTGTGTGTGTGTGTGTGTGTGTGTGTGTGTGTGTGTGTGTGTGTGTGTGTGTGTGTGTAGGGAGGAAGGGTGTGTAACATGGGGAGTGGAGATCAAGAAAAGCTTCCTGTGCCTTTTGGCCATTTGTATTTTTTTTTTTTGAGGGAACTTCTGTTCATTTTTTTCTCCCCATTTTTTGATGGGGTTGGAGGTTTTTTTCTTATACAATTCTACTAGTGTCTTGTATATCCTGGATATTAATCCCTTATCAGATGGGTATTGTCTAAATATTCTTTCCCATTCTGTGGGCTCTTTCTGTATTTCGGCCACTGTTTCTTTTGAAGTGCAGAAGCTTCTTAGTTTGATGTAGTCCCATTTGTTTATGTTTGCTTTGCTAGTCATCAGGGAGATGCAAATCAAAACAACAATGAGATATCATCTCACACCACAGAGACTGGCACACATTCAAAAGAACAGAAGCAACCAGTGCTGGCGTGGATGTGGGGAAAAAGGGACACTCCTTCACTGTTGGTGGGAATGCCAACTGGTCCAGCCTTTCTGGAAAACAATATGGACAAAAAAAACTAGAAATTGAGCTTCCATATGACCCCGCAATACCACTTCTGGGAATATATCCTGAGGATGCAAAAGAGCACAGTAGAAATGACATCTGTACCTATATGTTCATTGCAGCACTGTTCACAATAGCTCAAATCTGGAAACAACCTGAGTGCCCTAAAACAGATGACTGGTTAAAGAAACTTTGGTACATCTACACAGTGCAGATGTACCAAACATCTATGCAGCTGTTACGAGAGATGAAGTCATGAAAATTTCTTATAAATGGATAGACATGGAGAGTATCGTGCTAAGTGAAATGAGGCAGAAAGAGAGGGATAGACATAGAAGGGCTGCACTCATTTGTGGAGTATAGAACATCCCATGAGGCTGACACCCAAGGACAGTAGATACAAGGGCCAGGAGGATTTCCCCATAGCTGGAAGACTGATTCATGAGTGGAGGGGAGAAGGCAGATGGAATAGAGAAGGTATCACTAAGAAAATGATGGCTGGAGGAACCAGTCGGGATGGGAGATGCATGCCGAAAGTAGATAATGGACCAAACATGATGACTTCTCAGTGTCTGTGTTGCAAGCCATAATGCCCAAAAGTAGAGAGAGTACGGGGAATATTGTCTGCCATAAAGGCAGGGGGAGGGTGGGAAAGGGGGGGTATACCAGGGATATTGGT